>NC_081314.1:94190438-94512938 GCF_026419965.1 Kogia breviceps
ACTCTTTGACATATTTTACAATATAACATATATAGCAATACACAGTGATGTACAGTATATAATAAAATGTTTCCATACAAACTTTGCTTCATTTAAAGTTGTCAGAGTGAATGAAATGGGAAGATATTTGACATTTGATCTTCTTTTTCCCTTCCTAAATGAAAAACCAAACCTATAATAGTAAACACCTAATTTATTGGAGTATGTTTTACTCTTACACAACTTCCAGAAAATTGAAAAGGCATTTATCACCCCAGTTTCCTGCAGTGTACATTACTGAACTGTTTCTTTTTTGCGGTGTTGTAGCAAAAAGTATTTAAATATTGACATTTGCATTTTGATTATGTCTGACAGGCAGCTTTATACTGATAGTTCAAGTGGTTGCATTTTTTTTTCTGCAACTTCCAATATTATTAAATTTTATGGCTGTCGGCCTGCTTCGAAAGAGAGCATTTTGTCAGTAAATCTTTTGGATTTGCTCTATGTGAAATCAGGAGGACAGGGGAAGGGCTGAAGGAGAGATAATAAATGAAAATACTTAGTATAAGTTTCATGCACTAATCACCACTCAATAAATGGTAGCTACTAATACTATCAATTTCATTACTTTAGGGAAATAAACATCTTATTCCGGGAGACCAGCAATGGGCCTGATTAAGTCTGCAGTGTTAGGGCTGGAGAGAAAGGGACAATTTTGCCAGCAGTAGTCTCTTCAAGTCTTTTAGAAAGGACAATCTGATTCAGTCTTTGAATTTAACCTCTAATTCTCAATGAATAGAAAAAATTGAGAGTAACTTTCCTGGGTAATAAAAAGGAGTTGTTTTTTAAGTACAAATGACAAGAGTGGTGACTGAAAGCTAAAAAATATCTATATACTAATTATGTATTTGCTACGTACCATAACCTTGGGAGGCACTTAGCGTTATTGAGGCACTACGTAATTGTCTTTAAAGGGAAACATAAAAGCTACTCAACCTCATGCATTACATGATTGATTTTTTTACCAATACCCAGAAAAAACAGTTTCTAGTCTGAAGCTATTGGGTAAGTCTACTTAAATGTTAAAATAGTAGCCTTGCTTGCTGTTCCATTCTTGACAAAAGCTAACTGTTATTAACAAATAGCATTACCTAAAATTTTAGAGGTAGATTTGTTATAATTTTAAAATGGTTTTAAACCAGGGAAAATCTAAAGTCTTCAAGTGAGAAAATTAGGGAATATGTTGAAAATTGATCATAAATTCATTTATGTTTTACTTATATATGTTTTAATCTGAGAAAAATGAATATCAAAAGTTATTTCTTTCCCTTAAAAATTTTGCTAAGTGGTAGGCTTGGCAAAAAAAAAAAAAAAAGTGAAAAAGACAGTCCCAACTCTTAAAATGTTTATAACCTGATAGCATATTTAGCAGTAAATTTACATTTTCACATAGTTATGTGATGTTTTACAAATTTGTTTTTGAAAATTCAGGTAGTCAGTTTGGAAATATCTGTTTTCCCTGAATAATAAAGTGCTGAATTATAAAATGTAGGTCCATCTTATTGTGTGACACTTGCCTACGATGTTCAGTGTGTAACTCTTGATTTTAAAATGACACTGTACTCTCATTCCTAAAGCCTAATCAAGTGATCAGAATGTTTTTTGTAAAAGAACAAATAGAATAAGAAATTGCATTGGTAACAGCAAAGGTGGAAACACATAACACAGCCTAGAAACATGGTCATGGAAACATGAGTTTTAAACAATTCTTCCTGGGAATTAAAAATGGAGTCAACTCATAGAAATCACATAAGTAAGTAATTATTTGTACCAAAGGCCATAGAAAGTATTGATTTTATCGAGCTTTATATGAAATGTGGGCACTAGTTTCTTTAGAACTCAATTGTCATAACCTGACTCTCCAGAGTTCTGTCTTAGACCATACATTAAATTTCAAATTGAACAAATGCCAAACACTGAGTTTCAAATGTGGAAGAGGAGCAAGAGGTGGGGGACAGGAGAGGGAAGACGGGCTTAGGAAGGAGCAGAGAGTCCAGGTAATAATGACCAAGAGAATTTGTGTTCATTTCAGCTATCAGCTCACCACTAACAGAAGTCTAGCTCAACCTATAACATTTCCAATCTACAAAGTATAACATAGAAATATAGTTTATAAGGAAACCTGGTCGCTGGGTAGTTTGTTCTTATATATGGCTTCATAGAGGGATGCATTAAGTACCAACATAAATACTGACCAGTTTACAAACTGCTGCTAATTTAGTATAGATTCCAATGTCACTCTGTATATCCTAAAGTATATTAATTAGTAAATTGCAGTGGGATTCATGTGAAAATATTCATTTTTCTCTCAATAAATACTACATTAGAATTAGCCTACAATACCAGAAAATTCCTCGCAATTCTAATTAAGGCATATTAGATATGCATGAATTAACATTGGCATGATAAAAGCCAAATAAATTAATAACTATCGACCACTAATATATGAAGAGACAGCAGAAAAATTGAAAAAGATTAAAATACACTTTGGGAAGAGGCAGTTCCCACACTGTTTATTCAACCATGGAGAGCTGAGTTGTTTTTCCTCATATTTTTGAGATTCACATAAATTTATATCATCCATATGTTTAACAGCTCACCATCAGCTAATGTTTGTTTCTTCTCTACTTGATTTTCCTTTATTCTTTTTGAAATTGAAGCTTGAGACATACCGAAGTCTGGATGTAAACCCTTCAAAAATATTTTTTTAATTATTATATCTCTAGGAGCATAAATAACTCTCCCATGATGATTATTTGCCAGTGTTAAAGTGTATTTGTCAATAGTGGTATTAAAAACAAAACCAGAAAACACATAAAAAGGCTCTGTTGATATTAGAAACAGTCCTGGGGGTGAGTGGAAGATATAAAGTGAACATTTGAATATCAAATAAGGTTTCATGACAGAGAGTATATCTACAAATAAATTTTAGGCCTTAGAAAGCAATAAATATTGCACTTAAGATTCCCAACATGAGCTTCAAAGACAATTTTGCTTTTGGTTGGATGCAGTCTCCACACATACAAAGTGCCAGTGAACTTCCTGAAAAAGGTTGATCCAAGGAACGACCTATATTTGTTTTTGCACATGGAAGTAAAAACACACGTTTTTAAAATATACCATTTTATTGGCAATTTTTTGCCAACAGCAAGAATATGAATGTGTTTAAGCACGCTCACTGAGTATAATTCATACTAGGAATTAGCTTAAATCTCAAGATCCATGAAAGAGATGTTTTTAAGCTCCAATCTCCTCAATTCTCTAATGGCATTTGTAATAAAGCTGTTATCATGCTTTTAAGTTGCAATTATTGCTATAAGATATATACTTATTGATTGATCTTGATAATTAAGGGGCACTAAACCACCTATGAAACACTCACAGAGCTGACCTGGTTCAGAGTTGTTTAAGTTATTTATACTATAGGCTGCACAAAAGAAGATACCACGTTTACAAATATGTGCACCCAAACTAGGGCCACTGATTGGGACTTATAAAAAGTAATTATCCCTACCCAGACTATTATGCACAAATCTAGTATCTCTTAGCACTGTTAATAAAATACTAGTTCATTTTAAATTCCTACTTATATATTTCATTGTAAATACAAATGCTCAAATTTTTTCTTCTCTGATGCAATGTTTATGAGTCTAGTGATAGAACTTTGCAAGAGCCATGTGCCCATGGCTAACTACAAATTTTGGAATATAAAAGTAGATTCTATCAAAAGTTTGTCCTTTGGACAGACTCAGCAAAATGTTCAATTTGTAAACTTCTCATCGTATAAATTACTGAAAAGGTGACACACAGTTAACATTACATGGTGGCAGAAATTCTAAAAATGATTTTCAAAATATAAGAACGTAACTGGGCAGAATTGCCTATAAGTCTTATAAAAAGTCATTAGCTTGCTGCCACTTTCAGTGTTACCTTAATAAACTAACAGTTTCCTTGTGATCACATGCTTACATGTTTATGTGCTGGAGCAAACTCACACCAACCATAGAGAAGCTTGAAATGTACCTTCCCTTTTTTAAAAAAAATTAATTTATTTACTTATTTATTTTTGGCTGCACTGGGTCTTTGTTGCTGAGCATGGGCTTTCTCTAGTTGTGGCGAGCAGGGGCTACTCTTCATTGTGGTGCACGGGCTTCTCATTGCGGTGGCTTCTCTTGTTGCGGAGCACAGGCTCTAGGCATGCGGGCTTCAGTAGTTGTAGCACACAGGGCTCAGTGGTTGTGGCTCATGGGCTCCAGAGTGCGGGCTCTGCTGTGGCACATGGGCCCAGCTGCTCTGCAGCATGTGGGATCTTCCCAGACCAGGGTTTGAACCAGTGTCCCCTGCTTCGGCAGGCAGACTCTCAATCACTGTGCCACCAGGGAAGCCCTACCTTCCTTTTAAAGCAAACAAAAGGTGGCTTTCCAGGAGTTCTGAGTGATCACAGCACACTCCCCAGAACACACACACACACCTTTCTGAATGACTTGAACAGCAAAACACCCCTTCCTCCACCGTAAGTCCTACTTGTGGCTAAGAAGCTTTAAATCCCATGACCCCCTTTCTACATGCGACTTCATGCAGTAAGGGCCTGTATGAAGCTGCACCATCATTTGGTCTAAGCAAGCTGGACCTTTAGGTCACACTGCATGAGTTTAAGTCACCACTCTGCTATTTATTGGCTGCATAATCTTTGATACGTCACTTCATCTCCCTGAACCTCAGTTTCCTCTCTCTACAAAAATATATAACTTTAACTATCTCATAAATATGCTATGAGAATTACATAACCTTAAACATGAAAAATTCTTGGCACTAGGTAAATGATAAATAAATGCTAATTATTGCCTTTTCTCCCTCTCTGTATGTATGTGCATATAAATACTATTGTTAAAATATGTATGTTTATTTAAATATGAATTTATATATTTATATATCTGTATACATGTATGGATATGATACACATGTATAGATATGATACACAGACATATGTGCATACATGTATATATGTATATATATGTGTATATATATATATATATATATATATATATATATATACATATATATATAGTATATCAGTGATCAACAAACTTTTCTGTAAAGAGCCAGATTGTAACTAGTTTAGGATTTGAGGGCTACGCATTCTTCATGGCACCTACTCAACTCGGCTACTGTTGTGCAAAGGCAACCATAGATAAAACATAAGCAAAGGAGCTTGGTTGTGTTGCAATAAAACTTTATTTACAAAAATAGGTGGAGACTAGATTTGGCTGATAGATTGCAAACCCCAATACAGACAATATGTGTAGTGCGGATGCTGCATATATTGTGCATGTACTTATGGGTATACAGATAGATAGATAGATACAGATTAAATATGCTTTTTCTAAAATTTGATTTAGTATATTTTTATGGGATTGTTGGATATCTATATGTTTGTGTGAGAGGGTCTTGTGAATATTTCCCCAAATGAACCTTGGAGAAATGTGTCTGAGTATTTTACTTATAATGGAAATTTCTTTCACAAAGCACAAGTTCTCTGCTACATAATATGCCAAGTACAAATATTTTTTATAGTCCTCTGAAGATGCAAAATTTCCCCACATTGGTAATGATAATAAAATGTGAGTAATAATCATAACATAAGTTTTTAGCATGTACTATATGCTAGGTGCTGTATTAAGACTGATTTACATTACATAGATGCTAACACCTACAGTGCAACTAGACACTATCCCAATTTTATAACAGGAAATAACAGCTACTCCAACTAAAAATTGATGCAAGGAGCAGTTCTGTTTTCTGTTTACACAGTCACAGGGTTTTAAAGCTCTAAAATACTTAGCTTATTCTCTAGATCAAAATTTGCTTTCTTCTCCCCTACTCCATTACTCCATTTTGCATATGAGGAAACTGCAGCCAAGAGAGGTAAAGTGATTAGTTCAAGATTCCTAGGCTAGTGAAAGGAAGACCTGGGACTTAAGTTCATTGCAAGTTTTACATGTAATTACAATGGACTGAGCTCTTAGTCAAATGTAATGAATGAGAATTCTTCATTTCATATCAAAACTACAAGGTCTGGCGCCTAGCTTGATTTCACTTATCCAAAGTTATAGAAAGTTTAAAGCCATACAAACATGCAAGGAAAAAAAATCAGTCTTTGTCAGATTTTAAGATTTCTTTGGAAGTCACAGCACCTATTTGAAAGAATATTCCCTTAGGCCCTCTTTTAAATTCTCACTGTATTTATTCCTTCTTCATTCAATAGCTGATCTCCCCATGATTAGGACCTTGTATAGAATTAATGCAGCCTCTTGGCCTGACTGTAGACCCAGGTCCCTCTACTCTGATAAGAGCATCTCTTTGAAGGCATTAGTGTCCTCTCTCAGCACCTGCCACTGCCCCCTAGCAGCATAATGAACCCAGGCCTATTTACACTCAGGTCTCTGATCTTTGCAGCTACACAACAGACTATTTCCCAACAATTAGCCTGCAGCCCATTAATACTCTGTCTTTAGAAAATCCCCACAGAGAAAGAAAAAAATCACTCTGTTGAAGAAACTGGAATATTGAACTTGTTGCCTCTTTCTTTACCTACTGATTGAGAGTTATTCATTACCTTGACATTCATTGTACTATTGCTAATTCAAATATATCAAAAATAGTTTAATTAAAAGTGTGAGAACCGGCGGACCCTCAAGATGGCAGAGGAGTAAGACATGGAGATCACCTTCCTCCCCACAAATATAGCAGAAATACATCTACATGTGGAACAACTACTACAGAACACCTACTGAATGCTGGCAGAAGAAATCAAACTGCCCAAAAAGCAAGAAACCACCACGTACCTGGGTAGGGCAAAAGAAGAAAGAAAAATCAGAGACAAAAGAACAGGGACAGGATCTGCCCCTCTGGGAGGGAGCTGTGAAGGATGTAAAGTTCCCACACACTAGGAAGCCCCTTCACTGGCAGAGATGAGGGGTGGCGGGGGGAAGCTATGGAGCCATGGAAGAGAGTGCAGCAACAGGGGTGCAGAGGGCAAAGCTGAGAGATTCCCACACAGAAATCAGTGCCGACCAGCACTCACCGGCCTGAGAGGCTTGTCTCCTCAACCGCTGGGGCGGGTGGGGGCTGGGAGCTGAGGCTCGGGTTTCAGAGGTCGGATTCCAGGAAGAGGACTGGGGTTGGCTGCGTGAACACAGCCTGAAGGGGGCTAGCGCACCACAGTTAGCAGGGAGGGAGTCCGGGAAAAGGTCTGGACCTGCAGAAGAGGCAAGAGACCATTGCTTCAGGGTGCGCAAGGAGAGGGGATAAATAGCACTGCCTAAAGGAGCTCCAGGGAGAGGCGCAGGCCACGGCTATCAGCATGGACACCAGAGATGGGCATGAGATGCTAAGGCTGCTGCTGCAGCCACCAAGAAATCTGTGTGCAAGCACAGGTCACTATCCACACCTCCCCTCCTGGGAGCCTGTGCAGCCCGCCACTGCCAGGGTCCTGTGATCCAGGGACAACTTCCCTGGGAGAACGCATGGTGCTCCTCAGGCTGGTGCAACATCATGCCGGCGTCTACAACAGCAGGGTTGCCCCGCATTCCAAACCCCTCCCTCCCCTGGCCTGAGTGAGCCAGAGCCCCCTAATCAGCTGCTACTTTAAGCCCATCCTGTCTGAGAGAAGAACAGACACCCTCAGGTGACCTACACACAGAGGCGGGGCCAAATCCAAAGCTGAACCCCAGGAGCTGTGCTAACAAAGAAGAGAAAGGGAAATCTCTCCCAGCAGCCTCAGCAGCAGTGGATTAAATCTCCACAATCAACTTGACACTTGACGTAACCTGCATCTCTGGAATACCTGAAAAGACAATGAATCATCCCAAAACTGAGGAGGTGGACTTTGGAGGAACTGTAGACTTGGGGTTTGCTTTCTGCATCTAATTTGTTTCCGGTTTCTGGTTATCTTAGTTTAGTGTTTAGAGTTTATTATCATCGGTAAATTTGTTAATTGATTTGGATACTCTCTTCCTTTTTTTAATATATAGATAGATAGATAGATAGATAGATATTTTGTTTTTCTCTTTTGTGAGTGTGCGATTACGTCTGTACAGCTTTGTCTTTACCATTTGTCCTAGAGTTCTGTCTGTCTGTTTTTTTGGTTTTTTATTTTAGCATAGTTTTTAGCACTTGTTATCATTGGTGGATTTGTTTATTAGTTTGGTTGCTCTCTTCCTTCTTTCTCTTTTTTATGACTTTTTAATTTTTAATTTTTTTTTATTTTAATAACTTTATTTTATTTTATTTTCGATCATTTTTTTTTCTCCCTTTTCTTCTGAGCCATGTGGCTGGCAGGGTCTTGGTGTTCCAGCCGGGGGTCACGCATGTGCCTCTGAGGTGGGAGAGCTGAGTTCAGGACACTGGTCCACCAGAGACCTCCCAGCTCCACATAATATCAAATGGCAAAAGTTCTCCCAGAGATCTCCATCACAGTGCTAAGACCCAGCTCCACTCAACAACCAGCAAGCTACAGTGCTGGACACCCTATGCCAACAACTAGCAAGACAGGAACACAACCCCACCCAATAGCAGAGATGCTGCCTAAATCATAGGATCACAGACACCCCAAAACACACCACTGGACATGGTCCTGCCCACCAGAAAGACAAGATCCAGCCTAATCCACCAGAACACAGGCACCAGTCCCCTCCACCAGGAAGCCTACACAACACACTGAACCAACCTTACCCACTGAGGGCAGACACTGAAAACAATGGGAACTATGAACCTGCAGCCAGTAGTTTCAGCACACAGGCTCAGTAGTTGTGGTGCATGGGCTTAGTAATCATGAGAGATTACTACAAGCAACCCTATGCCAATAAAATGGACAACCTGGAAGAAATGGACAAACAATTAGAAAAGCACAACTTTCTGAGACTGAACCAGGAAGAAATAGAAAATATAAACAGACCAATCACAAGCACTGAAATTGAGACTGTGTTTAAAAATCTTCCAACAAACAAAAGTCCAGGACCAGATGGTTTCAAGGATGAATTCTATCAAACATTTAGAGAACAGCTAACACCTATCTTTCTCAAACTCTTCCAAAATATAGCAGAGGGAGGAATACTTCCAAGCTCATTCTATGAGGCCACCATTACCCAGATCCCAAAATCAGACAAAGGTGTCACAAAGAAAGAAAACTACAGGCCAACTTCACTGATGAACGTAGATGCAAAAACCCTCAACAAAATACTAGCAAACAGAATCCAACAACACATTAAAAGGATCATACACCATGATCAAGTGGGGTTTATCCCAGGAGTTCAAGGATTCCTCAATATACCCAAAACAATCAGTATGATAAACCATATTAACAAGTTGAAGGAGAAAAACCCTATGATCATCTCAACAGATGCAGAAAAAGCTTTTGACAAAATCCAACACTGAATTATGATAAAAATCCTCTGGAAAGTAGGCATAGAGGGAACTTACCTCAACATAATAAAGACCATGAATGACAAACCCACATCCAGCATCATTCTCAATGGTGAAAAACTGAAATCATTTCCTCTAAGATCAGAAACAAGACAAGGTTGTCCACTCTCACCATTATTATTCAACATTGTTTTGGAAGTTTTAGCCACAGCAATCAGAGAAGAAAAAGAAATAAAAGGAATCCAAGTCGGAAAAGAAGAAGTAAAGCCGTCACTTTTTGCAGATGACATCATACCATACATAGAAAATCCTAAAGATGCTACCAGAAAACTACTCGAGCTAATCAATGAATTTGGTAAAGTAGCAGGATACAAAATTAATGCACAGAAATCTCTTGCATTCCTATACCCTAATGATGAAACCTCTGAAAGAGAAATTAAGGAAACACTCCCATTTACCATTGCATCAAAAAGAATAAAATACCTAGGAATAAACCTACCTAAGGAGACAAAAGACTTGTATGCAGAAAATTATAAGACACTGATGAAAGAAATTAAAGAGGATACAAAAAGATGGAGAGATATACCATGTTCTTGGATTGGAAGAATCAACACTGTTAAAATGACTATACTCCCCAAAGGAAACTACAGATTCAGTGCAATCCCTATCAAACTACCAAGGGCATTTTTCACAGAACTAGGACAAAACATTTCACAATTTGAATGGAAACACAAAAGACCCCGAATAGCCAATGCAATCTTGAGAAAGAAAAGCGGAGCTGGAGCAATCAGGCTCCCAGACTTCAGACTATACTACAAAGCTACATAATCAAGACAGTATGGTATTGGCACAAAAATAGAAATATTGATCAATGGAACAGGATAGAAAGCCCAGAGATAAACCCACGCACATATGGTTATCTTATCTTTGATAAAGGAGGAAAGAATATACAATGGAGAAAAGACAGCCTCTTCAAAAAGTGGTGCTGGGGAAACTGGACAGCTACATGTAAAAGAAGGAAATTAGAACACTCCCTAACACCATACACAAAAGTAAACTCAAAATGGATTAAAGCCCTAAATGTAAGTCCAGACACTATAAAACTCATAGAGGAAAACATAGGCAGAACACTCTATGACATAAATCACAGCAAGATCCTTTCTGACCCACCTCCTAGAGAAATGGATATAAAAGAAAATAAACAAATGGGAACTAATGAACCTTAAAAGCTTTTGCACAGCAAAGGATGCCATAAACAAGGCGAAAGGACAACCCTCAGAATTGGAGAAAGTATTTGCAAATGAAGCAACTGACAAAGGATTAATCTCCAAAATGTACAAGCAGGTCATGCAGCTCAATATCAAACAAACAAACAACCCAACCCAAAAATGGGCAGAAGACTTAAATAGACCTTTCTCCAAAAAAGATATACAGATTGCCAACAAATACATGAAAGGATGCTCAACACCACTAATCATTAGAGAAATGCAAATGAAAACTACAATGAGGTATCACTTTACACCAGTCAGAATGGCCACCATCAAAAAATCTACAAATTGGGCTTCCCTGGTGGCGCAGTGGTTGAGAATCCGCCTGCCGATGCAGGGGACACGGGTTCGTGCCCCGGTCCAGGAAGATCCCACATGTCGCGGAGCAGCTGGGCCCGTGAGCCATGGCCGCTGAGCCTGCGTGTCGGGAGCCTGTGCTCCGCAACGGGAGAGGCCACAACAGTGAGAGGCCCGCGTACCACAAAAAAAAAAAAAAAAAAAAAATCTACAAATGATAAATGCTGGAGAGGTTGTGGAGAAAAGGGTACCCTCTTGTACCATTGGTGGGAATGTAAATTGATATAGTCACTATGGAGAAAAGTATGCATGTTCCTTGAAAAACTAAAAATAGAACTACCATACAACCCAACAATCCCACTACTGGGCATATACCCTATGAAAACCATAATTCAAAAAGAGTCATATACCATAATGTTCATTGCAGCTCTATTTACAATAGCCAGGACATGGAAGCAACCTAAGTGTCCATCGACAGATGAATGGATATAGAAGATGTGACACATATATACAATGGAATATTACCGAGCCATAAAAAGCAACAAAACTGGGGCATTTGTAGAGACTTGCATGGGCCTAGAGACTGTCATACAGAGTGAAGTAAGTCAGAAAGAGAAAAGCAAATATCGTATATTAACACATGTATGTAGAGCCTAGAAAAATGGTACAGATGAACCAGCTTGCAGGGCAAAAATAGAGACACAGATGTAGAGAATAAACGTATCTACACCAAGGGGGAAAAGTGGTGGGGAGGTGGTGGTGGTGTGATGAATTGGGAGATTGGGATTGACAAGTATACATTGATGTGTGGGAAATGTATAACTAATAAGAACCTGCTGTATAAAAAAATAAATAAAATTCAAAAAAAATCATTCTGAAGAACCTAAGGGCAGGACAGTAATAAAGATGCAGACATAGAGAATGGACGTGAGGACACGGGGAGAGTGGAAGGGTAAGCTGGGACAAAGTGAGAGAGTGGCATGGACATATATACACTACCAAATGTAAAATAGATAGCTAGTGGGAAACAGCTGCATAGCACAGGGAGATCAGCTCAGTGCTTTGTGACCATCTAGAGGGGTAGGATAGGGAGGGTGGGAGGGAGACTCAAGAGGGAGGAGAGGGCTTCCCTGGTGGCGCAGTGGTTGAGAATCCGCCTGCCGATGCAGGGGACATGGGTTCGTGCCCCGGTCCGGGAGGATCCCACATGCCGCGAAGCAGCTGGGCCCGTGAGCCATGGCCACTGAGCCTGCGCGTCCGGAGCCTGTGCTCCACAACGGGAGAGGCCACAACAGTGAGGCCCGCATACCACAAAAAAAAAAAAAAAAAAAAAAAAAAAAGAGGGAGGAGATACGGGGATATATGTATATGTATAGCTGATTCACTTTGATATAATGCAGAAACTAACACACCACTGTAAAGCAATTATACTCCAATAAAGATGTTAAAAAACAAACAAAAAAAATGAGCCACCAAGATAGTTCATGCCGTAAAAATAAAAAGTATGAGAACCCGTAGGATAAAACCAATGGACCAATGCATTTTTTCATTAGTAAGAAATAAATATTTCCATAAGAATTTCAGTATGTTTAGCTATTAAATGTACACTGCATGAAGGAACACACAAACATATTATATAGTCTTTGAACATTAAAATGATACCTAGAATTTAAGTTTTTATATGCTTTATGTTTCACATTAATTAAAGAATAAAGTCAACTTTCTCTATATTTCTATCCTGAAGTAACTTTCTTTTTGTCAGAAGTTCAATTATTATAGCACCACAGTCCCTACTTTTGGTGTTATAAACTGGGCTTTTCAATCTATATTCCAGCTCTAGTTTGACCATAAGCTATAGTAAAGTTTTTCCCTCTGTACACAAGGATTTGTTTCTATTATATACCAGTAGCACCCAGGCCTCTAACTGCCTCCCTGAAGACAACTTATAATACCCTAAAAATCACCCCTATTAAAATAATCAGGAGACCAAAGCAAAATAAGCACATTTGCCATTGTTTTTCAATATTATTGAATTCTTAACATAACCCTGAAAGTGTTAGTAAACATGCTTTTTTTGCAGTAGTTGACAATTTTAGAGAAAAAGAAATGCTCCCCACCCCACTACCATCCTCCTTTGTTAATAGAGAGCTTTTGGTTTTTCTTTTGTTTCTTTTACTTGCTTATGTTATTTATTTGGTTTGTTTTGATTTTCTTATAAGCATTTTGAATATCTTTCATTTTGGTTATACATTAGATCCTAACGTTCTCAAATTTTAATCAAAATGCTATTTTTGGTGTTATTTTAATTATAAACAAACTCTTACTCCTTGGTCTGTTTTCTACCAAAGTGAAACAAGTTGTGGCATTTAATATTTAATTAAAAAGTACCTTGAGGGCTTCCCTGGTGGCGCGGTGGTTGAGAATCTGCCTGCTAATGCAGGGGACACAGGTTTGAGCCCTGGTCTGGGAGGATCCCACATGCCGCAGAGCAACTAGGCCCGTGAGCCACAACTACTGAGCCTGCACGTCTGGAGCCTGTGCTCCGCAACAAGAGAGGCCACGATAGTGAGAGGCCCGCACACCACGATGAAGAGTGGCCCTGGCTTGCCACAACTAGAGAAAGCCCTCGCACAGAAACAAAGACTAACACAGCAAAAATAAATAAATTAATTAATAAACTCCTACCCCCAGTATCTTCTTTAAAAAAAAAAGTACCTTGAACTACATTGTATACCTTTAAACTGTTTTCTCACTCTCCCAGTTAGCAACACATCTTGCTTCAACATTGTGGCTCTCAACTCACAAAAATAAAGTCCTAAAAAAATATTTTACCAGTTACCCAAATATTTATTCTATATTTAATTCATTTTTTTCAATAAATATTTCTTGAATGATTATCATATGCAAGGCACCATGCTAAGCACCGGTCATTCTGGGAATAAAATAAAAGTGGTACCCTCCTCTCAGAGTTTACAAACCAATGAGAAAGACAAAGAATAGTCAAGATAAGTAATAAATAAATATAAATTTTCAAACTAAAAATTTCCGTGGGGGAAATTTCAGTGACAGAAAAGTGGGGCCTTAACACAAATGAGAGAATTAGAAAGTGGTGCTGATCAGGTATCACTTGAACTGAAACTGAAGGGATGGAAAGGAGTTAGTCATTGAAAACAGGAAGTAAAAGAGCTTCAGGAAAAGAGAGCTGTCTGTACAAATAGATGCCCCCAGTGTGGATTATAGCTGGGCATCTCTGAAACATTAAAGATGTCCAGGCTGATAGGGACATGGTGGTCAAGGAACGAGGAGATAAGTTTGAAGAGGTAAGCAGGGAGTCTGTAGTTTATTATAAAGGATTTAGATTTTTTTTTCCCTAAGTACAAAGTAAACCTTCGGAAAATGTAAGTTGGGAAGTGACATAACCAGATTCACACATCCAGATATAAAGATGTAGATATGTACACAAACATACATATATTAAATTTTTAATCACTATACTTGTTCTTTGGAAATGGATTGGAGATAGACAACTATGGAAGCAGAGAGGCCTTTTGGGAGACTATTCTAGAAGTTCTGCCGAGAGATCATGGGCACTTGGGCAAGGATGGTGGCAGCAGGGATGGGAGGAATAGACCAAATTCAATAGATATTTTGGAGGCAAAAATTAAAGAAATTTCTGAGAGGTTGGATGTGGAAGATGAGGGAGAGAAAGGAAACAAGGGACACTGTATCTTTCATCCACTTGGATCAGAAGAGACTGACTATGAGGCTGAGATTTAAAAATTAAAAAAGAAGGATATAGAGTTTGGAGTTGCAGAAGGAAAAGCAGCTGTCCTTTAGCAAAAGAAATGTTCTCCTAATGTCTGCATTAAATACAAGGTGAAAATCAGTAACAAGAGCCTTCTTAGTTTGAATTTGCACCTTAGTACCCAAGTTTGCAGTTCCTTCAGCCACTCTTAATGATTTAAAGAACCTTGGGAATTCCATGGTGGCCCAGTGATTAGGACTCGGCACTTTCATTGTCAGGCCCAGGTTCGATCTCTGGTTGGGGAACTAACATCTCACTAACAATCTCTGGTTGGGGAACTAACATCTCATGGGGTGCAGCCAAAAAATTAAAAAATTTTTAAAAATAAAGAATGTTTATACAACTCTGATATCAAGAGTCATGGCTACCCAGAAAGTAAGGAAGTGCTTAAAAAAGGTTGGGCACAAAGAATAAAAAGGATGGGGACATGTCAAAAGAACAAATGAGGCTCTGCACCAAGTGTGCCCTTTCTTTTTTTGTTTAAGTTAGAGTTGATATGGTTAACATAATATGGGTTCCCAAGGATGCCCACATCCTAATCCCTGTGAATATGTTGCTTTACACAATAAAAGTGATTTTTCAGATGTGATTAAGTTAAGCATCTTGACAGTGCGAGATTATCCTGGCTTATGTATGTGGGCCCAATGTAATCACAAAGGCTTTTTAAGAGGGAGGCAGGAGGGTCAGGATCAGAGAGGAGATATGACAACAGAGGCAGAGGTAGGATTGATGCAGGACCACAAGCCAAGGAATGTGGTCAGCCTTTAGAAGCTAGAAAAGACAATAAAACCAATTATCCCCAAGAGCATCCAGAAGGAACGCAAGCCTCCTGATGCCTTGATTTTAGCCCAAGATTAATTTTTGGACATCTGACCTCCAGAATTGTAAGAGAATAAACCTGTGCTGCTTTAAGCCACTGAGTTTGGGATACTTTGTTACAGAAGCAATAGGGAAGAAAGCAGTTAGCTTTCTGGCACATGACTGAAGGCCTCCTAATCCTACGAACAATTCAAAACCAGTTATGCAGTAAGGAGATCGACCTCCTGGATAGATCCCCACGCTCACGAAAAAATACAGAGCCTCTGGAGTGAGGTTATTAAAAATGTGATTGCAGTTTCAAATTTGATTTTTAAATGGAATCAAGATTGACTTTTGATAGTATAGTTATTTTGAGTATATTTGACCACCACAGAACAATTGTTCATCCAAACAAAATAAAGGTGCTCCTACTGGAACAAATATAGATTTCCTGCAGATCTTGTTAAATATCTACATTGATAACCACCACAAAGTCAAAAAAGTACAGAAGAAAACTCCTATAGGGGCATTTACTAAAAATGTTAAGTTGATTAGAGGAATGCTGAGGTCAATCAAGAATGTAAACTTTATAATGAATGACCTCAAGGTTGACTTTTAGTTTTCTTTTATGTTGACCTGTCCTTCAAAGGAAAGTGAGACAATTTTTTAGAGTAGAAAGAGGCAAGTGTTTGGAATATTGGGAAACAGTCTTCTAATAGAAGGAACATGAAGGGAAACGTCAGTCGTGTATCCATTGCTTGAAGGGAAAAGAGAGTAAATTAGAGAGAAAAGGACTGGAATTGTGCACCTCACAAACCTGCCCATGAGTCCTCTGCTTGGCCATCTGTCCCCTTCCTCATCTCTTATCTCAAATTTAATGTGGAAAATAAGAAAAAAAGACCAAGAGGTAAAGAAGAAAAAAATAGCATGATGGAAGGATAATTCTATTTATTTTCAGCCACTTCAGTTTGGATAAGGCTGCCCTACCAAAGCACTCAATTGGTTGAAGGGAAAAAGTGAACAAAGGAAGAATCAAAAGGACAGTAGAAGCATAAAAGATCAATTAACTTCCTCATACAGTCTAGAAACAATGAATCTCAAAGGAATAATCTAGAAATATTCTTTTATTTGTTCATTTAGCAGTATGTCCAGTTGTTACTATCCCAGTTGCTGGGGACATGGGGAGGGGGAAGGTTGAGATTAGGGAGTAGACACACTAACCCTTCCCTGTGGGAACAGGGACCTGATCATTCTTATTCACTGTTGCATACCCAGCACTGAGACATAACAGGTGCTCAAAAAACATGTGCTGAGTGAAAAAGAAATACAGTGAAGTCAAGGCTAGCCATTCTTATGGAGAAAAGACAGAAAATGAAAGAGTTGATATAACACATGATACTAATCAAATCAATGATACAGGTAATATTTATCTTGGGGTAAGAGAGGACAGAATTTTGTTGTTTCACACCTGAAATAGCAGTGTTTAGTAGCCATTCCCCTACAATCCATGTTAACCTAGCAATTCTCACTGTATTGGGAGCATTGCTGGTATGTCAGTGCCTAAAACGGCACTATCCAATACAGTAGCCATTAGCCACAGATGGCTATTCAGATTTAAATTAATTAACATTTAATTTAATTTAAAATTCTGTTACTTATTTGCATTAGCCACAGTTCGATAGCCACAGGAGCCTAGTGGCTACTATCATCATAGAAAATTCGATTGTACAGCTCTCTTCCACACCATGCTACATTAAAACATAAAAGTAGCCAGAATTTTATAAATGAGAGAAATAAGACATGGTGCATACACACACACACACACACACACACACACACACACACACACACACACACATACACTGAGAGAGCTAAATCTCTCCATATCGACTCAGCATCTAGAGGAGGCAAATCAACTTTGTTTCTAATAAATCTCACTTCCATCCTGAACCTTGAACAACCCAGGTTTGAACTGCATGGGTCTACTTATATACAGATTTTTTTCAATAAATATATTGGAAAATTTCTTGGAGATTTGAGACAATTTGAAAAATATTCATAGACAAACTATATAGCCTAAAATATCAAAAAATAAGAAAAAATTAAGTATGTCACAAATGCATAAAATATATGTAGGAACTAGCCTATTTTATCATTTACTGCCATAAAATATACACATATCCATTATTAAAAAGTTAAAATTTATCAAAACTTATGCACATAAACACTTACAGATTATTAATTCATTAGGGTATGTGCTAGGCTACCATGAAGCAACTGTGTAAATTACTAGGCTACCATAAAGCAATCATATAGCTGCTTCTTCGTTATCAATGCAAGAATCATTATACCTGTAAATAAATATGAATTTCTTTTTCACATTATTTTTTTTCATTGTTTTTTTTGGTCGTGCCACGCGGCATGCCTAATCTTAGTTCCTCGACCAGAGATCAAAGCAGTGCCCCTTGCAGTGGAAGCTGGGAGTCCTGACCACGCGACCACCAGGGAATTCCAATTTATTTCATTTCTGATATCTAGCGTTAGTAGTACATATAACATCTACAGTTTTTTGTTTCATTTAAGACAATAATGGGGGCCAAAGTTGACAAGATGCTAGCAGGGGGCATCAGGGTGGCTCAGTCTTGACATGGCATGGGGCCCAGAGGCTCTGCTCCTCTCCCCACCCGCTGTGATGCTTCCCCTGGCATGGCAGGCCCTGCCCTTTTCAGGGACCCCTCCTCACCCTGTAACATTCACTTTCCTCTCTTCACAAAGATTTCCTGATTCTCCGAGGATTCATAGACTTCACAGCTGATGAGGTGGACCTGATTTCAGCCCTGACTTGGAAGATCATGCTGAAGACGCCATTCATCTCCTCCCCCATGGACACTGTGACAGAGGCTGACATGGCCATTGCAATGGCTCTGATGGGTGGTATCGGTTTCATTCACCACAACTGCATTCCAGGGTTCCAGGCCAACGAGGTCCAGAAGGTCAAGAAGTTTGAACAGGGCTTCATCGCAGACCCCGTGGTGCTGAGTCCCTCACACGCCGTGGGCGAGGCACTGGAGGCCAAGATCCAGCATGGCTTCTTCGGCATCCCCATCACTGAGACAGGCACCATGAGCAGCAAGTTGGTGGGCGTCGTCGCCTCCCAAGACATCGACTTCCTCACCGAGAAGGACCACACACCCTCCTCAGTGAGGTGATGACACTGTGGAATGAGCTGGTGGTGGCTCTAGTGGGTATGACACTGAAAGAGGCAAATGAGATCCTGCAGCACGGCAAGAAAGGGAAGCTGCTCATTGTCAATGATCAAGACGAGCTAGTGGCCACCATTGCCTGCACTGACCTGAAGAAGAACCAGGACTACCCTCTGGCCTCCAAGGATTCCCACAAGCAGCTGCTGTGTGGGGCGGCCATGGGCACCCATGAGGATGACAAATACCACCTGGACCTGCTCACCCAGGCAAGTGCTAATGTCATAGTGCTGGACTCATCCCAAGGGAACTCTATGTATCAGATCGCCATGATGCACCACATCAAGCAGAAGTACCCCCACCTCCAGGTGACTGGGGGAAATGTGGTGACAGCAGCTCAGACCAAGAACCTGATTGACGCTGGTGTGGACGGGCTGCCTGTGGGCATGGGCTGCGGCTCCATCTGCATCATCCAAGACGAAGTGATGACCTGTGGTCAGCCCCAGGGCACTGCCATGAACAAGGTGGCTGAGTACACCCGGCGCTTCGGGGTGCCAGTCATAGCCGATGGTGGCATCCAGACCATGGGGCATGTGGTCAAGGCCCTGGCCCCTGGAGCCTCAACAGTGATGATGGGCTCCCTGCTCACCGCCACCACAGAGGCCCCTGGAGAGTGCTTCTTCTCAGATGGCGTGAGGCTCAAGAAGTACAGGGGCATGGGCTCGCTGGACGCCATGGAGAAGAGCAGCAGCAGCCAGAAGCACTACTTCAGCGAGGGAGAAAAGGTGAAGATCATGCAGGGCGTCTCGGGCTCCATCCAGGACAAAGGCTCCATTCAGAAGTTCGTGCCCTACCTCATAGTGGGATCCAGCACGGCTGCCACGATTTTGGTGTCCGTAGCCTGTCTGTCCTGAGGTCCATGATGTACTCAGGAGAGCTCAAGTTTGAGAAGCAGACCATGTCAGCTCAGATGAAGGGTGGTGTCCACGGCCTGCACTCTGACGAGAAGCGGCTGTACTGAGGACGGTGGTGGAGGCCAAGGCGGCAGAGGGTTTGTGTCCCAGGGTCCCTCTTTGGGCACAGCCTCCCTCCATAACTGAGTCATCCACAGATTTGCACTACTGGTTCCCCAGCTCCTTTCCAGGGAGAGAGGAGGGGAAGCCCTGAGGCTCTGCGGCCCCTCCCTGGGCTTCTGCCACAGGGTCAGGACGGCTCCCAGGCCGTGCTGCCCTGGGAGCCCCCCACGTTCCCCCTTCTTCAGTTCCCCTGAGCCCAGCCAACCTGGGCTCTCAAGCCCTGCGCCTGCCTCAGGTCTTTCTCACTGCAGCCTGATCCAGCCTGGCTCCCACCCCTGGGACAGGTGGCCCCCCGGCTTCTCCTGTAGGGCACCTCCCTCCCTAGCCCCACCCCAGAAGTGGTGCTCTCCTGGCCCTGCCTCTAGCTGCTTCCTGGGCTGCTGCCCCCTCGGCCATGTGGCACTTCTGGGCTCCTGACCTAGGCCAGAAGAAGGTCTCTGCCCCCTTCCCCTGGCCCTGGACTATCCAGGCCCTGCTCCTCAGGCTACCCCATCCCTGGGGAGGAGGCTTCCCATCATTCCTGATTCACCCCATGCCCAGGTGTACCGTTCCTGCCCTCTCCTCTCACCTGCATTTGAAGACTTTAACTTTGCACACTTTGGGGTCACAGCTGTATCACTGTATGGTAAATAATCTGAATAAATCAAGAGGTTTCAATGCCTCTGCAAAATAATAATAATAATAAGGTAGGTACTAACAGATGATTCATCTTGTAAACAGATGACATAAACCTATGATATTGCTAAATATAGTACAGTACAGTAAGAGTATTTTCTATTCCTTATAATTTTCTTAATAACATTTCCTTCTCTCTAGCTTACTTTATTGTAACAATACTGTATATAATACATGTAACATACAAAACATGTGTTAATAGCCTGTTTATCAGTAAGTCTTCCCGTCAACAGTTGGCTATTAGTAGTTAAGTTTTGGGGGAGTCAATAGTTATATATGGATTTTTGACTGCACAAGGGGGTCGGCCCCTCTCACGCCCACATTGTTCAAGGGTCAAATGTATTTTTATTTATTAAGTTAGTAAAGATAATTTTGTACACATAGGTCTAGCAACCACTGGGAAACACCAGAAGTATATATTATCATGTATTTTTACCCAGTCTTTCAAAACCCAATACAATCTTTTTTTTAAAACATCATCTGTCATTCTTTTTTAAAAAAATTTATTTATTTATTTATTTGGCTGCATCAGGTCTTAGTTGCAGCACACGGGATCTTCATTGCGGTATGTGGGATCTTTTGCTGAAGCACACAGGCTTCTCTCTAGTTGTGGCACACAGGCTCAGTAGCTGCGGTGCGTGGGCTTAGTTGCCCCGCAGCATGTTGGATCTTAGTTCCCCGACCAGGGATCGAACCCACGTCCCCTGCATTGGAAGGTGGATTCTTAACCACTGCACCACCAGGGAAGTCTCCCAATACAATCTTATCAAGCGATATCTGCCAAATCCTGACATTTGTGGACTTGCATACACCTGTTATGGACACTGGTTGAAAACCTCGTAGCAAGTTGACAATTCACCTTTAGAATTCCCTGTGTGGTGGAATTTAGTAACAGATCTGTCAAGCCACAATTACCAAGCCAAAGTTGCATTTTATTTCCAAATGCCCATAGAAGCATTTTTATTCAAACTGGCAAGTCTCTGGTTTAAAAAAGTTATTCCTGGGCTTCCCTGGTGGCGCAGTTGTTGAGAGTCCGCCTGCCGATGCAGGGGACATGGGTTCGTGACCCGGCGGGAAGATCCTGCGTGCCACCGAGCGGCTGGGCACCTGAGCCATGGCCGCTGAGCCTGTGCATCCGGAGCCTGTGCTCCGCAACAGGAGAGGCCACAACAGTGAGAGGCCTGCGTACCGCAAAAAAAAAAAAAAAAAAAAAAAAGTTATTCCTTAGATTCTTTCTTCATGAGGTTATCTAATAGACAGAGATTGGTTCACCAATTAGATGAAATCTGCATTTTCCTAAATCATAAAATGAGCTGACTGAGGTTTAGTTTGCTGGAAATCTCTTGGTAAATTATAAAAAGTGAGACATAAACAGGACAAGCACCATTGCATAATGACTAATTACAAAAGTGAATGACTTTATGACAAAATGAGAGATTAATTTGAAAATGCACCTGGAAATGAAAAATAAAACAAAGCTTAAAATAAAAAGAAATATAATACACTAACTTGGATATGTATATATATATTTAATAGCTGTATTTGTTAAATACAAAAGGAAAAGAGGGTCAGACTATGAGTAAATCTGGAAATATTTGCATATCCTCTTTGCCTTAATTAACTCATCCCTACAATGGGTATCAGTGAGTTCTCTCTTCTTAATAAGGATTATATAAGACCACCATGGAAATTAACTTGGGAAAGGATATAACCTTTGGAGAAAGTAGCACTAAATTATTTACAAACTGCCCAAGTTAAAAAGAGTAGAAGATAAAGAACTTTAATTATGCAAGAGGTCAGTAGCTCTTTTGCAAACATGAACATAAAAGGACTTCCACAGGGACTGGCAAATCCTGGACCATTAAACATTCTCCTAAAAACCTAAAACCCTCACTTTGCAGAGGGAACACCAAGTGATCATTCTTTTTTTTTTTTAAATAGATCTTTATTGGAGTATAATTGCTTCACAATACCATGTTAGTTTCTGTTGCACAACAAAGCAAATCAGCCATATGCATAAGAAAGCACAAGAGATCATATTTTCAAATGGCCAATGTAATGAATTATATGATAAAGGTTTTTCATGCCTTACTAATTTTGATGATAGACATTACATTTGATTAGCCTGGTTAAGTGTCCTAAAGTTCTCACACGGTACAAATTAAAGGCCTTCCCCCATATGCTTTAAATACTGGAAGGGAACTCCAATATATAGTTACTGAAGGCAAAAAGGAATTTTAGTAACTTATTTTATAAAAATTTGACTTTGCATTTCTATCAAGAGGCGGAAGCAAGAACCTTGCCCCAAAGATTTGTTGTTAAAATACAGAACATGATACTTTCCTGCCAATGGACCTGCCTAGATGGCAGGGGGGAAAGAAACAACTAGAGTTCCTACTATCCAATATTTGAGGCTAACTTAAATAAATCTCACTGGCATATAATAAAACAGTTTAGTGTTTTATGCTCAACCACTATAACTCAAAAATAATAATAACTATCATTCATTGAGCAGTTAGTTTATGTCAGGCACAAGATTGAGTGCACTGCAAATATAATTAATGGCTGTATTAGATGGTTATTATTATCCCAATATTCAGATTAAAATCTTGAGACTCAGAGTTTAAAACATACAGCATGGTCAAATCACTGGAAACCAGCAGAGATGGGATTTACATAACACAGTCAAATACTGACTCTAAAGTTTGGTTGTTCCTATATTGTTTCTTAAATTGTCCACAAAACATGTTTACGCATTTTTTTCTAATTTAGGAGGAAAACAGATTTTTATTCCCCAGTTTCCTTACTGTTAAAATGATATTGGGGGAATTCCCTGGAGGTCCAGTGGTTAGGACTCCACAATTCCACTGCAGGGGGCCCAGGTTTGATCCCTGGCCAGGGAACTAAGATCCCATAGCCACCTGGGATGCAGCCAAAAAAAAAAAAAAAGAAAAAAAAACTTTAAAAATAAAATGGTATTGGTACTATCTTCTTCGATTGATTCTCATGTAGGTTAAAAGTGAAGTAGATATGTAAACCTCCTTTAAAAATTAACTTTTTGGGCTTCCTTGGTGGCACAATGGTTGAGAATCTGCCTGCCAATGCAGGGGACATGGGTTCGAGCCCTGGTCCAAGAAGATCCCACATGCCCCAGAGCAGCTAAGCCCATGTGCCACAACTGCCGAGCCTGCGCTCTAGATCCCGCGAGCCACAACTACTGAAGCCTGCACACCTAGAGCCTGTGCTCTCCAACAAGAGAAGCCACTGCAATGAGAAGCCCACACACCGCAAGGAACAGTGGCTCCCGCTCGCCACAACTAGAGAAAGCCTGCACGCAGCAACGCAGCCAAAAATAAATTAATTTAATTAATTTATTTTTAAAAAATTAACTTTTTCGGGCTTCCCTGGTGGCGCAGTGGTTAAGAATCCGCCTGCCAATGCAGGGGACATGGGTTCGTGCCCCGGTCCGGGAAGATCCCACATGCCGTGCAGCGGCTGGGCCCGTGAGCCGTGGCCACCGAGCCTGCGCGTCCGGAGTCTGTGCTCCGCGACGGGAGAGGCCACAACAGTGAGAGGCCCGCGTACCACAAAAAAAAAAAAAAAAAAATTAACTTTTTCACAGGTCCTACGAAGGTCTTCTGCCCATCTCAATTCCCCTACAGAAAATGGTGAGGTTTGTTACCTCCAAGACGGAAACCAGCTGGATGTTAAGAAAGGATAGAGGAGATCTCCTTCCTCCTCACAGAGACATCAGAAATACATCTACACGTGGAACTTCTCCTATAGAACACTCACCGAACGCTGGCAGAAGACCTCAGACCTCCCAAAAGGCAAGAAACTCCCCACATACCTGGGTAGGACAAAAGGAAAAAGAATAAACAGAGGCAAAGAATAGGGACGGGACCAACACCAGTGGAAGGGAGCTGTGAAGGAGGAAAGACTCCCACACACTAGAAGCCCCTTCGCGGGCGGAGACTGCGGGTGGCGGAGGGGGAAGCTCCGGAGACGCGGAGGAGAGCGCAGCAACAGGTTGCGGAGGGCAAAGCGGAGAGATTCCCGCAGAGGATCGGTGCCGACTGGCACTCACCAGTCCGAGAGGCTTGTCTGCTCCCTCACCGGAGCGGGCGGGGGCAGGGAGCTGAGGCTCGGGCTTCAGTCGGATTCCAGGGAAAGGTCTGGAGTTGGCAGAGTGAAAACAGCCTGAAGGTGTAGTGCGCCACGGCTGGCCAGGAGGGAGTCCGGTTGAAGTCTGGAGCTGACGAAGAGGCAAGAGACCTTTTCTTCCCTCTTTGCTTCCTCGGGCGCGAGGAGAGGGGATTCAGAGCACCGCGTAAAGGAGCTCCAGAAACGGGCGCGAGCCACGGCTGTCGGCACGGACAGTAGAGACGGGTGTGGGACGCTAAGGTTGCTGCTGCCGCCACCAAGAGGCCTGTGTGTGAGCACAGGTCACTCTCCACACCGCCCCTCCCGGGAGCCCATGCAGCCCGCCACTGCCGGGGTCCCGGGATTCAGGGAGAGCTTCCCCGGGAAAACGCGCGGCACGCCTTGGGCCTGTGCAGCGTCACGTCGGCCTCTGCCGCCGCAGACTCGCCCCGCACCCGTGCCACTCCCTCCCCCCAGCCTGAGTGAGCCGGAGCCCCCGAATCAACTGCTCCTTTAACCCCGTCCTGTCTGAGCGAAGGGCAGATGCCCTCAGACGACCTACGCGCAGAGGCGGGGCCAAGTCCAAAGCTGAACCCCAGGAGCTGTGCGAACAAAGAGGAGAGGGGGAGGTCTCTGCCAACAGCCTCAGAAGCGGCAGATTAAAGCTCCACAATCAACTTGAAGTGCCCTGCATCTGTGGAAAACCTGAATAGACAACAAATCATCCCAAGTTGAGGAGGTGGACTTTGGGAGCAAGATATACTATTATTTTCCCCTTTTTTTCTTTTTGTGAGTGTGCATGTGTGTGCTGCTGTGTGAGATTTTTGTCTGTGTAGCTTTGCTTTCACCATTTGTCCTAGGGTTAGACCAACCCGTTTTTCTGTTTTTTTTTTTTTAATAGAAATTTTTCTTCTTAATAATTATTTTTTATTTTAATAACTATACTTTATCCTACTATATTTTGTCTTCTCCCTTTCTTTCTTCATTTCTTCCTTCCTTTCTTCCCTCCTTCCCTCCTTTCTTCTTTCCTTCCTCCCTTCGTTCCTCCCTTCCTTCCTCCCTTCCTCTCTTCCATCCTCCCCTTCTTCCTCTCCACCTTCTTTCCCTCCTTTCTTGCTTTCTTCCTTCCTTCATTTCTTCCGTCCTTTCTTCGTTCCTTCCCTCCCTCCCTCCTTCCTTCATTCCTTCCTTTTCTTTCCTTTCTATTTCTTCTCCCTTTTATTTTGAGCCGTGTGGATTAAAGGCTCTTGGCGCCCCAGCCAGGTACCAGGGCTGTGTCTCTGAGGTGGGAGAACCAAGCTCAAGACACTAGTCCACAAGAGACGTCCCAGCTCCAAGCAATATCAAACGGTGAAAATCTCCCAGAGATCTCCATCTCAACACGAAGACCCAGCTTCACTCAAGGACCAGCAATGAACAGTGCTGGACACCCTATCCCCAACAAAGAGCAAGACAGGTCTACAGCCCCATCCATTAGCAGAGAGGCTGCCTAAAATCATAATAAGGCTACCAACATCCCCAAACACACCACCAGACGTGGACCTGCCCACCAGAAAGACAAGATCCAGCCTCATCCACCAGAACAGAGGCACAAGTCCCCCCAACCAGGGAACTTACTCAACCCACTGAACCAACCTTAGCTACTGGGGACAGCCACCAAAAACAACGGGAACTATGAACCTGCAGCCTGCAAAAAGGAGACCCCAAACACAGTAAGATAAGCGAAATGAAAAGACAGAAAAACACACAGCAGATGAAGGAGCAAGATAAAAACACACCAGACCTAACAAATGAAGAGGAAATAGGCAGTCTACCTGAAAAAGAATTCAGAATAATGATAGTAAAGATGAACCAAAATCTTGGAAATAGAATAGACAAATTGCAAGAAACAGTTAACAAGGACCTAGAAGAAATAAAGAGGAAGCAAGCAATGATGAGCAACACAATAAATGAAATGAAAAATACTCTAGATGGGATCAATAGCAGAATAACTGAGGCAGAAGGACGGATAAGTGACCTGGAAGATAAAATAGTGGAAATAACTACTGCAGAGCACTATAAAGCAAAAAGAATGAAAAGAACTGAGGAGAGTCTCAGAGACCTCTGGGACAACATTAAATGCACCAACATTCGAATTACAGGGGCCCCAGAAGAAGAACAGAAAAAGAAAGGGACTGAGAAAATATTTGAAGAGATTATAGTTGAAAACTTCCCTAATATAGGATAGGAAATAGTCAATCAAGTCCAGGAAGCACAGAGAGTCCCATACAGGATAAATCCAAGAGGAAACACGCAAAGACACATATTAATCAAACTATCAAAAATTAAATACAAAGAAAACATATTAAAAGCAGCAAGGGAAAAACAACAAATAACACACAAGGGAATCCCCATAAGGTTAACAGCTGATCTTTCAGCAGAAACTCTACAAGCCAGAAGGGAGTGGCAGGACATATTTAAAGTGATGAAGGAAAAAAACCTACAAGCAAGATTACTCTACCCAGCAAGGATCTCATTCAGATTTGATGGAGAAATTAAAACCTTTACAGACAAGCAAAAGCTGAGAGAGTTCGGCACCACCAAACAAGCTCTACAACAAATGCTAAAGAAACTTCTCTAGGCAAGAAACACAAGAGAAGGAAAAGACCTACAAGAATAACCTGAAACAATTAAGTAAATGTTAATAGGAACATACATATCGATAATTACCTTAAATGTAAATGGATTAAATGCTCCCACCAAAAGACACACACTGGCTGAATGGATACAAAAACAAGACCCATATATATGCTGTCTACAAGAGACCCACTTCAGACCTAGGGACACATACAGACTGAAAGTAAGGGGATGGAAAAAGATATTCCATGAAAATGGAAATCAGAAGAAAGCTGGAGTAGCAATTCTCATATCAGACAAAATAGACTTTAAAATAAAGACTATTACAAGAGACAAAGAAGGACACTACATAATGATCAAGGGATCGATCCATGAAGAAGATATAACAATTGTAAATATTTGTGCACCCAATATAGGAGCACCTCAATACTAACAGCCATGAAAGGGGAAATCGACAGTAACACAATCATAGTAGGGGACTTTAACACCCCACTGTCACCAATGGACAGATCATCCAAAATGAAAATAAATAAGGAAACACAAGCTTTAAATGATACATTACACAAGATGGACTTAATTGATATTTATAGGACATTCCATCCAAACACAACAGAATACACACTTTTCTCAAGTGCTCATGGAACATTCTCCAGGATCAATCATATATTGGGTCACAAATCTAGCCTTGGCAAATTTAAGAAAATTGAAATCATATCAAGTATCTTTTCCGACCACAACGCTATGAGACTAGTATCAATTACAGGAAAAGATCTGTAAAAAATACAAACACATGGAGACTAAACAATACACTACTTAATAATGAAGTGATCACTGAAGAAATCAAAGAGGAAATCAAAAAATACTTAGAAACAAATGACAATGGAGACACGACGACCCAAAACCTACGGGATACAGCAAAAGCAGTTCTAAGAGGCAAGTTTATAGCAATACAATCATACCTTAAGAAACAGGAAACATCTCGAATAAACAACCTAACTTTGCACTTAAAGCAATTAGAGAAAGAAGAACAAAAAAACCCCAAATTTAGCAGAAGCAAACAAATCATAAAGATCAGATCAGAAATAAATGAAAAAGAAATGAAGGAAACAATAGCAAAGATCAATAAAACTAAAAGCTGGTTTTTGAGAAGATAAATAAAATTGATAAACCATTAGCCAGACTCATCAAGAAAAAAAGGGAGAAGACTCAAATCAATAGAATTAGAAATGAAAAAGGAGATGTAACAACTGACTCTGCAGAAATACAAAAGATTATTAGAGATTACTACAAGCAACTGTATGACAATAAAATGGACAACCTGGAAGAAATGGACAAATTCTTAGAAATGCACAACCTGCCAAGACTGAACCAGGAAGAAATAGAAAATATGAACAGACCAATCACAAGCACTGAAATTGAAACTGTGATTAAAAATCTTCCAACAAACAAAAGCCCAGGACCAGATGGCTTCACAGGCAAATTCTATCAAACATTTAGAGAAGAGCTAACATCTATCCTTCTCAAACTCTTCCAAAAGTTAGCAGAGGGAGGAACACACCCAAACTCATTCTATGAGGCCACCATCACCCTGATACCAAAACCAGACAAAGACGTCACAAAGAAAGAAAACTACCGGCCAATATCACTGATGAACATAGATGCAAAAATCCTCAACAAAATATTAGCAAACAGAATCCAACAGCACATTAAAAGGATCATACACCATGATCAACTGGGGTTTATCCCAAGAATGCAAGGATTCTTCAGTATACGTAAATCAATCAACGTGATACACCATATCAACAAACTGAAGGAGAAAAACCATATGATCATCTCAATAGATGCAGAGAAAGCTTTTGACAAAATTCAACACTCATTTACGATAAAAACCCTGCAGAAAGTAGGCATAGAGGGAACTTTCCTCAACATAATAAAGACCATATATGACAAACCCACAGCTAGCATTGTTCTCAATGGTGAAAAACTGAAACCATTTCCACTAAGATCAGGAACAAGACAAGGTTGCCCACTCTCACCACTCTTATTCAACAGTTTTGGAAGTTCTAGCCACAGCAATCAGGGAAGAAAAAGAAATAAAAGGAATCCAAATAGGAAAAGAAGAAGTAAAGCTGTCACTGTTTGCAGATGACATGATACTATACATAGAGAATACTAAGGATGCTACCAGAAAACTACTAGAGCTAATCAATGAATTTGGTAAAGTTGCAGGATACAAATTTAATGCACAGAAATCTCTGGCATTCTTATACACTAATGATGAAAAATCTGAGAGTGAAATTAAGAAAACACTCCCATTTACCATTGCAACAAAAAGAATAAAATATCTAGGAATAAACCTACCTAAGGAGACAAAAGACCTGTATGCAGAAAAGTATAAGACACTGATGAAAGAAATTAAAGATGATACAAATAGGTGGAGAAATATACCATGTTCTTGAATTGGAAGAATCAACATTGTGAAAATGACTCTACTACCCAAAGCAATCCACAGATTCAATGCTATCCATATCAAATTACCACTGGCATTTTTTACAGAACTAGAACAAAAAATTTCACAATTTGTATGGAAACACAACAGACCCCGAATAGCCAAAGCAATCTTGAGAACGAAAAATGGAGCTGGAGGAATCAGGCTCCCTGACTTCAGACTCTACTACAAGGCTACAGTAATCAAGACAATATGGTACTGGCACAAAAACAGAAATATAGATCAATGGAACAGCATAGAAAGCCCAGAGATAAACCCACACACATATGGTCACCTTATCTTTGATAAAGGAGGGAAGGATATACAGTGGAGAAAAGATAGCCTCTTCAATAAGTGGTGCTGGGAAAACTGGACAGCTATCTGTAAAAGTATGAAATTAGAACATTCCCTAATACCACACACAAAAATAAACTCAAAATGGGTTAAAGACCTAAATGTAAGGCCAGACACTATCAAACTCTTAGAGGAAAACATAGGCAGAACACTCTATGACATCAATCACAACAAGATCCTTTTTGACCCATCTCCTAGAGAAATGGAAATAAAAACAAAAATAAACAAATGGGACCTAATGAAACTCAAAAGCTTTTGCACAGCAAAAGATACCATAAACAAGACCAAAAGACAGCCCTCAGAATGTGAGGAAATATTTGCAAATGAAGCAACTGACAAAGGATTAACCTCCAAAATTTTTAAGCAACTCACGCAGCTCAATAACAAAAAGACAAACAACCCAATCCAAAAATGGGCAGAAGAACTAAATAGACATTTCTCCAAAGAAGATATACAGATTGCTAACAAACACATGAAAGAATGCTCAACATCATTAATCATTAGAGAAATGCAAATCAAAACTACAAGAGATATCATCTCGCACCGGTCAGATTGGCCATCATCAAAAACTCTAGAAACAATAAATGCTGGAGAGGGTGTGGAGAAAAGGGAACCCTCTTGCACTGCTGGTGGGAATGTAAATTGATACAGCCACTATGGAGAACAGTATGGAGGTTCCTTAAAATACTAAATATAGAACTACCATATGACCCAGCAATCCCACTACTGGGCATATACCCTGAGAAAACCATAATTCAAAAAGAGTCATGTACCAAAATGTTCATTGCAGCTCTATTTACGATAGCCAGGACATGGAAGCAACCTAAGTGTCCATCAACAGATGAATGGATAAAGAAGATGTGGCACATATATACAATGGAATATTAGCCATAAAAAGAAATGAAACCGAGTTATTTGTAATGAAGTGGATAGACCTGGAGTCTGTCATACAGAGTGAAGTAAGTCAGAAAGAGTAAAACAAATACCGTATGCTAACACATATATATGGAATCTAAAAAAAAAAAAATGTCATGAAGAGATTAGTGGTAGGATGAGAATAAAACACAGACCTACTAGAGCATGGACTTGAGGATATGGGGAGGGGGAAGGGTAAGCTGTGACGATGTGAGAGAGTGGCAGGGCCATATACACACTACCAAATGTAAATTAGATAGCTAGTGGGAAGCTGCAGCATAGCACAGGGAGTTCACCTCTGTGCTTTGTGACCACCTAGAGGGGTGGGATAGGGAGGGTGGGACGGAGGGTGACACAAGAGGGAAGAGATATGGGAACATATGTATATGTATAGCTGATTCACTTTGTTGTAAAGGAGAAACTAACACACTATTGTAAAACAGTTATACTCAAATAAAGATGTTAAAAATTTTTTTTAATTAAAAAAATAAATTAATTAAAATAAAATAAAATAAAATAAACTCAAAATGTATTAGAGACCTAAATGTAAGAACGGACACTATAAAACTCTTAGAGGAAAACATAGGAAGAACACTCTATGACATAAATCACAGCAAGATCTTTTTTGATCCACCTCCTAGAGTAATGGAAATAAAAACAAAAATAAACAAATGGGACCTACTGAAACTTAAATCTTTTGCACAGCAAATGAAACCATAAAAAAGACAAAAAGACAACCCTCAAAATGGGAGAAAATATTTGCAAACGGATCAACGGACCAAGGATTAATTTCCAAAATATATAAACAGCTCATGCAGCTCAATATTAAAAAACAACTCAATCCAAAAATGGGCAGAAGACCTAAATAGACATTTCTCCAAAGAAGACATACAGATGGCCAAGAAGCACATGAAACGCTGCTCAGCATACCTAATTATTAGAGAAATGCAAGTCAAAACTACATTGAGGTGTCACCTCACACCAGTTAGAATGGGCATCATCAGAATATATACAAACTGCTAATGCTGGAGAGGGTGTGGAGAAAAGGGAACCCTCTTGCCCTGTTGGTGGGAATGTCAACTGATGCAGCCACTATGGAGAACAGTATGGAGGTTCCTTAAAAAAACAAAAATAGGGGCTTCCCTGGTGGTGCAGTGGTTGAGAATCTGCCTGCCAATGCAGGGGACACTGGTTCGAGCTGTGGTCTGGGAAGATCCCACATGCCACGGAGCAACTAGGCACATGAGCCACAACTATTGAGCTTGCGTGTCTGGAGTCTGTGCTCCATAACAAGAGAGGCTGCGACAGTGAGAGGCCTGCACACCATGATGAAGAGTGGCCCTCACTTGCCACAAACAGAGAAAGCCCTCACACAGACAAGAAGACCCAACACAGCCAAAAATTAATTAATTAATTAATTAATTTTTAAAAAATTGAATCACCATATGACCCAGCAATCCCACTACTAGACACATACCCAGAGAAAACCATAATTCAAAAAGACACAAGCACCCCAATGTTCATTGCACTACTTACAGTAGCCAGGTCATGGAAGCAACCTAAATGCCCATCGACAGGTGAATAGATAAAGAAGAAGTGGTACATATATACAATGGAATACAACTCAGCCATAAAAAGAATGAAATTGGGTCATTTGTAGAGACGTGGATGGATCTAGAGACTCTCATACAGAGTGAAGTAAGTCAGAAAGAGAAAAACAAATATCGTTCTGCATATATGTGGAACATAGAAAAATGGTACAGATGAACCAGTTTTCAGGGCAGAAATTGAGACACAGATGTAAAGAACGAATGTATGAATACCAAGGGGGGAAAGTGGCAGGGAGTGGGGTGGTGGTGTGATGAATTGGGAGATTTATATTGACATGTATACACTGATGTGTATAAAATGGATGACTAATAAGAACCTGCTGTATAAAAAAATAAAATAAAATTCAAAAATTAAACAAACAAACAAAAAACACAAGAGATAACTAGTGTTGATGAAGATGTGGGGAAAAGGAAATACTGGTGCACTCTTGGTGGGCATGTAAATTGGTGCAGCCACTATGGAAAACAGTATGGACATTCCTCAAAGAATTAAAACTAGAACTACCATATGATACAACAATTCCACTTCTGGATATATATCCAAAGGAAATTAAATCACTCTCTCAAAGAGATATCTGCATTCCCCTGTTCATTTCAGCATTATTCACAACAGCCAGGATATGGAAACAACCTAAATATCCATCAATGGATGAATAGATATAAGGAGATGTGATATCTACCTACCTATCTATCTATCTATCTATCTATCTATCTATCTATCTATCTATCTATAAACACACACACACACACACACACACACACAGAATATTATTCAGCCATGAGAAAGAAGGAAATCCTCCTACCATTTTCAAGAACATGGATGGAACTTGAGGGTGTTACACAAAGTGAATTAAGTCAGACAAAGAAAGAGAAATATTTCATGATATCACTTACATGTAGATCCTTAAAAAGCTGAATTCACAGAAATAGAATGGTAGTTGCCATGGCTGCGGGGATTAGGGAAATGGAGAGATACTGGTCAAAGGATACAGACTTCTAGTTATGAGATGAGTAAGTTCTGGGGCTCTAATGTACAGCATGGTTACTATTGTTAATAAAATCCATCATATACCTGAAAGCTGCTAATTGAGTAAATCTTAAATGTTCTCACCACACACAAAAAAAAGAATTATATGAGGTGCTGGAAGTATTAACTAACCCAACTGTAGTAATTATTTCATGATACAATATATACATGTACCAACTTATCATGTTATATACCTTAAACTTATAAAATTTTATATGTTATATATCAATTATATCCAAATAAAACTGTGGGGTAAAAAAATAATCAGATGGAACAATCTCCAGAGCTTACATAAGGTCAGGAAGTGTCCATATTCCCATCAGTCAGCATGGAAAGAAATCTTAATACATGATGCATGGAGTAGAGTTCCTCAGAAGGGTGTTGCCTCAGTGCTAGGACCAAATGTTCTGAAATCACCTAACAAATTTAAAAGCAAGCCTCAAAAAGATAAAATTGTTTCCAGATAACTGCTTCCCAGAGAAAAAAAGAACAAAAATATTTAAAGGAATACAAACAACTCCAGTACCAACAACATAAAATTCAAAATATATACCTGGCATCTGATCAAAACTTACAAAGTATGCAAAGAAGTAAGAAAAATATATATATATGACACATAACAAAGAGAAAGGTTAATTATTGGAGATAGACACAGAAATGACGGAAATAAAAGAATTAATAGAGGGGTTTCCCTGGCAGTCCAGTGGTTAGGACTCGATGCTTTCACTGCATGGGCCTAGGTTCAATCCCTGGTCAGGTAACTAATAAGATCCTGCAAGCCACGTGGCTCAGCCAAAAATAAATAAATAAATAATAGACAAGATATTAACACAGCTATTAAAAATATACCCCACATATTAAAGAAGGTAAAGGTTAAGTGTGGTAAAGAGAGACAGAAAATATTTTAAAAGGCAGGAGTTGACTTCAAGAGATGATAAACTCAATACTTGAAAAGAAAAAAAAGCATTAGATGAAATTAACAGTAGACACTACAGAAAAAAAGATTAGTGAACTTGAAATGACAGCAATAGAAAATAGATAGGTAGATAGATAAATAGGTACAATAGATAAACAGAGCACAGAACATCAATGAGCAGTGGGACAACATCAAGAAGCCTAATAGGGTTTCCCTGGTGCCTCAGTGGTTAAGAATCTGCCTGCCAATGCAGGAGACATGGGTTCGAGCCCTCGTCCGGGAAGATCCCACATGCTGCAGAACAACTAAGCCCATAAGCCACAACTACTGAGCCCATGAGCAACAACTACTGAAGCCCGTGCACCTAGAGCCTGTGCTCTGCAACAAGAGAAGCTACCGCAATGAGAAGCCCATGCAGTGCAACAAAGAGTAGCCCCTGCTCACTGTAACTAGAGAACAGCCCACGCACAGTAGAGAAGACCCAATGCAGGCAAAAATAAATAAATAAATTTATTTTTTTAAAAAAGACGCCTAATATACATGTAACTAGAGTATCAGAAGGAAAGGTGAGAAAAGAACTTTTGAAAAAATAACAGCAAAATTTTTTCTAGATTTGATGAAACCTCTTAACCCCCATATCCAAGAAGCTCAGTGAATACCACACAAAAAATATATATGAAGAAAATTACACCAAGGCACATCATAGGCACATCAATTTGATTTAAATTAATTATATTATTTTTCTATTGCAGCATATCATTTTATCCCAAAACTTAATAGCTGGAAATTTTAAAAAACATTTGTTATTTCACAGTTTCTGAAGGTCAGGAGTCCAGGACTAGATTGACTGGTTTTGGGGATTTTTTTGGCCACACAGCATGTGGGATCTTTCCTGACCCCACGCCCCCTGCAGTGGAATCATAGACTCTTAACCACTGGCCCACCAGGCAAGTCCAATGACTGGTTGGTTTTGATTCAGGATTTCTCACAAGGTTGGAGTTAAGTTGTTGGCTAGGGATGGGGGTCATCTGGGATTGGAGGATCTACTTCCAAGCTAAATCACATAGTTGTTGGCAGGCCTCTGTTTCTTGCTGAGTTGGCCAGATACCTCAGTTCCTCATGACTTGGGTCCCTCTACAGACTGACTGAGTCATCTTCATGACATGGCAGCTTCCTCTGAACTTCTGAGCAAGTGATGAGAGATAGAGGTAGAGACAGAGATGTGAGAGAGACACAGAGAGACAGAGGGAGAGACAGAGAGAGAGAAAAACTACTTATGGTACAAGATGGAAACCAGTCTTTCTATATTCTAGTTTTGAAAGTGACATACCATCACTTCTGCCATATTCTACTTGTTAAAAACAAGTCACTAAATTTTGTCTACACTCAAGGGGAGATTAACTAATCTTCACTTCTTGAAGAGAAGTAACAAAAAAATTGTGGAATTTGTTAAAACCATGACAGAGTGATGAAGAGAAGATTTCCTAAAAGCAGCCAGAGGAAAGACACACAGTGTAGCAAGGATGATAAGAATGATAGCAGGCTTCTCATTCGAAACACTGCAAACCAGAAGACAGTAGAGCAACATTCTTAAAATACTGAAAAATAATCTTAACCTCAAATGTTTTAATCTGTGAAAATATATTTCAAAATAATTGTGAAATAACTTGTTTTTCAAACATACGACAGCTGAGAAAATTCATCACCAGCAGACCACCCTCACAATGACAATTATAAAACCCTTCAAGAAGAAGGAAAATAATATCAGATGGAAATTTAGAACTATGTAAAAGAATAGTGAGGAAAAGAAATGGTAAATATAAAAAAAAATTATTTTTTAAATCTTGTAAAAAATGATTGACAATTTAAATAAAAAATAAAACATATTGAAGGATTTATGTCATATTTAAAAGTAAAATGTATTAAAAACTATAGCAAAAGGCCAAGAAATATACTGTTTTGGTGTACATGCTAAGAGAAAGTATGTAGTTTAGGTGAAGTGGTATAATACTTGAAGTTCTGAGTGTGAATTTAAGATATAAACTTCAAACCATAGGGGAAAGGGTGGATTGGGAGTTTGGGACTAGCAATCAAACTATTACATGCAGAATGGATAAATAACAAGGGCCTATTATATAGCACAGGGAACTATATTCAAAATCCTGTGATAAACCATAATGGAAAAGAATATGAAAAAGAATATATATAGGTATAACTGAATCACTTTCCTATATAGCAGAAATTAACACAACAATGTAAGTCAACTATACTTCAATAAAATAAATTTAAAATAAAGATAATAAAAGTAAACTATAAACCATAGGGAAATCACTTTTAAAAAATCTGTAGGGCTTCCCTGGTGGTGCAGTGGTTGAGAATCTGCCTGCCGATGCAGGGGACACAGGTTCGTGCCCCGGTCCAGGAGGATCCCACATGCTGCAGAGCGGCTGGGCCCGTGAGCCATGGCCACTGAGCCTGTGCGTCCAGAGCCTGTGCTCCGCAACGGGAGAGGCCACAACAGTGAGAGGCCCACATACCACCAAAAAAAAAAAAAAAAAAAAAAAAATCTATAGAGTCAATATAATGTCAATCAAAATACAAGCAGGATTTTTGTGGAAACTGACAAACTGATTTTTATATAGAAATGCAAAGGAGTTAGAATGTACAAGACAATTTTATAAAAAGAATAGCAAAGTTGCAGAATTTAATTATCTAATTTTAAGATTTATTATAAAGCTATAGCAATCAAGACAGCGTGATATTGACATTGAGACATATAGATTAATAGAATAGAATACCAAGCTATAAAGAGACACATATATCTAAGACAGTTGATTTTCTACGAGGATGCCAAAGCAATTCAATGAGAAAAGGATAATCTTTTCAACAAATGGAGTTGGAACAATTAGAAAGTCATATGGAAAGAAAGAGGGGCAAGGGGAGGGAGGGAGGGAAAGAAAGATGGAAGGATGGAAGGAAGGAAGGAAGGGAAATCCAATCATTTCCTCAAACCATATACAAAAATTCCCATTTTCTCAAACAACATACGTGTGTTTTCCTCAAAACCATATATAAAGCTATTAAACTTATACAAGAAAACATAGGAACTTCCCTGGTGGTACAGTGGTTAAGCATCTGTCTTCCAATGCAGGGGATGCAGGTTGGATCCCTGGTTGGTGAGCTCAGATCCCACATGTCAAGGGCCAAATAGGCCCACATGCTGCAACTACTGAGCCTATATGCCACAACTACTGAGCCCACAGTGCTCTGGAGCCTACGCACCACAACTAGAGTGCCCGTGCACCACAACTAGATAGAAGCCCGTGCGCCACAACGAAAGCTCCTGCGAGCCACAACTAATACCCGACGCAGCCAAAACTAAATAAATAAACATTTAAATCAAAAAAATAAAACATAGAAGGGAGTCTCAATGATCTCAGATTATGCAACAATCTCTCAAATAGAACACAAAAAGCAAATTACAGAGGAAAAAAATTGGTACTTCAGACTTCATCAAAATTTAAAACCGTTAGGCCTTCCCTGGTGGTGCAGTGGTTAAGAATCCACCTACCAATGCAGGTGACACTGGTTCGAGCCCTGGTCCAGGAAGATTCCACATGCCACAGAGCAACTAAGCCTGTGAGCCACAACTACTGAGCCTGTGCTCTAGAGCCCACAAGTCACAGCTACTGAAGCCCGCACGCCTAGAGCTCAGGCTCCACAACAAGAGAAGCCACTGCAATGAGAAGCGCACACACCGCAATGAAGAGCAGCCCCTGCTTGCCGCAACTAGAGAAAGCCCGTGTGCAGCAACAAAGACACAACACAGCCAAAAACTAATAATAAAAATAAGAAGAAGAAGAAGAAATTCACGAATCTTGATTGGTTCATAGATTTAAAAAAAATTAAAACGTTTATACTCTCAGTAACATAGAAAACGAAAAGGCAAGCTGAATACTGGACAGAATATTTGCAAAGTTTACAATCTGACAAATGATTTGTTTCTAGAATATATAAAGAATTCTTTTTTTTTTTTTTTTTTTTTTTTTTTTGCTGTACACGGGCCTCTCACTGTTGTGGCCACTCCCGTTGCGGAGCACAGGCTCCGGACGCGCAGGCTCAGCAGCCATGGCTCATGGGCCCAGCTGCTCCCCGGCATGCATCAGTAGGCAGATTCTCAACCACTGCGCCACCAGGGAAGCCCCTATAAAGAATTCTTATAACTCAACAGTAAGAAGACAACTGAGCCAATAAAAACAGGTAGAATATTTGAATGAACACTTCACTAAAAAGACACAGGAATGTTAAATAAGGCACAAAAAATGTTTAACATCATTTGTTCTTAGGAAAATGCAAATTAAATCATAAATGGTACCATTATGCATACTGTAAAATGGGTGCAGCTAAAAAAGACTAACCATGCCAAGTGTTGGTCAGGACATCAAACAATGGAAGTATTTTTATGTTGCTGGGTGAATCTAAACACTACAAACAATTTGATAATTTAGCAGTTTCTTAAAGCTCAACATATATCAACTGTGTAATCCAGCCATTCCAAGAGAATTAAGAATATGTCCATACAAGGATGTGTACATAAACTTGTGCAAAGACTTGTACCTGTTCTTGGAAACTTTGTAATAGTCCCAAACTAGGAAAAAACAAATGTCCATCAATAGGTGAATGGGTAAACAAACTGGCAAATCAGTAAAATAGAACACTATTCAGCAATAAAAATAATGATCTATTAATATACTCAACATCATGGATGAATCTCAAAATAATTACAGAGTAAAAGAAGCCAGACCCCACCAAAAAAATACATCTGTACAATTCCATTTATATAAAATTCAAGAATAAAATGAAAAGTAATCTATAATGTCAGAAATCAAATTAGTGGCTTCCTGAGGATGGGGGGAGAGGAAGTGAGAGAGACAGGATTTTTAAGAACTACAAGGAAAGTTGGGGTTTCATTTTATTGATTGCAGTGGATTTTTTCACTGTATATACACACTAGAACTCCTCAAACAGTATGCTTTAAATATATGCTATTTATTATGTGTCACGTACACCTCAATAAAGCTGTAATAAAATAATAATTAATGATAATAATATATTACAAGTAGTTCAATAAAATAAGAATTTATGAGTCCGTACTGATATAAGTAAATAAATACAAAGAGAAAGCTCTATCTTAAGTCAAATTTCAACTAACTAATAAATGTAGAAGGAATAATAGATTTAGAATATTAATTCAGCAATCACCATTGAAATAAGTGATTCAGGTAAAAGATATCAATAGATGTTAAAATCATGGGGTAAAATTCTGATGAGAAAAGAAAATCCAAAATCTATTCATTCCTTATTAACGCATTTTAAAGTGGAGAAATATAATGGATACTATTTTGACCAAGTGACAAAAGTTAATATCCTTGGTAATGAGAAAAATTGATGTCCTGGGCCTCCTGTTATGAGGCATTGAAAAGAAAACAGCATCATTTCTGTGGTATTCACTTCAAAAAGTATATCCTGAATCTAGCCATGAAGAAACATCAGAGAGATCCAAACTGAAGGAAATTCTATAAAATAACTGACCTATACACTTCAAAAATGCCAAAATCATGAAACACAAAGGAAAACTAAGGAAGAACAGATTGAAAGGAACTAAACAGACATGACAACTAAATACAATGCATGATTCTGGATTGGATTTTGAACGAGAAAGGAAAGGAGGGAAAGGCAGTAAGTTTGTTATTACTGTTCCTTTCTATACGTAACATTATTAGACAGCTGGAGGAATTTGCGTGGACTTTGTGGATTAAATAAAAGTACTGTTGCCATGTTAATGTCCTAAATTAAATGAGGGTACTGAAGTTACATGTGAGAGTGTCCTTGTTTTTAGTCAATATACCCTGAAGTATTTAGGGGTAATTTGGCAACATGTCTGCAATTTAATCTCAAATGTTTCAGAAAGAAAATAATGATATATGGGAGAAAATGAAAAGACAAATGTAAACTGTTGATACTTAGGAAACCTGGGTGAAGGGTGTAGTTCTTTGTATCATTATTAATTTGTATTTGTCTTGCAAATCTTCCTTGAGTATGAAATTATTTTAAAATAAAATGTTAAAAACTGACAAATGTCGGGGGATTTGGGCAAAGGGTATATGAGAGTTCTTTTCATTATTCTTGCATTCTTTTCTGTAGGTTTGAAATTAGTTTCCCCCCAGAAAAACACAGGTAATGGAAACATCGGGAAGATGAAGGAGAGATGCTTCTTTGGGGTCTGGCCTAACCCAGTTGTTCATACTCAACACAGGTGCACGGGATGCCTATCCTGTGCCAGGCACTGTATTAGTGTCTGAGGATGTAGACTTGAATAGAATGGGCATGGTCTGGAGCTTGTTAGCATTAGGGAGTCCAAGGTGACCAGCAACCTCTGTACTAAAGTCCTTGATGAAACCAAACAAAAGAAAAGGAGAATCTGCAGTAGTAGGCATCCCACTTAAATCTCTGGATAACAGCACTGTTGTTGCATAAAGCCCTTAAGTACATCCAGTTATTTTCTGAAAATTACTTGTGTAGCATTTCATCTAGAAAAGATTCATCATCTAATTCCACATCACAAAATCTCATGTCCAATAGTGTCACCTGTAGAAAGAAAAAGCAACAACTTTATAAACAAACCTTACCCCCTGTATGGATTAAATGTTTGTGTCCCCTAAAATTCACATGTTGAAACTCTAAACCCCAAAGTGATGGTTTTGGAAGTGGGGCCTTTGGGAAGTGATAAAGGTTAGATTACATCATGAGGGTAGGGCCCTCATGATGAGATTAGTGACCCTATAAAATGAGGAAGAGGAACAGAGAGGAAAGGCCATATGAGTCCACAGTGAGATGGCAGCTGTCTGCAAGTCCTGAAAAGAGCTCTCACCAGAACCCAGCAGGCTGGCACCTTAATCTCTGACTTCCATTATCCAGAACTAGGAGAAAATAAATTTCTGTTGTTTAGGTCACCCAGATGGTATTTTATTATGGCATCTGGAGTTGATTAAGACATTGATTTTTCCTCTTCCCTTTCCAATTCAGGATCCAATCCAGGATTGACTGTTGTACTTAATTGTCAAGTCTCTTTGAATAATATCTGTCAGCATTATGAACAAATAAGTGAACTAGAAGGGAAGTGGCTACAAAGGAAGTTTTACAAAAAAGGTTTTTCTTTCAACTAAAATAATAATAATAACAATAATGGCTAACCCTATTTTTTTTAGATTTTTTTCATTTCTCATTGCAACTTTCCTAGAAAGTAAAACTCTACAGTTATTTTGTGGGCAAACAGAAAACAAATGTAAGTCTGAATGTCATGAATGTGAAAGAAGGGAAGTTATTTTCCCCTGACACGATGACATACTCTAAGTTAGCAAACTTCAGTGCAGCACAGCTGGGGACAAGGCTATGGTAGAAGGGAGTGATGAAGCCAATATGAATAAAAGAAAGGCAGGAAAATGGTTGCTTCTGCCAGAAACTCACCATGTCCTGGGTCTACTGACTGTCTTCAGCTTTGTAATACCATGACTAACTCTTTCTTAAAAACACTTACCAGACACTAGCCAGTGTGTTAAGTGCTTTAGGAAGCTTATCTAATTATATCCTCCCAATAGTACATGAAGTGGTTTCTGCTATTACTTCCATCCTCTCATTTGTTAATAGCTTACAGAAGTGAAGTTACTTTCTCAAAGTCATAGCAGTATTTAAGTGGTAGAGCTAAGGAGAATTCTCTAGAACAGTGCCTTTTAAATATACACACAAGTCACTGAGGGATCTTGTTAAAATGCAGATACTGATTCTGTATGTCTGGAGGAGGACTATGATTCTGCATTTCTAATAAGCTCCCAGGTGATGTTAATGCTGTGTTCTACTAAACACACTTTGAATAACAATGCTCTGGAAGTTTATAATGGCTAAGTGTGCCTGGCATATAAGTGCCCACTAGATATTTCTTGAATTATTTAACAAATTAGGAGAGAAAAAAAAGAGATTCTAAAAATCTGTTGTTGACTTCATTCTTAATCAGCAAGTCTTGATTGTTACAGCTTTTCTCCACAAGGATGTTATAAAATTAAATATTTCATGGGAGATCTGGAAGATTTTCAGGTACCAGATTCTACACAGTTACAAAGAATACAATGCTGGAAAGCTGAAAGCAGACCATCACCATATAGAGAACACTTTACCTATGGTGTGTCTACTTAGTTGTAGTGTAATGTCAGCAGACTCTATTCTCTTCTCCTCCTTCTTTCGACCTGGCTGGTGAGAATGTTAGGAATTAATAAAATGTCTCACCCTCTAACTATCATATGAGGCTACAAGGGCTGCAAAAATCCTGTCAGGAAGAGAAGATTCACTGGGAACAAAGTTGAAGACCAATGATAGCCAGCATTCCTCCTAAGGGTATGTGGATAGAAAAACTTCACATCAAAGCAAGTCACTGATATGGCAACTGCACATTATTGTTTTAGAGCACAAACTAAGTATAAGTACGGGTTAGTGTGTAACAACTTCCAGAAAGAGTTCAGTTTTGAAACTCTTAAAAACTATTAACAGTCTAGCCATTTTAAAAAAATTGCTCAAGGTATAAATGGCATGCCATAAACTGTACATCACATATTGAAAGTACAATTTTATAAGTTTTGACAAATGTATACACCCATGCAACCATCATCAAAATCAAATTGATGAACAAATCTTTCACTCACCTACCAAAAATTTCCCCATGACTCTTGGCTATCTCAGCCTACTCCCGTTCCTAGGCAACTGTTAAACTGCTTTATATCACTGTAGATGAATTTGGGTTTTGTATGTACTCTTTTTTTTATCTGGCTCCCTTCACTTGGCATAATTATTTTGACATTCATTCATTTTGTTGCATGACTCTGTAGTTCACTGCTTTTATTGCTGAGTAGTTTTTATTGTATGGCTATTCCAAGGTTTGTTGATGGGCATGTGTATTGTTTCCATTTTTTTGATATTACAAGTAAAGCTGTTGTGATGACATTGTCATTTTCATCTTTAAAAGTTCACTTTGGGTCTTTAAAAACTCTTCCAATGTCTCTATTTTACTTTTCTTTTTAACGTGAGATGGCAGCATATTTTATTTATTTATTTATTTATTTATTTATTAACATTTTTATTGGAGTATAATTGCTTTACACTGTTGTGTTGGTTTCTGCTGTATAACAAAGTGAATCAGCTACATATATACATATATCCCCATAACCCCTCCCTCTTGTCTCTCCCTCCCACCCTCCATATCCCACCTCTCTAGGTGGTCACAAAACACCGAGCTGATATCCCTGTGCTATGCGGCCACTTCCCACTACCTATTTTACATTGGTAGTGTATATATGTCCATGTCACTCTCTCACTTCGTCCCAGCTTACCCTTCCCCCGCCCCATGTCCTCAAGTTCATTCTCTACATCTATGTCCTTATTCCTGTCCTTCCCCTAAGTTCATCAGAACCATTTTTTTTTCAGATTCCATATATATGTGTTAGCATACGGTATTTGTTTTTCTCTTTCTGACTTACTTCACTCTGTATGACAGCCTCTAGGTCCATCCACCACACTACAAATAACTCAATTTCATTTCTTTTAATGGCTGAGTAATATTCCATTGTATATATGTGCCACATCTTCTTTATCCATCAACTGTCGATGGACACTTAGGTTGCTTCCATGTCCTGGCTATTATAAATAGTGCTGCAATGAACACTGTGGTATGACTCTTTTTTTTTTTAATGCTTTACGTGGGCCTCTCACTGTTGTGGCCTCTCCTGTTGCAGAGCACAGGCTCCACACACGCAGGCTCAGAGGGCCATGGCTCATGAGCCCAGCCACTCCGCGGCATGTGGGAACCTTCCCGGACCGGGGCACAAACCCATGTCCCCTGCATCGGCAGGTGGACTCTCAACTACTGCGCCACCAGGGAGGCCTGATGACTCTATTTAATTATAGTTTTCTCAGGGTATACGCCCAGTAGTGGGATTGCTGGGTCATATGGTAGTTCTTTTTTAGTTTTTTAAGGAACTTCCATACTGTTCTCCATAGTGGCTTTATCAATTTACATTCCCACCAACAGTGCAAGAGGGTTCCCTTTTCTCCACACCCTTTCCAGCATTTATCGTTTGTAGATTTTTTGATGATGGTCATTCTGACTGGTGTGAGGTGATACCTCATTGTAGTTTTGGTTTTTTTTTTTGCGGTACGCAGGGCTCTCACTGTTGTGGCCTCTCCCATTGCGGAGCACAGGCTCCAGACGTGCAGCCTCAGCGGCCATGGCTCACGGGCCCAGCTGCTCCGCGGCATGTGGGATCTTCCCGGACCGGAGCACGAACCCATGTCCCCTGCATCGGCAGGTGGACTCTCAACCACTGCGCCACCAGGGAAGCCCCTCACTGTAGTTTTGATTTACATTTCTCTAATGATTAGTGAAGTTGAGCATTCTTTCATGTGTTTGTTGGCAATATGTATATCTTCTTTGGAGAAAAATCTGTTTAGGTCTTCTGCCCATTTTTGGATTGGGTTGTTTGTTTGATATTGAGCTGCATGAGCTGCTTGTATATTTTGGAGATTAATCCTTTGTCAGTTGCTTTGTTTGCAAATATTTTCTCCCATTCTGAGGGTAGTCCTTTCATCTCATTTATGGTTTCCTTTGCTGTACAAAAGCTTTTAAGTTTAATTAGGTCCCATTGTTTATTTTTGTTTTTATTTCCATTTCTCTAGGAGGTGGGTCAAAAAGGATCTTGCTGTGATTTATGTCATAGAGTGTTCTGCCTATGTTTTCCTCTAAGAGTTTGATAGTGTCTGGCCTTACTTTTAGGTCTTTAATCCATTTTGAGTTTATTTTTATGTATGGTGTTAGGGACTGTTCTAATTTCATTCTTTTCCATGTAGTTGTCCAGTTTTCCCAGCACCACTTATTGAAGAGGCTGTCTTTTCTCTGTTGTATATTCTTGCCTCCTTTATCAAAAATAAGATGACCATATGTGCATGGGTTTATCTCTGGGCTTTCATTCCTATTCCATTGATCTATATTTCTGTTTTTGTGCCAATACCATATTGTCTTGATTACTATAGATTTGTAGTATAGTCTAAAGTCAGGGAGCCTGATTCTTCCAGCTCTGCTTTTCTTTCTCAAGATTGCATTGGCTATTTAAGGTCTTTTGTGTACCCATATAAATTGTGAAATTTTTTGTTCTAGTTCTATGAAAAATGCCATTGGTAGTTTGATAGTGATTGCATTGAATCTGTAGATTGCTTTGGGTAGTACAGTCATCTTCACAATGTTGATTCTTCCAATCCAAGAACATGGTATATCTCTCTATCTGTTTGTATCATCTTTAATTTCTTTCATCAGTGTCTTATAGTTTTCTGTATACAGGTCTTTTGTCTCCTTAGGTAGGTTTATTCCTAGGTATTTTATTATTTTTGTTGCAGTGGTAAATGGGAGTGTTTCCTTAATTTTCTTTCAGATTTTTCATCGTTAGTGTATAGGAATGCAAGAGGTACTATACTTATTTTTTTAAATCCATGTATAAGCGGACCCGTGCAGTTCAAGCCTGTATTGTTGAAGGGTCAACTGTACTCCCAGCACTGATCCAGGTACAAATTCTCACCCAGAAAAAAAGGCATTGAAGAATCCCGTAGAGTCACCGTTTATATACCTTGTGCAATAGAGAAATCTCAGCCACCTCCCAGCTTTCTCTACTCTAGGCCTGATAATGCCACTCTCAGAGCACATTCAACCCAAAAGTGGGGAATGCAGGTAAGAAATAAGGAGGACACTGCCCTTCAATATTTCCATTTTATGGTCCCTATATTCCATCAAGTGAAATGCACACCCCTTATGAGTGGAACAAGATGGTCTACTCATGGCAGAGTCTCCCCAGTACTTGTTCCCACTTCCCTCCAGTTTTTTCTAGCTTTCAAATATTGTACTCTTTTCTCTGCTTCACAGCTTGTCTTCTTCTTTGGGGTTTGTTCTAGAATTCCTCCTTCAGGACTATGGTAATGGAAGGGAGAGGAATATGGAAATAATAAAAATGCTAAAATAGCTTCAAAAGTTCACCAAAATATTTCCCAAGTAGCAGCTTTAAAAGATTAAGTTGTTGACCCATTAATTTGAAGTTTATAGCTCTGCTATTCTCAGAGAGCATAATTTTAAAAATATAATTTTCAAAAGAAATGATAGCAGTAAATTCCTCCAAATGGGGATTATAAACACAACCATCCTGCTTTGTTCACTAATGTGATATCCTATTGAGTCCTAACTCCATGAGGAAGATCTGGAAATAATATCCTAATGTGAATATGGTCTTTTGGGCTTTCAAAAACCTAGCAGCTAAGGACAAGTTCAAGAACTAGGAGCGGGCTGTGCCTTAAATGCAGGAACATTTGTTACTGTCTTCTTTTTAGATGATCACACCTCAACTTGGGCAAACACTATCCTTCAGACACTCCAGTTACTTTTCCATTACTTCCCTTCTCCTCAGATTTGCTCTTTACGATCATTTCCTAAGGCACAACAACACTTTACTTTTACTGCCTCTGGGCTCACAATGCCTAGCCTAGCTCTTTTATGTTAAAGGGAGGCCCTAACATACAACATTTTATTCCTTGTCTAGGTCTTGCCTGCCACCACAGTAGACTGACCATGCAGTTAAGATGAACCCCAGTTGTCCACTAGCTGGTTAGCTGTGGAAAAGCTATTTAACATCTCTAAGCCTCAGTTAACTCATCTAAAAAAACGAGGATAAGATTAAGATTTAGATTTAGAATTACTATAAGATGATATATTAATTCATTTAATCCTCCCCAGAGCCATATAAAGGAGGTATTACCACTCCCATTTTACAGATGAGGAGATAGGTGCTGAGAGGATGAATAACCTCCCCAAAGTCACACAGCTACAAAATGGCAGCCTGAGATTGTAGGCATATGGCTGAGGTACATGGCCCCTGGGTATAAACTTTATATCTCTCTGCTCTACTGCCTCATATACTTGTTTAGTTAATATTATCTTTACTGCTTGGGAATTTAGGGTAGTGGTCAGATTGTAACTGAAATGTTTAGCTAAAGATGGGCCTGATGTTTACAAAGAAAGAAAAGTAATGGAAGCCTCTAACCATCATGGGAGTAATTCATTCTCATTTAGTAAATGAGGGCTAGGCACTGTTATAGAGGATGAATATGCAGCTACAGATGAGACAAAATTTTATGGTTTTACCTCTGTACCTTTACACATGCTACTCCTTTTGCTGAGAATGTACCTATACACACACACACACACACACACACACACACACACACACACACACACACACATACACTCTGTAGTCTGGTCAATCCTCACTTTCTCCGCTCAGTAGTAAAACACAGCTATTGCTCAAACTATTCTGAATTGCTACCTTCTGCACACATCTCAGATTCCCTAATTAAACTCAAAGAGGAACAAAAGAAGAACATTTTTTAAATGATAAAGAAAAAGAAAGAAAAGAAAAAGGATGCATTTGTGGAGGTGCCAAAGGAAAGAAGCCAAAAACAAAATTTGAGATGAAAAGATAGTATTAAAGAAGAGTGAAAAAGATGAGACCACGAAGCAGTTTAGTAATATTTTTAGTACATGAAGGACTTTTACATGGAGAATAAAAATAGACTCTTCTCCTTAGGGAGTTGTAAGGGAGGAAATTGTTTTCAGTGAAAGTGGTAGAGAGAGAGAGTCAGCTAGCTTTTATTGGGCGCTTCCCATAGGCAGGGCATAATCACAACTATCAAGGGGCTTACAATTTAATGGGAAAGACAGCTTGCACATAAAAAGATGACTAGTAATCAACTTAATGGAACAGACTGCAAGAGCAATGAATGCAGAGAAGGGAGAGATTTCAATGAGTTCATTGGCTGAGATAGAAAGGAAACACTTCACTAAAGAGATAAAATGGTAGAGTCTTAATGAAAACCAAGGACTCAGGCACAGGGAAGAGCAGTAGAAAATGGCATAAAACACTATTGGAATGTCTGAAAAATGCATTTTTAGAGGCTCCTCCCTAAAGTCAACTTCACTTCTCCACCAGAACCTGTGCCAGCAGCAAATCTCTTCTCTCCATTTTTTTTTCGCTCCTCTTTCCACTGGATAATTTCATCAACATTGTTTTCTATCGTCTAAAACACAAAATCAAAACTACTTCCATTCTAATTTTTGTTCCATCTCTCCTTTTTCTCTTCCAGTTTTATTGAGATGTAATTGACATACAGCACTATGTAAGTTTAAGGTGCACAGCGTACGGATTTGACATAAATACATCATGAAATGATTGCCACAAGTTTAGTGACTTTCCATCATATGTATATATAAATTAAAGAAATAGAAAAAAAATTTTTTTCCTTCTCATGAGAACACTTAGGATTTACTCTGTTAACAACTTTCATATATAACATTCAGCTGTCTTCATTATATTTATCATGTTGGACATTATAGCCTTAGTACTTATTTATCTTAGAAGCAGAAGTTTGTGTGGTAACTTTTGACCATCTTCATTCAAGTCCCCCTCCCCCCACCTCCCACTTCTGGTAACCACAAATCTGATTTCTTTTTCTATGAGTTTATTTGCTTTTGAAGTATAATTGACTTACATACAACACTACGATAATTCCTAGTATACAACGTAGTGAGTCGATACTCGTATACATTTCAAAATGATCACCATGATAAGTCTAGTTAATCTCTGTCACCATATAAAGATATTATATAGTTATTTACTATATTCCCCACACTGTACATTTCATGCCCGTGACTCATTTATTTTATAACTGAAAGTTTGTACCTTTTAATTGCCCTCACCTATTTGTGTCCTCCCTTTCTCCTTTTTCTTATGGGAACATTTTTAAAAATCATTGTCTATACATTCTGTCTACTATTCCTCTCCTTGCATTCTCTCTAGATCCCACTACAATAAGGCCGACCTCACACCAAACTGCTCCTATCAGGCCTCCAGGGACATTTGCATGGCTAAATTCAGTGTTTAGTTCTCGGGTCTCATCTCACTTATCTGACTCAGTTGATGCCTCTTTCCATGAAATGCTTTCTGACCTGGCTCTCAGGACACCAAGCTCCACTCCCTTGGTGATCTCATTCAGTCTCACGGTTTTAAATATCATCTATATGCTAATGACCCTGACACTCATATCTCCTCCTAATTCCTCACTTGTGTATCCAACTACCTGATACCTCTCTGTAAATGTTCAAAGGCATCTCAAATTTAACAAATCCAGGATTACATTTCTAACATTCCTTAACATTCCTTCCCGTAATTCTACTCCTTTTACAATGTTCCTATTGCTATCCTTGATAAATGGCAGCTCTTCTTCAGTTGCTCAGGCCCAAAATCCTAGAGTCATCATTGAACTCATCTTCTTCTCACCCTGCATCCAGCTCAGTAAATCATGATAGCACATCTTTCAAATATATCCATAATTTGGAGCTCCTTTCAATACCTCCTACTACTGTCTAAGTCACTACCATCTCTCACCTGAATTATGACAAAGCTGCTAATTTGTTTCTCTCTTTACACTCCTCCAGTCTACTCTCAACACAGTAGCCAAAACATCCACATAAAATGCCAGTCAGACCAGGGCGCACTTTCACACAAATGTCTCCAGTGCCTTTCCAGCTCACTCACAGGGAAGAGGCAACGTCCTTTCTCTGACCTATCACACTCACAGGGTCTGCTCTGCCTATTTTACTTCTCTGACCTCGTCTAATGCATTCAGATTTGTTCACCCTGTGCCAACCCCTCTGGCCTCTTCTCATTCCTAGGACACACCAGGCATGTTTCTGCTTATGGGCCTTTGGGCTTGCTGTTTGTTCCCTCTGCTTAGAATGTGCTTCTTGGGAATTCCCTGGCAGTCCAGTGGTTAGGACACCAAGCTTTCACTGACAGGACCTGTGTTTGATCCCTAGTCGGGGAACTAAGATCCTGCAAGCTGCCAAGTAGCCAAAAAAAAAAAAAAAAAAAAAAGAATGTGCTTCTCTCTTTCAGATATCTACATGGGTAGACTCCTCAGTTTCTTCAGAACTCTGCTCTTATGCCGCTTTCTTAGAAAGGGCTTTCTTGACCACCGATCTAAAATTTTGAACTCTTCCCCAAATTTTCTAACTTCCTTCCCTATTTTTCCCATTAGCACTTATTAGTTTATTATACAATATTTTATCTACCCCATTAGAATCTAAGCTAGCAGGACTTACCTGGTGGCACAGTGGTTAAGAATCCACCTGCCAATTCAGGGGACACAGGTTTGATCCCTGGTCCAGGAAGATCCCACATGCCTCGGAGCAACTAAGCCCCATGCACCACAACTACTGAGCCTGCGCTCTAGAGCCCGCGAGCCACAACTACTGAAGCCTACGTGCCTAGAGCCCGTGCTCCGCAACAAGAGAAGCCACCACAATGAGAAGCCCATGCACCACAACGAAGAATAGCCCCCGCTTGCCGCAACAAGAGAAAGCTCCCACGCAGAAACCAAGACCCAATGCAGCCAAAAATAAATAAATAAAATAAATTTATTTAAAAATATTTTTTTGGGCTTCCCTGGTGGCGCAGTGGTTGAGAATCCGCCTGCCGATGCAGGGGATACGGGTTCATGCCCCGGTCCGGGAAGATCCCACATGCCGCGGAGCGGCTGGGCCCGTGAGCCATGGCCGCTGAGCCTGTGCGTCCGGAGCCTGCGCTCCGCAACGGGAGAGGCCACAACAGTGAGAGGCCCACGTACCACCACCAAAAAAAAATAATAATAAATAAATAAAATAAAACTATTTTTTTAAAAAAGAATCTAAGCTAGCTCCTTGATGGCAGGGCTTTGCTGCTGTGTCCCCAAGTACTCTGACAGTAACAATAAATATTTTCTCAATGAATGAATGTTGGCAAACATTCATATTAAATAGAACTTCTATTCAGGAATGAATTGTTTCATATAGCCTATAAGCCAAGCTTAAAACTGAAGAGTTTCTTTTTTCCATATCACATCTTCAACTTATGCATTTGGCAGGCCATAAAAGGAATAACCTAGAGATAACTTTTTATTAATACATTCTCATTATTGCCTATCGAAAGTGATATTTTGTCATGCATTTAAAAAAACAATGATGGGCTTCCCTGGTGGCGCAGTGGTTGAGAGTCTGCCTGCCGATGCTGGGGACGTGGGTTCGTGCCCTGGTCTGGGAAGATCCCACGTGCCGCGGAGCGGCTGGGCCCATGAGCCATGGCCGCTGAGCCTGTGCGTCCAGAGCCTGTGCTCCGCAACGGGAGAGGCCACAGCAGTGAGAGGCCCGCGTAACGAAAAAAATAAATAAATAAATAATTTAAAAACACAATGATAATGTTATAATATTTATACTTCAATGGCTTTTGGTGATGTAGAACATATGCATATTAAACTAATTGGGTGTGAAATTTGGAGAATTGTTTAAATCTCTTTAAGAAAATAATCCATAAAATAATCCACATACTCTCCAAAATAACGATACTGTATTACGTTAAACCTAAGGTGCCATCGATAGTATAGCTCACCATTATATTATCCATCACTAAGAAAAAGAAAAAAGAAAAAATACCACTCATTTAATTATGACAAAATGTTTTTCTATCACTTAGAATTTTTATTTTATGCCTATTAAAACATTTTTCGGATTTACTTGGACATAAATTTCTATCATATAGCATTTTTGCACTTATATAAAAAGCATGATATAAGTGAAATATATCTGTCAAGGTATTTCTAGTACTTTGCATTCAAAGCCTGACTCGTTTGAATCACTTCTCAACTTGGTCCCATGGATGCCAATGTTTTCACACCAATTTCATCCATTTCTCCAGCAGAGCAAAAAAAATACTCAACCGTGACCTCTGGGCGCTTTCCTGATCTTACTATAAAGTGTCAGTGTGTGGTTTCCAAACTACAAGCAGGAGTTATACAGTCTTTTTCAAATATTCCTGAAATGGCCTGTTGATTGAAACTTTGAGTTGCAGTTTTGCAGTAATGCCACCAGGAATAATCTGAGACTCCCAGGTCCCAGCCATGGTAACAAGGTCATGTCTGCCCCTCTCTGGTTGACAGTTATTATAAGATACCCTAGATTGTGAGGCATATCTCAATTTTAAAATGTTAAAATGTGCAAAAATGTGATACATAACATATGGTAACAAACTTCACTTTGTTTTCATTAGGTACCAGTAGGAGAATCACCCTGTTTGGTTTTGGTATGAGTGAACTGTTACTCTCCTTACTAAGTGCTGTGACACACAGACTCTATCTTTTATTACTCAATGGCGTGGAAAGACTTTAGTTTAGGCAATACCTTTAGACTCATGTGGATGTTGCTATCAGAGGTTAATATAAGAGAGCTAAGGTCAACAGAAACAGAAGCCCCATTCAGGCTGAACCACATGCAGAGAAAATATCATAAGTTTAACTAAGAGGGATGTCATGGGTCAATTTGGTTTTGCGTGACCACTTGTAAATATAAGATTCTGTGAATCTTCCAGATATTTTTTCTACTGAACTAAGTTATAAGAGCAAGTGGCTTAAATAGAGAAATTTAGGAATTCACAGTTTAATATGCTTATGTTAAAAAAAGAAAAAAAATTCAGATATCATCATTTAGCATTTATTGAGTTCCTTAGGTCTTATAACAGGTTATGAAATACAGTATTAAAGGTAATCCTATAATCCTCAGGAAAAAATGTTGACCTTTTCAACCCCAGCATGAAAAGATGGGGCTGCCTGTATTATAAGTCAATTCACACTTTTAGAAAATCCATTAAAATAGCTGGATATAACGTTCAAATCTCTTAGACTCCTTTGGTACAAAACAGGGATTAGAAACCTAACTATAGAGAATGTTTTAGACCTGTGCATGCTTACTCTTAAATTCAAGGTTGCAAGAGTGTTCCCTGATGAAGAGAGCACTGTAATATGTTTTCCTTCTAGCATAATAATAGCACAATAATAATAAATATATTTATACCTATTTAAATATCTAAATATATTTTTAAATATTAAAATATAGACATATTTATTTAATAAATATATATTATTAAATATTTATATATTGTATATTATAAATATTTATATAAAATATTGATATTTGAATAAATATATTTATTATTAAATAAATAATAAAATAAGAACTATTTAAATAAATTTATCTGATACATAAGTGCCTCTTTGTATTCCAGGAGAAGGGAAGAAACTAAAGATAATTGTCAGTATTCTACTAGACTCTTGACAGGGATCATCTCATTTCATTCTCACAGTATATTTATGAGATGGGAGATTTTGGAAACGAAGGCTTGGGAAACCTAGGTCTCATGTCTGAGACCATGAGGCTAGTGGAATCAGGGCTGAGACTGGAACCCAGTCTGCTTAGCCTTCTCAGTTTATGCTCTTTTACAACCTCACACCCGCTAACAGATTATTAGGCTACCAAAAGTGATGCTTTCTGCCTCCATATAATCCTAGATTTCTCAAAGAGAAATAGGTTTTTAAAAAGTCAATCCATATTGAGACACAGGCAGAGGTTCTATTTCTATCCACCTTGCTAATAAGCTGAACAGTCCAGTTCCTGAACGGTTTCTAGAATGCTCTCTGGCCGTAGGTTGCTTTGCTGACACTACTAATTAGATCCTTTCCCAGGACCCAATCCAGACCATCCGGGAACCTTCAACCTCCCCTCTTCACTCTACCACTCTCCTCTTTGCCTGCCCCTCTGCCTTCTCCAATACTGGATAGCTGGAGATGAAAAAACCTAATAGAGGAGACAGTGTTCCTGACCCCTAGTTTCAGAGCCTAGAGTCCTGGGGATTTACAATTGGGTTTATACCTGGAAAGATTAAGCAGCTTCCTGTAGCTTCACCCATAATTGTGAGGAGTCTTGCAAATCCAACTAAAATTCAAGGTGTTTTAACTACAGTACCCTGCAGCAGCCATGCTTCTATAGAACGGACCCCTGGTTCTTTTCCAGATGCGATTTATTCCCCCTTGTTTCTTCTCATTCTATGTATTAAGACAGCAACAGGAAATCTCTTAGGCTTTCCTTCTCCCTCCCAGATACTCTCTTAATAGCGCCGAATGTTGCCAGGTGTTAGCAACAAAATTGAAGAGGGACAATTAGAGTCTCTCCAAGCTGTTGTTGTTACTTAGGGTGCATCTAATATTTTACATGAGCAACTTGCAGTGCAGTTGCCTTTATTCAACTATTCCAGACATTTTAAAAGATGCTGAATGATTTACTCTTTTCCAAGCCCCAAACAAAGCCTCCCTCTGTGCTGTGCACATTTAAGCTGCTAATACCAAGAAAATTAAGCCTGGGGGAGTCATGATTCAAACTGAAACCCTCCATTGAAAGTGCCTGTGCTAGCTGGAGTGTACTCAGCTTCATGTTGTGATAAAGCAGATAAGTAGCTCTGCTTTAACACCAAAGAAACGGAGCAAGTGCTTTAGACGGTAATTCCCACGCCTTTAAAAGCAGGTGCACATGTTCATCAACAGGTTCAACTCATTTACCTAGAAAATGGGAATGGTTTTAATTAACAGATAACTTCTGAAAAAAATAAATAAAGACTGCTTTGGGGTTTCCTGGTGGCACAGTGGTTAAGAATCTGCCTGCCAATACAGGGGACATGGGTTCAAGCCCTGGTCCGGGAAGATCCCATACGACGAGGAGCAACTAAGCCCGTGCACCACAACTACTGAGCCTGCGCTCTAGAGCCCACGAGCCACAACTACTGAAGCCCACACACCTAGGCCCATGCTCTGCAACAAGAGAAGCCACTGCAGTGAGAAGCCCGCACACCGCAATGAAGAGTAGCCCCCGCTCGCCGCAACTAGAGAAAGCCTGCGGGAAGCAACGAAGATCCAACAAAGCCAAAAAATTTAAAAAGACTGCTTTCTCTACCGTTGTTGCTTAATTAGCTTTATCACAAAAGAAAGCTGGAAACTCATAGCTAGTAAGTTTCATAACCGTGACAGGAAGTGTGTCCTGGAGGGACAGGGGTCTCAGAATAACTTATGACCAATCTTATATTTTGGCCAGTGGGTTAGTTAGGGATATGAGTCATACAACCAGGTGCCGCCATCTCCTTTCAATCCTGCCGGTCAGTGGAAAAAAAAAAAAAAAGAATCAAACCACAAAAGGTAACTGAGTTTCCCAAAGTATAAATGGTCGTGAGGGCCTAATTACGACCCTGGGAGACATCTGATATTTGGAACTCAACAGACCTAGTTTGAAAGTTAACCTGGAATTTGTAGACCAAACAATGGATGGAGAAACAGACGAAGAAATTAGATTTCTCTGCTACTGTTTGCTTTGAGCTATTCTATGTGCTTTACAGTTAACTCTCACCAAGCCCTTTGGGAGATAAGTATTTTTACACCAACTTAAAAGATGTTGCAAACAGGGTGTACAGAGCCTCTGACTTTGGTCACACACAAACACAAGGTGAACCAACCCCAAAACCATATACTAATCATCATGTGCAGGTGGAGTGCACAGTCTGGCTTCTTTCCACTCTCCATGTTGAGTTTTGCTTTTTTTACAAGCACTATTCTGGGAGGGAAAAAAATTTAGCCTGTATTAATAATGTTTTTGAATACACATGTAGTTATGCTTAAATGTGTTTCAATTCTAAAAATTATAGGAGCACTAGTAGCAAAGAAGACGTGACTGGAAATCCAGAAATGAGAGCAAATCAGAATACCTCAGTATTGGAATTAGAAGAGACAAGATATCATTTTGTGGCCTTCTACAAAAATTATCAGTTTATCAAATTATCAATTTCCTTTACAGCATTCCCAGAGAGAAATGTCACCACTTACTTCTAAATTGTGCCTCAGGTTCCCACCACTGAACTAGGAACTTAATTATTAACAGAAAATCAAATATGGTATCTCCACATATTCCAGCCCCTATCCCCAACTCCCACTCCATGGTCCAAGTCCATTTGCACCAGCCCATTTTTGAGCAGTTGAGGGCAAGGCTCAGTTCCCAAATCTCACTGTGTAAAGTATTAATGTAAACATTAATCTATGTAGAATATGATAATTTTATTGCTCCAGGTTTAGCTAGCCTGGGGCATTTGCTCTCTATTCCATTTTGGTGGTGGTGGTGATGGCGGTGTATGTGTGTGTTTGTGTGTGTGGAGGGCTATTGACAAAGGATGCTGCAAATTTAAAACTTTATGAAATTTCTGAAGATCTTTTTTCTTAAACTAAAAAAGGTCTTTTAGACAAAACACTTCATTTTCATACTCCCAGACTTTTAATACTTGAATCTCCTCATTTTCTTTACAATTAAAACCAGTGTGTAAATACTTTTATTAAAATGCAGAAGGTTTGTGCTGTTCGAGGCTTTTCAAGAGCTTAGAGAATGGTAGGTTTATTTGCAGCTATCTCATATTGATTTTTCTGTCATCTTTAGGATTAACCGATTTGTGTCAAATACGATTTTTGTACTACCTGCATCAGAGAGAATTTCAAAACCTCAAAAGAGAACTTAAAGAAATAAAAAATATATAGAAAGTATCATAGCTAATAAATATTTATTTTGCTTTGCAACTTATTCCAAAGAGATTTCTTAAAAGTATGAATGAAACGCATGGTTGAGGAAATTAACCAACCAAAGGAGAAAAGTAAAAACTATTCATTCAGAGCTTGCTAGAGCAATGGTGCATTGGTTCAAACACCTGAGAGCTTCGCCGGTGAAATCTGAAACTGACCCGCAAACAGGGAGGGCAAGGAGAGGACAAATACGTAGGCCACTCCAGACTGGTAGGTGGTAGGTTTAACAAGCAACGCGGGGGGGAAGCAACGGAATTTACGAGGCTTGTCGTGGGCCTCCGCAAAAGTAGATCTCCGCACCCGCCATCAGAATCTTAAAAGTTTATACTAAAGCCTTACCTGGGTTCAGTCATGTACATGGTCGAAACGGTCTCAACAACACCTTGCTCTCTCAAGGCTGCATCGTTGAACACAGCTCTGGCTGTAGGAAGGGTGGGTAGAAGGTACATTCCAAGGCGGGCTGGGGGCGCGACGGTGAGCGGCTTCTGATTCCCCGGATCCAGCTTCCAGGTCAACCGGCGGTCTTTTTTTTTTTTTTTTTTTTTTTTTTTTTTTTTTTTTGCGGTACGCGGGCCTCTCACTGTTGTGGCCTCTCCCGTTGCGGAGCACAGGCTCCGGACGCGCAGGCCCAGCGGCCATGGCTCACGGGCTTAGTTGCTCCGCGGCATGTGGGATCTTCCCGGACCAGGGCACGAACCCGTGTCTCCTGCATCGGCAGGCGGACTCTCAACCACTGCGCCACCAGGGAAGCCCCAACCGGCAGTCTTGTCCTCTGCATGACCTCCTGGAACACTGCACCCCTCGTGACCGGCTCTTCCGATCTCACAGCCCCCCTCTTCGGCAATGTGCCCTGAGCAGTCAGCCACCTTCCACTAGCTTGGAGGTGGGTCATTAGGTGGTTATCGGGCGGCCCTGGAGGCAGATACCACAGCAACAACAGAGGCACATACAAGAGAAAACACAGATCAGAATAATGATTCCCAAAATAAGTAACGATTTTTTTCCACCAAGAGCCTCCTGATCTGAACCACTGATTTATTAAATCCCCTGGGCTGAGGGTCAGATCACTCAAGATGTTCACTTCTGTCTTCATATGAGTTAATAAAGATGATACCTTAGCAGACTCATCAGGTATCAACACACAACACTGTGGATAATGGCACAGGTGCCTCTTTGCAAGGCTGTAATAATGTCCGAGGCCATTGTACTCTTGGTATCATGTCCAAATGACAAGAGAATTTCCATGTTCAGTAAAGATAGGCTTTGCCAGCTGCCATTAAGTTTTGCTGGGTGAATTTAGTAAGGGCATCTATGCGTGGTATAACGTCCTCCAGGCCAGAGGAGGATAAGAACCAGAGGCCAAATGACTGTACCAGTGGAAAACAGAACGTGATCATCTGGCCTTGCGGAGAAGGAGTTAGGCAATTTTTGTTACCTTGGGCAGATTCTCCCCTATTCCAGGGAAAACCCAGGGTGCAACGCCACAACCTCCCAGGTGAAAGCCATGGCTACCTATTTGGGGATACCCCATAAACACCTGGGAGGTGCGGCCAATCAGTGCGAAACCCATCACCATCCTTTAATATGACAGAATGACTACACAGTTCAGATGATATCCATCCCATATCTCTGGTGTAATTGGGTTGGTTCTGTTTAGAGGGATTTTTCTGTTCCCAGCATAGAGGTACCTGGGTTCAAACGTTCATAACCCCGGGTGAGCTACATGAACCCATCCCAAATCTGAGTGTAGCCACCCGTGGCTCTGATGGTGGTGTTACGGGGACCTTTCCAGTCAGCAGTTCGATGGGTTCCTTGTGTAATTTGACAGAAAAACAATACCTATGCCCAGTGTTATTGGTAGCAGTAAGGCTTCAGGATCAGTATTGGTAATATCAGGTGAATTAAGACCACTAGTGGGGCTTCCCTGGTGGCGCAGTGGTTAAGAGTCCGCCTGCTGATGCAGGGGACACGGGTTCGTGCCCTGGTCCGGGAAGATCCCACATGCCGCGGAGCGGCTGGGCCCGTGAGCCATGGCCACTGAGCCTGTGCAACAGTGAGAGGCCCGCGTAATGCAAAAAAAAAAAAAAAAAAAAAGACCACTAGTACTGAGAATTCCCTGGTGGTACAGTGGTTAGGGCTCTCCGCTTTCACTGACGGGTTCAATCCCTGGTGGGAGAACTAAGATCCCTCAAGCTGCATGGTACAGCCAAAAAAAAAAAAAAAAAAAAGACTAGTAGTCCTAGTTTGTTCTCTTTCAATATATTGCTATAGGGCCTTCCAATGCCCTCCCTGGAGTGATGACGCCAGCCATGGCAATCCTGATGAGCTAGAGAGGGGGCAGCAGCCCACATACCCATCAGCTGGATTGATTGCTTTACCGAGCACGCATGTGGGCCCACTGTAGAAAGGTATTTCCATCATGTGCCCATCCCTTGACCAGATACCACAGAGCAGCAGAAGTCTAAGGTGGAAAAGACAGATACTTAGTAGGAACTTACATGGGAAGGTCTTCCCCTTGTATAAAAATGACATCTGTGGCCTGATCCTCAGATGTTAATATGGCAGCAGCTTTAGGAATCTGATCTGGTTGTGTATACCACACACATTGGCCAGGGGAGGCAGCACTGAGAGGCGTGAGGAGATGGACTGGGGTAGGATATGCCAGATCAAGACCCCCACCTTCTCCCTCTTTCAATGTTGTGTGTTCCATTCAGGTACAGTGCATTTCAACGGGTCCAGCTTGCAGTAAAACAACGGGTCCTAGTGGACACTGAGTAGTTCTCCCTCACCCAGAGGGAGCAAGTAACTCACCCATCCCGGTGAGATGTCCTATTGCAAATTCCCGTAGGTAATGCTTTTCCCAGGTGTGCTGGGGCTTGGTGTTCTCAGCAGCATAGCACATGGGTTCACACTGAGAGTCAGGGCAATGGCTGTCTCCCATGACTTCCATACCTTTACGGTGCTGGGTGTCTCAGTAAGGGTACCCAGTCTGGCATATGGTGCAACAGGCCCTACTTGTTAATCATTCAAATGTATTAAAGCCTGGGACAGTACTTTAGTCCTCCCAGCCAATTTAATTTAATCTGCTGCTTTAATATCCTATTTTTCCTTTCTACCAACTCTGCTGCTTACAGGGTCTAGGGGAGATGGAACCTCCATTCAACGTCATGTTTTTTTGCCCAGTCTTACATATCATGACCTTTGAAATGGGACCCCACCCATCACTGTCTATTCAGCAAGGGTAAGGGTATCCATACATGGTACTCAGCTTCTCTAATCCCCTAACAGTGGCAGCCTGGTTTGCATGGTGACAGGGGAAAGCCTGGGTTAGGCCAGATGCCCAAACAAAACAAGGCATATTTGGAACCCTCACTCAGCGGGAAGAGGCCAATATAAACAATTGCCCAATCCCTCACCAGATGGGAACTCCAAGTGGATGGCCCTTGGCATTCTTTAGCAACAATGCCTTAGGCATTACTTAGAACACATAGGACATGCTGTTACTGCATTAATGAAGTCACTGTATTTCGAGGGCAATCCGGCATCCTTGGCAATATGCCATCCCACCCAGGCACTATGGTGGCCACTCTATACACGCAATCTGCTGTATCTACTGAAGGGTCAGTTGCTACAGCTTGTAGGGAGCTAGGTCATGTCAGCGCCTTATCAGCTGGGGCACAGAAGGCAGTGAGACTACCTCAGTCTCTAGCAGGCAAACCTAAATGTCTTTCCCCATATCCTGACCCCACAATGGCTTATTCATGATCAGTCACCTCTTGGCTTCCCATTGTCGAAGTCATTTAGTTAATCCCTTTAGAACAGTCCAACTGTCGATGCAAAGAATTAACGGCCAGGGCTCAAGAGTGAGCTTCAGCCAAACCACTGAGTTGAGCCCACTGGCTGCTGTGGTTTGTTCCTGTTTCCATCCAGATGGTGTCAGTGTTGGGCTGAATAGCAACTGCAGTCCCTGTGGATGGGTTGCCCCCAGTAGACCATCTGTATAGCGGGTGTCAGCGGGAATTCCCCCACTCCCTCTCTACAGGCTGCACGGGCCTCCGCAGGAACAGGGGGATCTATGTTTGGAGGATCAACATACTCCACAGGGCCTAGTAGCACCCACAGTGGCTGGTGGACACAGTGCTCCTCTGCTGCAAGTAGGCCACTCAGTCACCCTGGGAGTATGAGCCATGGCAGAGGTGGGTGGATGGAATGTATTCTCAACCCACCACCCCTTCATAGGAAAGGAAGTTCTTACCATGATAAGAACTTACCATGATATGAACTTCCTCAGGAAGGAAGTTCCTTTATGAGAGGCTCTACCTGGAGGAATGCTGTGTACACTGGTAGGAGCTGTTGCTCTACGGGGTATTTGGGGTATCTGCCCCTTCCAGAGCTGGGACCAAAATCCTAGGGGTGCTCTCTCCTTCTGTTGTCTCTGCTACAATGCCCAGCCCATTCTTTCCAGAGTCACACACATCTACCCAGATGGTACCCTGCTTGGGAGATGCCCAGAGCTTTAGTCTGCTTCACTGGTATTTTTGGCTTCTCAAAGGTGGCTTGATGCTCTGATTCCCAGTCCTACATGTGCTCTTTCCTTACCAGGTGGTATAGGGGATGGAGGCACTGTGCCAGGTGAGGAATAAAAGTCCTCCAAAGCCCCCAAATCCCTACATAGGCTTGTACCTCTTTCATGTTTTGCGGGGGCTAAATAGGCTAGTACTTTATCAATCACAGTTTCTAGGACAACTCGGATCTTACCCAACCAAATGACTCCCAAAAACTTTACAGCAGTGCCTGGGCCTTGAATTTTCTGTGGGTTTACTGTCCATCCTCTCACTCATAGATGTTCCAACAAGGTCTGCAGCAGAGGCAAGCGTTCACATGTTAACAGTTTATCATTAACACAATGAGCCCATTTTACTAACGTGGGGAAGGAGAACAGAGATACATCTCAGGCTACCATCCCATGACATATGGTGGGGCTGGGCAGATAGCCTTGGGGAAGCACTTGAAAAATCCATTGTCCCTCCCCTGTGAAGGAAAATTGATCTTGTGACTCAGTGACAAGGGGTATACTAAAAAGAACATTTGCTAAGTCCAGTACAGTAGGATACACTCCTAGGACCAGGGCCAAGGCATCTAAGATGGTGGCAATGTTGAACACAGCCACATGGATGGGGCCACTACCTTGTTCAGTTCTCTGTAGTTCATGGTCATCCGCCATGAGCCATCTGGCTTTTTTCCAGCTACGCTGAGCTGTTGAAAGCACTATGGGCAGGATGTACAATGCCCACCCAGTGCAGTGCTTCGATAGTTTCTCCTATTTCCCTTTGCCCCCAGGCAATTTATATTGTTTGATAGTTACCATTCTTCACAGGGGATGGCACCTTACCGGTTCTCAGTTGGTGTTTCCCCTCAGTACTGGTTTGATTACTCATTGAAAGCAGAATTCACTGACAGAGGTTTGCAGAGTTTGACCTTGTTAGGATATCAATGCCCAGTATATTCTCTGGTATTGAAGAGATAAAAACCTAGTGTTCTCATAGGGGAGAACACCCAATTTTCAGTGCCAAAGGGACATTTTTGACCATAACAGTTGATGCTCCATAACCATCAATGGCACTGAGGGGTCCAGAAAACTTCCGGGAGTGACCATGTATTGGAATACATTTGATTCCAATATCAACAGAGCCATCCCCTTTTACTTGTTTCTGGAGTTCAGTGTATAGTGAGTTCAACATGAAGCCTCCAGTCACCTCCAACAGCCCTCCCTGGAGGCTGTCTTGGCCTGCATCCTATGCCTGGGCTGTGCAGGCACCCACTCCGAGTAGGACTGTATCCCTGAGGCCTCTGATGGAGCAGGTGGGGCATCAGGAATAGTAGGGGCAGGAGGAGCAGCTCTGAACTGCTCTTCAGGTTTTAAGGCTTTCCACAGGCCAACTAATGCATCATTGGGTTGCTGGTCTATTTTTTTCAGGTGGGGTCCTGGTAGCAATGAGGTCAAGCTACATTTGTTTCCAGGTTACTTTTACCAGACTCTGTATAGAGGATTGGGATAGCATTTTGGCTTTTCAAGTTCCCTCTCTCTCTTGGGCCTCTCCCGTAGCTCATACTTGTTCCCAGGAGTTGTCAGTTTCCCCCAAGTGAGCAATGGATTATCTGGCTTTCACTCCTGCAGTGAATGTGACTGGATCAGAGCCTTCAAAGACAGGGTGTAGAAGGCCTGTCTCATTCCCAACTCCCTAAGAATTTGTTGCACCTCCTCTATGGATTTCCAGGGCCTCACATGCCCAGGGATTTCTTCATTGGGCCAAGGCTCCCTGCAGCTAGAATAGTCCAATCTACAAGGCAGTGAGTTCCTCAAACTCCCCCCACACCCTAGAACCATGCAGGAACTCCCAGAGGGGCTCATTTTCTCTCCCTCCCGCCCAGTCAGAGAAATGCCATCACACCCCATATCCCACAGCTGCACTAACCAGGCCTGGATACCTTCCCTGGCCTTTCCCTGGAACTTGGTGGCTATGTCAATAAGCTCAGCAGGAGTGTATTCTCTCATCATGAACATTACATGAATTGGGGGTTGCCCTGCTGGCTGGGGTTATGGTTGCTGTGCATTGCCTTTCCTTTGTATTAAGGGTCAGACTGTGCTGGGCATTTAGTCCATTTCATTGTCAGTCGCCACAATATCCTCCTCTTCACTCTCCTCACTTTCCCAGGGATTTCACCTCTTAGTGTCCCAAACAGGTAACCTCATTTCCTACACGTTGCTGCTTTTTGTCAGATAAAGGAAGCTCCAAGAAGGCTTCTCTCTGAATCTGTTGAATCTCATATGTCTTCAGCTTAAAATAATCTTCATATCAACTCTGGAATTCCAAATGGGTCCCCACCATTTATAGCAGGCTGGCTTCCTGGGCTGTTTATTATAGATAAGGGGGTTGATTTCCTGCATAGGTTGTTGCAGGTTGTGAGTCAGAGTTCTATTTGTATATATGGTCGAGCCGTTGTCCATTGTATATTCAGTTTCTCATGGTCATGTGTGATGTCATTTTTCAGGGAAGAAAGAATAGAACTTTTTCTCCTCCTTTTCTTATATATCCACATTGTCATAAATGTAGGCATACGTGCCTGAGGTTTAAAGGAATTCAGAATGAATATAGAATACTTTCAGCATAGTCAGCTTCTCCTTTTTGTTTCCAATTTAATTGTGCTGCAGTTAGACTATATTTGAGGAAGAACTGCATCCCTTCGCCAATAGACACAAAGAGAATGTAATGAAGATGAATAAAGGGGAGAAAAATTTAAAGGTAAATGAAGATAGACTCAAGACAACAGGGTGGTGCTTTCACTGGGAAGGACTCTTGCAGTGACTGGTCGCCTGGCTTTAGCCCAAGAAAAAGGTCATGGGGGATGCTTGGCAAGGTGCTGGAGAGGGACAGAGATGGAAAGAAGCAGGACAAACAGGAAAAGACAATGAGCCTCGATAATTCTAATTAGTATTTAACTTTCTTTCTATCCAAAGGGGTCAGAATGATCTTCATCCACACAGGCCAGTGTCCCTCTCTGTCTTTTCCTCTACCAACTCTCAGTTGGATTTTTCTACCATTCTGAGACTAACCACAAGGTCTCACTCTCATTAAGAGAGAGTACAAAGACATACATACAGAGTGAAGTAAGTCAGAAAGAGAAAAACAAATATCATATATTAACGCATATATATGTGGAACCTAGAAAAATGGTACAGATGAACCGGTTAGCATCTAACAGTCTCCGTTTGCCCTTACAGTCACTAGTTCTTTCCTTCTCCCCAAAGTTAACCACTAACCAACCTCTAACAATTTGTGATCTACGTGAATCCAAGTTTGACCTACATGAGCTCCTGTTGGTATTTCATTATTGTGCTAACTAATGGTGGAGCTGGGATTCAAATTTGATTCTATATACAAAGCCTATGCTTTTGGAATGTTCCTAATGGTTGTTTCCATTCCCTACTGACATAGTAAAATTGCTAAGAAAAAGAAAACATAATTATTTCTTCAAATTACAGAGGCTCCCACACTGCACCTTGACAGGGAAAAAAAAATGCCCTTCACACAGCCAAGCTAAGTATATGAATGAAGATGGAGTTAAATCTAATTGTTTATTAAATAATGAAGCTACTAAATCGAACATTCTTGGATAGATATAAGAACTGCAGGGCTTCCCTGGTGGCGCAGTCGTTGAGAGTCCGCCTGCCGATGCAGGGGACATGGGTTCGTGCCCTGGTCCGGGAAGATCCCACATGCCGCCAGAGCGGCTGGGCCCGTGAGCCATGGCCGCTGAGCCTGCGCGTCCGGAGCCTGTACTCCGCAACGGGAGAGGCCACAACAGTGAGAGGCCCGCGTACCGCAAAAAAAAAAAAAAAAAAAAAAGAACTGCATATAGGTGTGCGTGTATGTGTATAGGTATGTATGCAAACACATATATGTATATATATTATGGTCATATAATCCCATATCTGCAATGCAATAAAATATATTTCCTAGGTTTGGCACAAATTCATTTGGCAGTAAGACCTGCCCAGAACCTATATGAAGCTAAATATAGTCTTTATTTATTATGTAAATATTATAAATAACTATATTTTGCTGTTGAAACGTTAATGTGTTTGGAAAAGTTGTATGATCCCTGATCTCCTGGGTGTGTCATGTAGTGTGGCATATATATTAAATCTGTAGTGTAGTAAACACACATAGGTTTTTATGTTTTTATTTTATTTATTTATTGGCTGTACGCGGGCCTCTCGCTGTCGTGGCCTCTCCCGCTGCGGAGCACAGGCTCCGGACGCGCAGGCTCAGCGGCCATGGCTCACGGGCCCAGCCGCTCCGCGGCATGTGGGATCTTTCCGGACCGGGGCACGAACCCGTGTCCCCTGCATCAGCAGGCGGACTCTCAACCACTGCGCCACCAGGGAAGTCCTATTTTATTTATTTTTTAAAATATTTATTTATTTTATTTAGTTTTTTGGCTGCATCGGGTCTTAGTTGCAGCATGCAGGATCTTTCACTGCAGCATGGTCTTCTCTCTAGTTGTGGTGTGTGGGTTTTCTCTCTCTAGCTGTGGCGCAAGGGCTCTGTAGTTGTGGCAGACAAGCTTCGTTGCCCCGTAGCATGTGGAATCTTAGTTCCCCGACCAGGGATCGAACCCACATCCCCTGCATTGGAAGGCGGATTCTTTACCACTGGGCCACCAGGAAAGTCCCAGGTTTTTATGTTTTTAAAAAGAAAAATCCTGAAGGAAACTATGGCCTCTTGACCTGTTAAAGGCAAAAGAAAAGTAATGCAAACAATGCCCTCATCCACTAAAAAGTGACTAAAAAATAAAAATATGGCATTGGGAAACAATAACCATATTAAATGGAAAAATCTATGAGATTCCATAGTATAACAAGCTACCCTCTTTCATCATTTCTCCCTAACAAAATAAACAGAAATGTCTTTTAAATATCATAGATACTTGATTTTAAGATTTTTTTCACATCTGATCATTTCTGAAATCCAAACGTATCTTACAATTAATATGTACGTGTAGTGTATAAGAAAAATAGCTATGTATAAATCAGGGATGAACGCTACAGTCACGATATCTAAGGAAGTAAGTTATGTCTCATCATACCTAAAGTATTCACCTGTTTCTACTAGTGAAGCGTAATTCAATAAAATTACAGAGTATCCATAGCCACTAGGTCAAAGACAATTACAGAATTCCAAATGATGTGTTGATGTCTAAGGTTATGAGAATTGACTTACACAGACCTAGTCAGCAATCCTTTCACAGTGTGTACATTACTTTTCGGAGCAACCCCTGAAGTTAGCAGACAAAATACATTTATTCATTAAGTACACTGTTATATCATTGAGCTATAAATATTTAAAAGGTTAAGTTAGATTGTGGAAATACCACAATAAAGAGCACCTAATTCTTAATCATTACTTATTGATTGTAAACATGAAATTATATATATGTTTATTTATTTATTTGTATATATATTTCTATGTAACATTATTATGTGTGTTTAAAAGGAAGATATCACAATGAACACATCATTCTGCAATTTACTTTTTTTAATTGCTACATAGTATCCAAAGGATACCTATTCCACAGACATTTCCCATACTGATGAATATTTTGATTTCTTATATTTTGCTGTTTCAAATGTGTTTCAGAATATTTCTAAAGAACACATTAAAAATTGGTATATCCTGGTTGCCTCTAAGAAGAACAAATCATAGACTAGAAATCTGGGTTTGAGAAGGAAACTTACATTTCCCTGAACATCCTTTTATACTATTTGAATTTTGTGTATGTGAAAAAAACAACAATTACAATATTTATTATTATTTTTAAAATTTATTTATTTTATTTATTTATGTTTTGTTGTGTTGGGTCTTCATTGCTGCACACGGTCTTCTCTAGTTGCAGCGGGCGGGGCTACTCTTCGTTGTGGTGCACGGGCTTCTCATTGCGGAGGCTTCTCTTACTGCGGAGCACGGGCTCTAGGAGTGCGGGCTTCAGCAGCTGTGGCACGCAGGCTCAGTAGTTGCTCGTTGGCTCTAGAGCGTGGGCTCAGTATTTGTGGCACATGGGCTTAGTTGCTCTGTGGCATGTGGGATCTGCCTGGACCAGGGATTGAACCCATGTACCCTGCTTTGGCAGGTGGATTCTTAACCACTGTACAACCAGGGAAGTCCCACAGTATTTATTTTTAAAAAGCTTTTAAATACAATTCAGTACTATGTAGTCATTAAAATTGAAGAAACAAAAGGCAAAGCTGCAATGAACTTCCCCTCTTTGGCATATTTTTTGGTTACAATCTACCAGGCACTGTGTTAAGAGTTGTACACATATTGCCTCATTTAACCTTCATAGTAATCTTACTAGACAGGTATTATTGTCCTCACTTTACAGATAAGGAAAATGAGTGTGAACAACTTAATTTTCTTGAGTCACAGAGAGAGAAAAATGATGACAAAACCAAGATTTAAGCCAAATTTTTATGGTTCAAAAACTCTTGCTCTGGGACTTCCCTGGTGGCACAGTGGTTAAGAATCTGCCTGCCAATGCAGGGGACATGGGTTTGAGCCCTGGTCCTGGAAAATCCCACATGCCGCGGAGCAACAAAGCCCGTGCGCCACAACTACCGAGCCTGCACTCTAGATCCTGCAAGTCACAACTACTGAGCCTGCAAGCCCCAGCTACTGAACCCGTGTGCCACAACTACTGAAGCTCACAAGCCTAGAAACCATGCTCTGCAATAAGAGAAGCCACCACAATGAGAAGCCCATGCACCACAATGAAGAGTAGCCCCTACTTGCCGCAACTAGAGAAAGCCCGCATGCAGCAACGAGGACCCAACACAGCCATAAATAAATAAATAAATATTACATTAAAAAAAAAAAAAAAAAAAAAAACTCTTGCTCTCAGCCACTGAGCCAGAACAATAGCTTCTTCTCCAGAGACTTCTAAACTCTACCAACTCTAGCTGTGCTACAACTGTGGTAATCATATATAGGAGTCTAGTGAACTAGATTTTCTCATGTTCCTGGACTTTTGCACATTCTGTCCTTTCTGTTTATGTACCTTTCCCTCTTGGTTAATTCTTACCCAACCTTCAATGACCAACTCAAGTTTCATCTCCTCTTGCAATCTTTCCCTAAACCGCAGATTGAGAAGAATGCTTTTTGTCTGCCTTTTTCCCATCCTGTGCTACCAACATGTTCAAAATGCTGTTAAATCACCTAAGTATCTCTCAGCCAACAAGTCCTCAATGTCGTAAAATCTAAATATTCCTAATATATTAGTCCCAGTGCTAGAAATATTTACCATATATTCGGTCCTCAATCACAATATGCTGAATTCAAGCCAAGGACTAATATATACAAAGCACTACAGGGTATTAGAACTAATTCAGGATTTCCAACCCTGGCTGCGCACTGTAACCTCCAGAGCTTTTAAAATAGGTTATCTAGCCTTGCCCAAGAGCTAATAAATCAGAGTGGCTATAGGTGGAACTACACACATTCTGTATTATTTAAAAGGCTTTCCAAAAAAATCGTCTTTCCAGGTGATGCCAAGTTTGAGAATTCTACTTGTCTCACTTCGTGAAATATGGAGATTGAGACCTAAGGACATTAAATTACTGGTTAAATTTACACAGACAGAGGTAAAGATAGGACTTGAACCCTGGTCTCTTGACTTATAGCTGCTTTACTTAATCACTCAAAACTATTTGTTAAATGTCTTTTATATGAAAAACATTGTGGTAGGCACTGGAGACACAGTGGTGGATAAACTAGAGCTTGCAATGTAGTGGGAAAGACAGTATTAAACACATACCCATATAATTAATAACTCTGATTGTATTAAAGGAGAACCTGTTTGTATATATACAAATAAATTGGGGACCTGACTTAGTCTGGGGGCAGTTGAGGGTTGTCTCATAAATCTTACTCCAGCTGAAGAGTATATATACAGAACTAATAAGGTTTGTGCTTCTCAACCTAAGATATTCTTGGGCCCATAGGTCCTCTATAATACCTTTTTAAAATTTCCTATTTTCATTTTGATGACAACCTTAAAGATTGACAGAAACATTTTCTGGAAGTTCCCTGGTGGTCTAGTGGTTAGGATTTGATGAGTTCACTGCCATGACCCGGGTTCATTCCCTGCTCAGGGAACTGAGATCCCACAAGCCGAGCAGCGCAGCCAAAAAAAGAAAAAAGAAACATTTTCTGGATATTTTTTTTTAATGACCGAGTTCTGCCCAAAGCTTCAAAAGTCTACTTGAAAATGTGTGTTTTTGATTGAGTTGGCAACAAGTAGTACTACTCTGTCTCGGGCTAATATGAAAAGAACAGAGACTGACAATGTGTCTATATTGCATTCCTGCCGAGTGAAGATCAAATGCCCACCATAAACGCTGCAAGAATGAAAGTTTCATGGTAGTTCGAATAGGGGGCAGCGGTGGGTGAAGTGTGTCATTGCACGTCACCAGTGCACTGGCCATGCTGAACTCAAAAGAACCTGGGCCCTGGGCCATGGGTGTCAGGTGCAGGCACTGTGCAAATGGAACTTCAACAAAACATCATAGTTAGTAATGTGAATTCTTATTTGAAAAAGAATGCAGCAAATCTGAGTAAAAATAAACTAAAACTAAAAATCCTATATATCTATGGAGATATATATATATATATTTCCCCTTTAGGAAGTGGAACTGCAAGGCTGAGACAAGGTGTAAGAGGGAGAATTGCTTTTTATTATATACCCTTTTGTACGTTTTTAGTAATTACATAATTTCTTTTTTTTTAGTTATTGTTTTTATTTTGGATGTGATGTTGTATATGAACTGCCAACAGAAGGAGTTACAATTTTATGTCTGTACTATTTTACATTGTAATGAAGTAATTTAAATCAATCGCTGAACACCGGAAGGTATACATTTTTTGCTCGAAAGCGAGTTACTCACTAAGCAAGGAGGAAGTGTGTGTGCGTGTTGGAAGTCAGCGGGAGGAAGCAGCCTCCACGGAGTTGAGAAGGCTCACGGGAGACAAGGTTCCCGCAGGAGGAACTAGGCAGCCCTGACCACGGCTGGTGCAGAACCAGCAGGGGGCAGGCCAGGCAGACCAGTCCCTGCAGCAGATCGGCAGCAAGGAACCTACGGGGGTTTTCCTGGTGGCGCAGTGGTTAAGAATCCGCCGGCCAATGCAGGGGACACAGGTTCGAGCCCTTGTTCGGGAAGATCCCACATGCCGTGGAGCAACTAAGCCCGTGCACCACAACTACTGAGCCTGCTCTCTAGAGCTGCGAGCCACTACTACTGAGCCCACGTGCCACAACTACTGAAGCGAGTTCGTGCTCCGGACAAGAGAAGCCACCGCAATGAAGAGTAGCCCTACTTGCTGTGACTAGAGAAAGCCCATGCGCAGCAACGAAGACCCAACGCAGCCATAAATAAATACATAAATTTTAAAAATAAATAAATAAGAATAATGAGAAGCCCTTGTGGTTTCAGTCACATTAAGCATTTTAGAAATCAATGTTTGTTGTAGGCATTTGAAATTCTAAAATCATGTTAGTTTAAATACTATTTACTTCTCTCCAAATTCATCCGAAATATTAATATTTTACAATATCCAAGAGAACAAGAAATGCTATTATTTGAATAGAGTAAAAAAGTTAAGTTTATAGGTTAATACGTACAGACCTGCTCTGTCCAATATAGTAGCTGCCAGCCACATGCAGCTTGTGGGCACTTGAATTGGGGCTCTGCCAGGTGAGGTGTTCTTTAAGCATGAAATGAACATGAAATTTCAAATAATTAATACCAAAAAAGATTATAGATTATCACATTAAAATACGTTCACATTGATTCCAGGTTGAAATATTACTTGGGATATATTCAGGTAAATAATATATATTACTAAAACCTTTCCATTTGTTTCTTTTTATTTTCCAATGTTGCTACTAGAAAATTAAAATTACATATGTGGATCACTTTATATTTCTATTTGGACAGTACTGCTATACTTCATACTAGTATACACATAACAATTTTTAAAAATCATAAAATTCATGGTATATACCCTTGTAAGTGCTTTTACATGTGTTAATGCATTTAATTCTCGTATGAACCTGATAAGATAGTCACTATTAGTACCCCAATTTGCAGAGTAATAAACTGAAACACAGATGCTGCATAGAATATTTTTGTAAGGGTACACAAGAAACTGACAACAGTGATGGTCTCCTGAGGAAGAATTAGGGGTTAAGGTGTGGTAATAAATTTCTAGGCCCAAGATAGCACCACTCCTGCCCAGGGTACCACGTCAGCAAACCAACACTTAGGTGATATTTGTGTCCCTGTAAATGCTCTGCTTGACCAGAAACGTGGTATATCCAAACAGCCAATCCGCAAACACCAAACCAACTCTGACTTACTTTCTTGCTCCTTATTCTTTTCCTATAAATCTTCCTACCCTCCACCCCACTTTGCAATTCTCTTAGGAACAGAGACTGCCTTCTTCATGAAGTCTTAAAGTGTTTGTTATCAGCTAAATTGTCTCCTTTAACCATTTTTAACAAAGGTCAGGGATGAAAGGGAGGTTGATTTTCATTGTTTATCATTTTGTACAGATTGAATTTTGTTACAATGTGAATATGTCATCTGTTAACCACTTCAAACTAACTATAAAAAGAAACGAAATTGAGTTATTTGTAGTGAGGTGGATGGCCTAGAGTCTGTCATACAGAGTGAAGTAAGTCAGAAAGATAAAAACAAATACCGTATGCTAACACAAATATATGGAATCTAAGGAAAAAAATAAAAAGGTCATGGAGAACCTAGGGGTAAGATGGGAATAAAGGCACAGACCTACTAGAGAATGGACTTGAGGATATGGGGAGGGGGAAGGGTAAGCTGGGACGAAGTGAGAGAGTGGCAGGGACCTATATACACTAACAAACTTAAAATAGATAGCTAGTGGGAAGCAGCCGCATAGCACAGGGAGATGAGCTCAGTGCTTTGTGACCACCTAGAGGGGTTGGATAGGGAGGGTGGGAGGGAGGGAGAGGCAAGAGGGAAGCGATATGGGAACATATGTATATGTATAGCTGATTCACTTTGTTATAAAGCAGAAGCTAACACACCATTGTAAAGCAATTCTACTCCAATAAAGATGTAAAAAAAAAAAGAAAAAATACATAGGGGCTATCTGCAAAACCACAGGGTTAAGAGCACAAACTCAAGTACCTTAAGTACAATTGAGCACTTAATTAAGAGTAATTGAGAGAAGATCAACTAGAAATCAAAGCATAAAAATCACTGAATAATTTGTACCTTCCAATCTAATCACAGATATGTCTTCCTAGCTTATTACCTGTAATCTGCCAAAATGATTGTTTCCTGAGTATTCAGTTGGTCTAAGTGCCAAACCTTTCACACCAAGAAACCAGGCTCAGCAATCACTTCCCAGGACTATGGTTTTCACCAAGACAAAAGGCCTAAAAAAAGCAAAAGCCTATTGCTTCAGTTTATGCCTTTAGTCTTTTATTTTATTTTTTATAAATTTATTTATGTATGTATTTATTTATTATTGGCTGTGTTGGGTCTTTGTTGCTGCACGTGGGCTTTCTTTAATTACGTCAGGCAGGGGCTGCTCTTCGTTCCAGTGTGCGGGCTTCTCATGGTGGTGGATTCTCTTGTTGCGGAGCACGGGCTCTAGGTGCACAGGCTTCAATAGTTGTGGCATGCAGGCTCAGTGGTTGTGGCTCATGGGCTCGAGAGCGCAGGCTCAGTAGTTGTGGTGCATGGGCTTGGTTGCTTCGTGGCATGTGGGATCTTCCTGGACCAGGGCTCAAACATATGTCCCCTGCATTGGCAGGTGGCTTCTTAACCACTGCACCACCAGGGAAGGACCCCCTATGCCTGCAGTCTTTTTTTTAATAAACTGGGTAATGTTCTTCCTTAATGCAAAAGTGAATTAATCTTCTTTTTCCTAAAAACATGGATTAGAAGTCCCATGTGAACCAAGGTCAGGCTCACTATGCAGTTGTTTCAACCATACCTCTACTATATTAATCACCACTATCAGAGGAACCTAGATTAAGATCTCTTAATTAACAGCTTGTATTCACTGAAAATTCTCTCTCTCTCTCTCTCTCTCTCTCTCTCTCTCTATATATATATATATATATACACACACCTGATATTCCTACCATTCATTTTCATTTTGTATGTGTATATTCCTCTATGTGGCAGGCTGTTCTCTAGGGGCTGGGATTGTAGCACTGGTGGCCCAGACAGACAGCAGCTTTTCTCTCATGGCTAATATTCTTGTGGAGGTGCAGAGAATAGCAATAAGCAAACAAATAGGCAGACCAATTTCAAAGAGTGATCAGCACTATGTGGAGAGAGAGTCAGGAGACAGAGTGGTGGAGGGGAGGCAGCTTCTTTAGAATGGGTGATCAAGGAAGGACTAAGGTGGGGACATCTGAGCCAAATGAAGAGGGAAGGAGCCATGAGGCTATGTAGGAGGAAAGTATTCCAAGCAGAAGGCACAGGAGGAATGAAGACCTTGAAAGGAGAGGTCAAGTGTGGGAGGGACAGCAAGAGTAATTGCTCCCTGGGGCAGCTGAGCCAGAGGTGAGTCGGGGAGAGTTCAGAGAGGTGGGCTGAATCCCCACCACCGCATTAAAATATTTGTAGGGCTTCCCTGGTGGCGCAGTTCCCCATCCACCTGCTGATGCAGGGGACACAGGTTCGTGCCCCGGTCCGGGAAGATCCCACATGCCACGGAGCAGCTGGGCCCGTGAGCCACGGCTGCTGAACCTGTGCGTCCGGAGCCTGTGCTCCACAATGGGAGAGGCCACAACAGTGAGAGGCCCGCGTACCGCAAAAAATATATATATATATATATATATATATATATATATATATATATATATATATATATATATTTGTAAGCCACAGTCACACGTTTAGATTTTACTCTAAGTTTAATGGGATTTTCAGTATTTCTATTTTAAAAGGTCTGGCACTCAAATGTTGATCACTGGTTTAATGATAGACAGCGAAGTCACTGCACAGAACCAGCCGGTGTCTGGAGTTTATATCCAAGGGCTTGCTCTGCCCAGCTCCTCTTCCCCTCTCAGCATGGGTCACTCCTGGGAGCTGGACTGGAAATGCCCTGCTCCTGTCAGGCCCTGCCCCAGACTGAATCACAACCTGCATTTTTATTTATTTATTTTATTTTTGGCTGCATTGGGTCTTCGTTACTGTATGCGGGCTTCAGTAGTTGTGGTACACAGGCTTCATAATTGTGACATGTGGACTCTAGAGCGCAGGCTCAGTAGTTGTGGCTCACGGGCTTAGTCGCTCCATGGCATGTGGGATCTTCCGGGACCAGGGCTTGAACTCGTGTCCCCTGCATTGGCAGGCAGATTCTTAACAACTGCACCACTAGGAAAGTCCCAGAACCTGCATTTTAATAAGCTCCCCAGGTGATTCATGAGCACGTAAAGTTTGAGGAATGCTTCCTAAGCCTGGAGTCTCAACCTTGACTGCATTCTGGAATCACCTGGGGGAGATATAAAAAATACTGACGCCAGCATCTTTCCAGAGAGGCTGGTGTAATTGGTCCGGGGTGCAACCAGGGAATCGGGAAATTTGGAAGCCATTCATCTTCCAAAGGCTAAAAACCACTGCTCAAAAGGCACAGTGGGTGACCAGAAGCTGTTTTTCCTGCTCAGCTGATTTCCTCTGCTCCTTTTTTCTTTATTTTCCCTCCTAGCAGTCCCCAGGCGTTCACCTTGTTTTCCTTTCTCTGGTCACTAGCAAAAGTACTTCTCTCCCTGGGGATTTTCAACTGCCCACGCTGAAGGAGAGCAGTCCTGCTGTCCCTGAAGACAGACACACTGGCTTTTAATGTTAAGGATTAACTGCTATCTCTACTAGACCACAGGCTGTCAAATAGAACAACCCTGAACAAGTTACAAAACCGATAATATTCTTAGAAAAGTGACCCTGAGTCTAAGGTGCCTAATTCCCTTCAAATAGAAGGCCTAGAATGAAGAATTCCACTCTCCATCAGTCCTCAGCTTTTCAAAAGTCCAAAGGTGTCCTGCATTCAGGAAAGGCTTTTTCTTCAAACTGAATAACAGTCAGCAGTCCCAATCCCCGGGTTTTCACAGCCGCAGATTCTACCAAGACACTGGCGGATATGACCAATGGATCTGGGGCTGGTTGAATCCGCAAATGCGAAACACGGGGATAAGGATGGCCGACTGTATTCAGTGTACTTCGCCCTCTTATATAAGGGACTTGAGCAGCCAAGGATTTTGATATCCGCAGGGGCTCCTGGAACCAATTCCCCTCCACCCCCCCGCAGATTCCAAGGAAGACTGTAATTGTGCGTCTCTGAAGAGTTGGTTCCTCCCAAATCCCACCCAGCACAAGAATGAGCCCCCTGGGCATTTTTTGCCAACCCTCTTAGTCACTTCTGTGGCTGACTTCTGGAGCCAACAAGCAGGGTCCCATGATCCCTAAATTGCAGCAAAGGGTCTACAGCATCTCTCCCTTCTTTTATAAAGTGATTTATTTTCACATTAAACTTCTCATATTGGGGCAATATGAGTGTAAGGGAAAAGAGAAAGAGACACTCCAAATTTCCACACAATGATTTAGCCTCAGGGCTTCAATGTAATACTGCAAAAGGTTTAGCTTAAATCGCCTTTCTAAAAGATCATTACTCATTTAAGAGGAAAACTGCCAAGAGAGCATCTCATTGTCTTTAGGTTTTCTAAACTTTCAGCCTCAACAAGTAGTCATTATTTAAATCTACCGCTTGACAACGTACAGCAAAAGCATTGAAACTACCAATGACGAATCAGACTAGGCTGACAGATAACTTCATGAGAATGCAAACTTCGCTCAAAACTAATCTAAAATAATTAGATTACGAGGGGAATGGAAATGTAAGACACCTTTCCCTTACTAATGATGAATATGAATATTTACTGACCAATACTGTTACCTGAAAAAGTGGGTTCACCTCTTGGTAGGTGTCAAAAGACACAACCAAAGACACAGCCAAGTCAAAGATCAGCAGAAGGAGGTTTTATTACTTGCAGCAAGTAAGGAGACTACTGGGGAATCTTTCCCAAAGCAGTGTCTCCCCTGCAGCAAAACTGGGGAACATGAATATTCATGAAGGGGCTTCAGCAGAAGAGAATTCAGCATGGAACTGGGGCAAAGGTTGCCAGAGTCAAAGTTTTAGTTGACTGAAGTCATGAGGGTCAGAAAAGGTCAACATCATCATCCCTTAGGTTCCAACCAGTCTGGGGTCTCAGCTTGTAGTTACCATCCTCCACCAGAATGGAGGCCTTAGGTCCTGCAGAACTCAAAGGTATGTATCAGATTGTTATGTATATGCCTTAGAGAGGAAATAGGACTCTGTTTTATCACTGAACCACTGTTTCTTGATTGCTTTTCCTTTGTGCCTTCATTCCCTTAAGATCATTAATTATGAAAACTGTTCCAGGGAAAGCATTGTGGCCAGGCTTAGATCACAAAATTGCTTAGGCCAAAAAGGGTTTCTCTTATGTCAAGAAAGCCATTCCTGGTTCTCATTTTCTGGGGACCCCCTACTCTATCTGCTTACAATACTGCAAGGGAACTGAAAGATATTTTATGAAATATTTTTGCAGTGCTTTTTCAGGACAGGTTTAAAATGAGATGGGAGTTATTACAAGCTGTTGCCTTTTGCAATAGTGATGTTATAGTCTTCCTTCTTCCTAATGTTCAGTCAGTGAAAGCATATTCTACTCTTTGAGTCCATTTGGATGGTGTTCTTATGTTGATTTTGAGTCTAGGCCAAGAATAATTGGAATTAATTCAGGAGTTAAGTTCATTCACCCTGTAATATCTGGGCCTTTGTCAACCGGCCTTGCTTATTCTTGCAGCACATTGAGATCATCAGCGCCACTCTTGGATACTTTGAACTTAGTTGCTCTCAGAACTAGTTTTTCCACTGTTAGTACTGTCGTCTTAAGCATATGTAACACAATCGGCGACTTCATTACATGTGCATTATATTTTGCATGCTTTGTCCCTTATCAAGTTTATTTCTGCCCTAGGGCCTTAGCACTAGCTCCGTCCTCTGTCTAGAATGTTCTTGCCTCAGCTTTTAATATAACTGGCTGCTTGTTTTTTAATTCTCAGTTATATGTTCCCTCCTCAGAGAGCATTTGTCTGACTGCTCAATCTAAAGTAGTCCCCCAGACACTCTCTATCACAGCACCCTATACTATTTTCCCCCAGCACTGGGCACTGTCTGAAATGGTTTGGCTTATTTTTTGGTCTCTCCTTTCCCTAAAATGAAGCTCCCTATGCTTGAGGTCCTTGTCTTTCTTCTTACAGCTATATCCCTAGCACATAGAATTCTATCTGAGACATACTGGGTGCTCAGTAAATACTGGCTGACTATCTTTCAGAAACATGGTGTGGATTAGCTGTCACCATCTCATCCAGTTGTGGTAACTGTAATAAAACATTATGAATCTTCACTTTTAATGCATCAGAAAGAAAAAAGAAACTTTTCAATATATTATTGTTTTTTACAAGACTTGAAAATTACAATTCTTCAATAATGAAACATCAAATTATGGAAGTAGAATTGCAAACCTGAGGAATTTTTTTCCCTCGAAGTCAGAGGATAACAAAAAAGAGATTGGATCTTTGATGCTATTTTAATTTCTGTCACTGTGACTAAAACTCAAATTGGATTCACTGTCTCAGAAAGATATCCCAAGCCATGGTGATATAAAATAGAGAGAGGATCAAGAAGAGAAATCTTGGCAAGAAACGCATCTTAATAATATTGATAACTCACACAGCATTTTACAAGTAAATTTATCTCAAAGAAAAGTTTTATTGCAGTCATGGGTCCATTGGTCTGTAACTGGTTACCAATGTTTTGTTTCTGAAAAAAATATTTATATAAGCTTTGCCTTGTAAGCACTGCTGATATGCTGATAAACCATAGCAATTTTAGGAGGAAGACAAATTTGCTGTATTTATACTGTAACCCACTACCAGAGTTAATACACCATTTAGGTTTTCTATAAACTGCCTTCTTCTCATATTCCATACTGTCTTAATGCCAGCTGTGTATTCCACATATGTTTAAAGGAGAATTTTTTCTTTAAGTATATCTCTGGTTTGCACATATAACATGACTTACTTTGGGCTGTTATATTCCTGAGAAAGATAAAGAAATCATCTGCTACTTGGACTTTTGTTTAGCTTGTTAGGTATTTAACTTGACTCTAATGTACCAGATGTTACGCAGTTGGCAAAACAGTGCTTTCTTACTCATCTGTGTGATCATCTCTCCACTTAATTCTCCAGCTGTATTGCTCTCTGCTTCCTTGTATAAATAACAATATTGAAATGTTTCCCAAGAAACATGCTACTTTTTCTTAGCTTTTACTTCCTTGTCCACACAGAACTTGGGAGTCACCTGCACTCGCCTCCCGGGACCCTCTGGATCTCCTCCCATTGTACTAAAAGCATCACAGTTGCAGTACTGTCATCCCATCTGTAAGGGTAAGACAGTTCTGAAGCTGACTAAGTCAACTGGGATTATAATTTACTTCTAAATTCAGCTAGGCTTCATAAAGAGCTTTAGCAAAGATGTTTACCTTTCCTGAAGAATGCACATAGATTATTTGTGCAAACTAAGAGCAAGTCATGCTGTACTAGCATCAATGAATCATGAAAGTATTTTAAAAATCATTTTCCCAAGCCCCAAAACCCACTGAAATATTTTAATATCATTAACAAATGTTATATATTTAAATAATCTCCTAAGCTTATAAATCAACTAGGCCAGTAGAGCTCACTCATCACATTAAAATTCATTATTTAGACAACATCCTTACTATTAGTTAATATCTCCTCTACAAATGCTAAAACTGGGAAGAAAGTAACTCCTGATTCACTAGAAGAATAGGAAAGAAAAACGTTTATATAATAATAACAATTAATGTGAATTGAATGGTATGATACTATGTATCAGATCCTGTGTAAAGAGATATTAGTACATCCATTATCTTTTTTTTTTTGGCCACCCCTCGCAGCTTGTGGGATTTTAGTTCCCCAACCAGGGATTGAACCTGGCAATGAGAGTTCACAGTCCTAACCACTGGAATGGACTGCCAGGGAATTCCCTACATCCATTATCTTTTTAATTCTCCTAAGGACCCTGAGGTTGATAGTATTATTACTGCCATTTGACCAAAAAGTAACCTAATAATTACTTTGCCCAAGGTCACATGATAGATACGTAATGCAGGTAAGATTCTAAATAGAATATCAGGACAATAGAAATTTACCTCGAATTTTTAAAAAGCTATGGAGGCTGGGTTTCTCTCTCTCTTTTTTTTTTTTTTTTTTTTTGTTAGGTACGCGGGCCTCTCACTGTTGTGGCCTCTCCCGTTGCGGAGCACAGGCTCAGGATGCGCAGGCTCAGCGGCCATGGCTCACGGGCCCAGCCGCTCCGCGGCATGTGGGATCTTCCCGGACCGGGGCACGAACCCGTGGCCCCTGCATCGGCAGGCGGACTCTCAACGACTGCGCCACCAGGGAAGCCCTCTCTTTCCATTTTTATTATGACAACTTTTAAACACATGCAAAGTAGAGAGAACACTAAAATGCATTCGTAAACCAATTATCCACATATATCTTACCAAACTTGTCACTTTCCTTCACCTATTCTTTTTTTCACTCTGCAACTCTATTTTAAAACAGATCCTAGATATCATATTATTTCGTATCTACATATTTTAGCATGCGCCTCTTTAAAATGTGGCCATTTTCCTACTGACTGGAATGTCAAAATCAACCAAACAAAATTAAGACTAATACTTGATGTTGGCTAATACCCAGGCCATGCATTTCCCTGTCTTAAAATGTCTAAAGTAGGGCTTCCCTGGTGGCGCAGTGTTTGAGAGTCCGCCTGCCGATGCAGGGACACGGGTTCGTGCCCCAGTCTGGGAAGATCCCACATGCCGCGGAGCGGCTGGGCCCGTGAGCCGTGGCCACTGAGCCTGAGCGTCCGGAGCCTGTGCTCCGCAAGGGGAGGGGCCGCGACAGTGAGAGGCCCGCGTACCGCAAAAAAAAAAAAAAAAAAAAAAAAAAAAAAAATGTCTAAAGTAAACTACTCAGGGGACTTCCCTGGCAGTCCAGTGGTTAAGACTCCATCCTTCCACTGCAGGGGGCGCAGGTTCAATCCCTAGTCGGGGAAGCAAGATCCCCCACACCGCGCATGCAGAGTGGCATGGCCAAAAATAAATAAATAAATAAAAGTAAAGTAGACTGCTCAAACTTTTCCCCCTATGACATTGATTTGTCCTGTAGAACAGTGGTCCCCAACGTTTTTGGCACCAGGGACCGGTTTCGTGGAAGACAATTTTTCTATAGGGGCGGGGGGAGGGGGGCTTTGGATGGGGAGAGACGGTTCAGATGGTAATGGAAGCGATGGGGAGTGATGGTGAGGGGAGCGGCAGATGAAGCTTCCCTCTGTCGCCTCCTGCTGTGCGGCCCAGCGGTGCTGGGGACCCCCGCTATAGAATATGCCATATTCTGGGTGTGTCTGTTTCATTCCCTGTGCAATCACTTAATTTGTTTATTTCTCCCATAGTTTTTGTAAATGGAATTGTGCCCCAGAATCTTGATTAGATTCAAGTTCATTACTTTGGGCAATAATACTTAGTGTGTGGCGTTTGTAATATTGCTTCACATCAAGCACCACCGTGTCTGACTGCTTCTCTGTATTTATGTAGACTGATCAGTGTATTTGTGCAGTAACTGCTGAATCCCTCCATTGTAAAGATCACCATCAGCCTTTCACCTACTCGTTTCATCCATTGTTGATTGTTGCCTGAATTATTACATTAGGAGTTGCAAAATAGTGACTATCATTCCTTCCATATTCTCCATCTGTAATTTCTGTAGAGGAGAAGTGACACTTACTGGGGCTATTGCTTAAGTTGACACACTGTACGAGGAAACCTTAATTCTCTTCACTTAATTGTAAAATTTAGGATGAAAAGTTGATGTCTTAGCAGCTACCAATGCTGTCCAGTAAGTTTGAGGGGATGAAATTGGTGGTGACCAATTTCAGAGGAGAGAGGGGCTCTCTCTCCTTCTTTCCCTCTCATTAGTTCCATTATGAATTTATCATTCTCTATTAAATATACATCAATATCATTGATTTCAATGATGTCTAGTGTTCTACTATTTGGCTAGATTAATGGTTCTCGAAATGTGTTCCCTGGACCAGCATCATCAGCATTATCTGGGAACTTATTAGAAATGCAAATACTCCAGCTTCACTCCCGACCTACTGAATCAGAAACTACGCGGATGAAATCCAGAAAGATGTTTTAAAAAGCCCTCAGGGTGGTTCTGATACCCACCAAAGTTTGATAATCAGTGGGCTAAATCATATCTGAATTAACCACTCATTTATTGTTATTACGATAACCTGCTTTACTTTAGAATGACAAGCTTGTTTTATATCCTTTTCCAGTGAGGCCATAATTACGTAATTTTTTTTTTCAGCTTTGTTGTTTTGTTACTGTCTACAGTTTCAATGTGCTCATCTCAGGGTTTGGCAGACAGTTTTAGTTCTTTTATCTTTCTTGTATAATTTTAAAGTAGAAACAGTAAAATATTCATACGAGTCATAAAAACAAGTATCCAATTTTCATGCAAGAAAATGTGATATATTTATTTCTCAAACAAACAGACATTGATAAGGGACAAGGACAATAGAGTTCATTTGTAACTGCTGCTTTGTTTACAGTGGGCGAAAAAAAAATTGCTTCCCAAAGCAAGGTCAGTGCTTTTAAAAAAATGTACATTTAAATCTGTTTTTTAACCAATATATTGAGAGCATCATAAATCCAAAGCCGTTATTGGACCTATATGAGAATCACTGAGAAAGAGGTTTGCTTTAAAATATTAAATATTACTATTGGAACTTTGCTGAATCTCATGGACAATTAATTATAAAGATGCCATTAAATTGAAAAAGAAAGTAAACGCATATCTTACAACAGTAACATATACAGTAAAACCCCAATGTTAGTTTTTATTAAGGTTAAAACATTCTTCCCATAAAATAGAAGATCGTTGAGAAGATTTTTAGGTAAGATGGATTTTATTATGCATTTCTTTGAAGTAAGAGAAAATCTTTCAAAAAGAAATGATGCAATATAAGATGAACATGGGATATCACATTGCACTGTAAAGCAAGAAGGCTAATAAAGAGTAACTGGGCTTGGACTTCCCTGGAGGTCCAGTGGTTAAGACTCTCTATGTAGGGGGGCACGGGTTTGATCCCTGGTTGGGCAACTAAGATCCCGCATGCCGCATGGCACGGCCAGAAAGAAAAAATGGTTAATAAGATTAACTGGGCATGCCAACATGAGCCATAAAAGAACAGTGCAGCCCCCATGGATGGAATACCTTGCACTCCAGGACTTGCTCTTTGTATTTCGTATCCCAGTGTTTAACACAGTTCCTGGTACCTATTACCTCTTAGGTATAGGGATATAAGAATTAGGAAAAGGAAAATCAAAATTTGATCAGAGTAGTAGAAAGGGAAGTAGAGGGCACTAAAAATAAATGTACCTACTTAGATGTCTTCTCTTCTGTTTTCTTTACACCCATCACCACAATACCCCCTCCTGAGCTCATACCACAAACCAGCACCACCACCAGCACCACCACCACTTGTCAACCAAGCCCTGACTAGTCACACATACCCAACATCAATATACACCAACTAGAGGAGCAATTTGAGCCAATGTCAGGATTCCTGTGACCACACACCCAAACTTAGTCTCAGCAACAATGAGAACTAAACCAAGCTCATCCATTCAGTCATTTACTCATTACTTAGCCAATATTTATTTGTGTGCTAGGCTCTTAGACAAGGACCGGCAATACAAAGTTAAATAAGACAGAGTCCTTTTAATCCAGGAAATCTTAATCTAGCAAATCATTATACTATAGAATAAAAGTCGTGCAAGATCTGCAAAAGTCAAGAAGGGAAGAATTAAATGGGGTGAAGCAATTTGTCAGATAACTAACTAGGACATTTTATCAAGATGGTTACTTTGGACCACTAAATGGACTCCAGAATTTGCAATTCCAGGTCCTTTAACAAAGAAAGATATATTATAGTTCTATCCTCTACACTGTCTTCAGAATCTTAGCTAAAGCCTGGTAGATACTTGATTACATAACTTTGGATTTATTTGATGCCAGGTGGGTCATGGCAGGAAATAACACCTATCAACAGTTACTAAGTGCTGCGATCTCTTAAGTCCATGACACATCTCCCTTCCACATTGTCTTTGGTTCAAACGTGGTGTTAATAATACCACCGTTTTCCTGGTACCTGTATTTAAACCTCACTTTTATAACAAATTTCAATCCACCTATACCTAATAAGTTCCCATGGGATTCTACCTCATCATGCTTCACATAATGTTCCTTGCCTTTCCAGTTCCACCAAAAACCACTTCATGCTGGTCTTCATGGTCTCTTGAAGGGAATCCCATAATCGCTCCTTACCAGAGTAATTTTCCTAAAGCCCAATTCCCATCATGCCTCTCTAGGAAACACAGCTGTGCTCATCATTAAATTCTCATCAGTGCTGACCCATAAGCAGTCAACAAATGTTTGTTGGAATTGACCCCTGGCTCCTGCTAATGAACTTCCCAAGGTAAGCAGAGGGGATTTAATATTCACAGGATCTGCTTCTCTATAGTATCAAGAATGTTTATGTCCAGTAGCTGGAGTTTCTCTCTCCTTTGGACAATTGTAAATAAATTCAAGCACTGACATGTTCTTTTTTTCTACCCTACTCTTTGGTTTATAACAGGGCATGATCACACTGCCTCTCTGCATTTCCACCACTTTCAAACTGGGTTACTATTTTGAAGTTTACAGACTTTTTAACATTTATTGTATTTCAGGTTGACTACTTCCTAGTGGTATAAAGGGACTTCCTGTCAGAAGGTTGCCTTTGAATCACATCAGATGAGTTATCATACCTGTATATACTTGCATGCTTTATTTTATTTTTGGGGTATCATGGTTGTGACTTTTATTTATTGATTTATATACATTTATTTATTTATTTTTGGCTGCATTGGGTCTTCCTTGCTGTGCGTGGGCTTTCTCTAGTTGTGGCAGGCAGGGGCAACTCTTCATTGCGGTGCGTGGGCTTCTCATTGTGGTGGCTTCTCTTGTTGCAGAGCACGGGATCTAGGTGCTCAGGCTTCAGCAATTGCAGCACATGGGCCCTAGAGTGCGTGGGCTTCAGCAGTTGTGGCTCGCGTGCTCAGTTTAGTTGTGGCTCGTGGGCTCTAGAGCGCAGGCTCAGTAGTTGTGGTGCACGGGCTTAGTTGCTCCAGGGCGTGTGGGATCTTCCTGGACCAGGGATTGAACCTATGTCTCCTGCATTGGCAGGCGGATTCTTAACCACTGCACCACCAGGGAAGTCTCTTGCATGCTTTTTTTTTTTTTTTTTTTTTTTTTAAAAGGATATAATCCATAAGGATTTTTATGACCCTTTACCAAAGTCATATCTAGGTCAATATTTATGGGAATTCATCTTACTGGTGCATCAGAACTGTTATTCACTGTCTGTATAGGATCATCAATCTGTGTAAACAAGCTAATCACATTTGGTATTGTGTGGACTAATATAAGGCTCGTGTGGGTTGAATGCTCTCACCTGTTCTTTTTAAAACTAATTCTACACATAGGCAATATGGGAAACTTTGTGGATAATGTATCCCACACACTTATTCCATACATTGCACTTATTCCAATGTACTTCTATCACCATTCTGCTGTGCTTGTTGCTGATTGACTGCATTACTAGTGCTCCTTAGAGCTGAGGGATGATCTAAAAAAAAACCATCGGCCAGGACATAAGGAGACAACAGCTGTGCCATCCAACCTAGTAGCCACTACCATATGTGGTTATTTAACTTTTAATTTAAATTAAATAAAATTTAAAATGTGGTTTCTCAGGAGTTCCCTGGTGGTCTAGTGGTTAGGATTTGGTGCTTTCCCTGCCATGGCTTGGGTTCAATCCCTGGTCAGGGAACTGGGATCCCCCAAGCTACGTAGCAGAGCCAAAAAAAAAAGGGGGGGGGGTTTCTCAGTTACACTAGCTGCATTTCAAATGCTCAATAGCCACATGTGGCTAGTAGCTACCTTATTGGACAGCATGTTGTATAAAACATGCTGTATAAAACATGTTGTACAAAACATTTCCATCATCCCAAAAAGTTCAATTGGACAACTCTGCTCTATAATTTAGAACATTAATGTGCTTTAAAATCACCTGCAGGACATTAAAAAAAAAAAAAAAAAAAAAGGCTTGAAAAATAGATGGGTCCCGAAGTTTTTTATCCATTAGATCTGAGGTAGAGACAGAGAATTTGCATTTCTAGTAAGTTCCCAGATGATGCTGGTGCTTCTGGTCAGGGTCTACATGTTGATAAGCACTGGTTTAGGAGTTAACATCTCAGATTACTGAGACAGAAACATCTGAGTTTGAATCTTAACTCTGCTTCTCATTAAGTGTATGACACTGAGTAAACTTCTGGGCACTAGTTTTCTTATGTGTAAAATAGGAACAATAATGCCATAATGTAAATATAATACTTATCACATATATGCTCAATAACTCTTCATTGTTCTAATTATCTATGTCTACCTAGTTTTCCTAGTACCTAACTGATTCCTAGACAAAAGTGAATCCTATTGCCTAACTGATTCACAACAAGAGGAAATCAGTTAAAAAACAGGTAGCTTGTGATGGATGAGTAGGAAATGAGCACTAGAGATCACGATTAGGGTGCTCAGAATGGTCCCTAAGAAGAGTGTCCTAGTGCTTAAGATTCTGGGCTCTCGGGGTGCTACCTGTGTCTCTGGGTAAGGAACATCAGAGGATTTTTAAGGATGGCAACACTAAACACAGTCTTTACCAGTTTCACCACTTTCTAAGGATGTCCTGACCTCTCACCCTTAGTAAAATTCAGAATATCTCTGTTCCATTCAGACACCTTGTCTGATGAATTGGAAAGTTATACTTTCCTTTCTTCTAGTTGGCCTGAACCCATGCTCCATCTTTCATTCTAATACACAATCATTAATGTTGTACATAACAAATTAAATATCTTTTTAGTGTGGTTTGAATGTCATGTGCTTAAAATACTTTTAGGTAAAGAAATACTGTATTTTAAAATACAATTTTCTAACATAGGAAACAGTGCTTAAATCATTTTAATGCTTTTTGGTTTTACTAATTATAAAAATATTGCAGGCTAGTTGCAAGAATTTCCAATATTGGGACTTCCCTCATGGGGCAGTGGTTAAGAATCCGCCTGCCAATGCAAGGGACACGGGTTTGATCCCTGGTCCGGGAAGATCCCACATGCCTCGGAGCAACTAAGCCCGTGCGCCACAACTACTGAGCCTGTGCTCCTAGATCCTGTGCTCTGCAGCAAAAGAAGCCACTGCAGTGAGAAGCTCGAGCACGAAGAGCTGCAGCCGTTTACCACTAGAGAAAGCACACGCGCAGCAACGAGGACCCAATGCAGCCAAAAATAGAACTAAACAAAAAAATAAAAAAATTTCAAATACTACAGAAATGTCAGAAAATGACAATGCGCAATAATCTCTTCCCTCGTTCTCCACATTATTACTGTACAAAAATGGTGTCAGCGTACACATTGTTTTGAAATTTGCTTTTTTACTTAAAAACATACCTGAGATTTCTTTACTGTGTGAGAGTACATTTCTCTACTTCATTATTTTCAGTGGCTGGAAAACATTGTGTTATATGAATGCATCACAAATTTACCTATCCAGTTACCTATGGCTGGATATTTGGGCTATTTTAAGTTTTTCACTAATTCAGATAACGAGTATTTCATATTTTCTAAAGAACTTTCATATTATGGAACACTTTTATATGTTGTAACATACTTTCTTCCAATGAAACTTTGTTTCACTTTTCAAAATGTACTATATTTTGTCTTTATGATGTATTAGACTGAAAAATACATTAATTTTCTTTGACATATTCTGTACTTTCGACTCTTCATTCAATAGAACAGATCGTATCCAATAATTCTGAATGAATGCATGTGAAGCATAAAGGACACAGATAAGAGAGAGGCTGGAGGACTTTGGACCACCCCCACGTGTTGGAAGCCAACCTGGAGCCACTGTGCCATGACAGGGTCATGGAACAGCAATCCAAGACAGCGCTGCAGGGCAGTGCTGCGCCCAAGAAGCTGACTACATCTCTTCTGAGCTGTTTTGTAATTTTGTGCTTCTGCCTTGAAAAAGTACATGGGTAATTTGCCCCCCACCGTCCCAAACTTAACCATATAAAACATCCTCTTCCCCCTCCCAAACCAAAACTTACGAATTGGGACTTTTTAACAACAGCCCCTGGCTGGTGGGAGAAAAAACAAACAACCTGGAAATGTAGGGTTGTTTCCATGGAAAACACCAATAATAAAAAAACAGTGGCCCTACATGGGAGTAATAAATGATTATGGGTATTGTTGGTTCTGGTATAAGGATAAATTAATCATACAGAGTCAACTGCCAACATTGGAATTGTTGACTCGTCCATTGAGACAAGGCTTCTTGCCCAGAAGAACACAGTGATAGATTAAATAGTGAAATATATTGTAGATAATTTAGGGGTACATTGTTAAGACTTATCCATGTGGACCTCTGGGACACATAGGAGAGTTTAGGAAACTTCCTCCTCCATAGTTTCTTTTAATGGCTTGTTACATATTAGCTTGGCTTTGTTATTAGTACGGATTGAACCTACTCTAAGAAAAAACAATGACGTTTGAGAACCTTTAGAATTACTTTAAAAGTACATCTAGAAATATTAGATACAATCTATTGTGAATATCTTCTGAGGTTTTAGTTAAACACCTGATGATGTAATCACTTAGTGTATATAAATCTGACTGTGAGAAAATAAAGAGAGAGAGATCATGCTTGTACATACACAGTGTTATTGATTTATTTAACTTCCCCTCGCCGACGCTGTCCATCCCTCGGGTATTCCTGGACCTGCAGGAGCTGGACTCCTGCACCCACGAGCGAACCTCTCCTGGCCCAGAATTCCAGGACCTTACACTCCAGTTTATAAGCCTGGAAATCTAAGTTCTTCAGCACTAAGCAAATTACTAAGCAACCTCACGGGAGACAGAGGCATAAACCAGAATGATGCCAACTTACAAGGACAAATGTAACTCTCAAGAGAATCAGATAGCCTTCCTGGGGTGGTCATTTTCTCTTTCTAGCCAGTTATTCATAAGAAGCCAATTTAAACATGGAATGTTGTTTGGTGAGTAAGAAAACATGGCTTGAAGAATTAGAGGTTCTCCAAGGCTCCTGTCATCATGCCCTAACAGTAGATAGCACCTATCTTTCCCTGGCTGCACAGATCAGACCATGCTGGACAGTTGGACAGCAAAACACTCAAGAAGCAGGACACTGCACAGTTATAATATTTGACTGTAATTTCCAATGTGTTCATTATAAGTCAAACGATACAGAAATATATAAAGTTAAAATTAAACACATAGCTTCTACCTTTCTCTTTATCCCGTTTCTCTTCTTTGCTTCTGTGTTTATATCCCTCCCTGAAACTTTTACTTTGTGCTCTTTTTACCCCCGTTTTGTTTTGGGTCTTTGTATTTCTCCCTTTCCTCTTTTCCTTCCTATCCTCTCCCCTTCTCTGATAACAATGTATGAATGAAGCATATTTTTTAATAATGAGTAAGGGTTCTGCCCCCATTTTCCCCTTGGGGGCGTGGGGTTGTTCCCGACAACAACAAGCTATTCCCTGACACCTGCTGGGTGTCCTACAATTTAACTCAATTCTGACGCTATGTTCACAGAGATCGCTTCAGATCCCACAGACTGCCCCTAACCCCACTTCAGATGCCAGTTGCAAGTCCAGGCAATCACCTGTACTTCTGAACAACCAGCTAGGGATCGGAGGTTCCAACAATCCCCCCCTTGGGTTCTATTAATGTACTAGAGCAGCTCACAGGACTCAGAGAAACATTGTACTTGCTAGATCACTGGCTTATTATAAAAGGATATAGCTCAGAAACAGCCAGATGGAAGAGATGCATAGGAGCAAGACATGGGGAAGAGGCACAAGTGTCACTCTCCCAGCTCTTCCCAAGTTCACCAATCCCCACCCTTTCGGGGGTTTTATGGATGCTTCATTAGGTACACTGGATTAAATCATTGGCCACTGGTGAATGATTCAATCTCCATTCCCTTTCCCCTTCCCAGAAGTCAGGTGGGGGTGAAGGAGGGACTGGAAGTTCCAATCCTCTAATCCTGTAGTTGGTTCTCCTGGCAACCAGCCCCCATCCCTGAGAGCTTTCCAAAGGTCACCTCATTAACAAAACAAAAGATGCCTTTACTGCTCTGTCAATTAAGAAATTCCAAGGGTTTTAGAAGCTCTGCCCCCAAAAAGGGGAATGAAGACAAAATTTGTATTTCTTATTATAAATCACAATACCACAATGAGAAAGGTCCAAGACAATACCATTTTTTGAAATTCCATGTATATAGAAAAATGAAGAAATGACAATGTAAATTTACAGAAAATGTTGTACAATTGTAGAAAGTGTTTACTTCTAACTGTTAAATTGAACAATTGATATATATTTTCTTTTAATCCTGATGGTACATCTCTGGCTATAGGGATAATCTCTTTTGGAGATCTTTGAACTGTCTAAACATGAGGCTCTTTGAAAATGCAAAGCTTGGCTCTCTCGGTTTCCTTTATGGCATTGACAAAAAAATCAGTCAATCTAAGAAAGAGGTGGAAAATTTTATGGGAGCCAAACTGAGGATTATAACCCAGGAACAGCTTCTTGGAAATCTCCAGGAACTGTTCCACTCTAGAGGTCAAAGCACAGTTATATAAGTTTTTGAGACAGACAGCTATACATTAAATTATGTATTATTGACAGTTTGCACAATCCAGATCTACACAAACAAAGTGAGTAGTAGGTCAGGAAGGTTATCTCCTAAGGAGTTGTGACCCTTGGTGAGATTAAGGAGGAATGTTATCTCCTAAGGAGGTTTGGTTAATGTGGATGCACAATATACACTAAAGGGGAGGGAGGAGGTCCAAAGGGACAGAGAAAAATTTTACGTTTAAATTTTTTTTCCACCTTGTCATAAAATATGAATTTTATTTCATCAATAGTAACATCTGTTCTTATTTATCGTGAAAAATTTAATTACCTTGGGAAAAATATATTGTTTACTCTTTGCTTATCTTAATTTTTCTGTGAGTGATTAACCTTCAAAAAAGGTCTTTTTTTTTTTTTTCCTCCAATCTATTTAGAGATTTAGAGTCTCACTGTTTAACTTCTCTTACGTCAGGAATCAAAAATACATGCACCGGGCTTCTCTGGTGGCGCAGTGGTTAAGAATCTGCCTGCCAATGCAGGGGACACGGGTTCGAGCCCTGGTCTGTGAAGATCCCACATGCAGCAGAGGAACTAAACTGGTGCGCCACAACGACTGAGCCTGCACTCTAGAACCTGCAAGTCGCAACTACTGAGCCTGTGAGCCAAGAGCCCGTTCTCTGCCACAAGAGAAACACTGCAATGAGAAGCCCGCGCACTGCAACAAAGAGTAGCCCCCGCTCACTGCAACTAGAGAAAGCCCGTTCGCAGCAACGAAGACCCAATGCAGCCAAAAATAAATTAAATAAATAAAATTTTTTAAAAATGCATGCACCTATAGACAGATATAATATGAACATTTTAAAGTCACCAAAAAAATACAAGGTCACAACCTCACAAGAGAAAGTGTGTGAAGAGGATCAGTGGCAATGTATTTCTGGAAATTTCTAGACCTACTATCAATATGCAGAACACTTACAGTAGTGCAATTCAGGGCTCTAATAGGCAAAATTTCCATTTATACCACTGTGCACATCCTGTAAATCTTTTGCTTCAGCAGAGTGAAGAAGCCAGTTCTTCGATGCATTCTTGACGTGTTTGTTAGCACCATGATTGAATTGATTCCGGGGAGCAAAAGATGTTTTATCTCCTTCTTCATCTCTGTATTTTTCCACCGCAACTTTAGAACAGCTCAGAAAGATGTCCATTCATCACTTATCATTATGTTTGTCTCCCATGACAGCAAATGCCTCAATGCCACAAAGGCAGGTGGTCCATTGATGCCTTTGAACCTTGAGGTTGATGTTAGAGGGGAAGAAAAAAGAGAGAGATACCTGTGTTCAAAATCAATATACACTGAATTCTAGAGATGCTTTAACTCATTATCATATTTGAGAAGGGAAACCCAGGAATAAGGAAATTGCACAGTTGTAATTTTCAACCATAACACAGAATCAGCTACATTTTGCCTTCCTTTGAGATACTCAGATGAAAGGCAGGCTTGTTTGAATGCAAAATATTACCTATCTTCTCTTTGAGGTTGCAGTTATTTAGTAATCATTCTCATTTAAGTTACTCTTACTGTTCTCTGCATGGTTATGCTTTTACCTCAGGAGGAAAGCAATTCTTATAAAAGCCACCCTATTTCAGAGCTGGGTAACATTTAAAGTCAAAGAAAGTGAATTATATTTAACAGCAGTTAAGACTTCTGAGCAAAAATGCATACATGCCGCAGAATTAAATTGAGCCTGCTTTTATACAAAGTCTCATTCCTAAATTCCTTGAGATGGTCGTCTAGGTAAAAAAGCCTCATGTACTCATGTTTTCTATTCCCTGCATCACTGGGACACTAGAGCTGAAAGGACTTTATGGGACACCACTCGTGTCATACTCCTGTCCCCTGGAGGTGGAGAGCACAACCTTCTATAGTAAGCCTCGTGCGGAGGATGGTTTGGAAGGGGCAGGATGAATGAAGATAAGAACAGCAATAAGGAGGCTATTACAGTGGTGCAGGTGAGAAGAAATGAAGCCCTGAGTACAGCGGTAGCTGCGGGGATGAAGATGAGGAATGGCAGTATTGTGAAACATTGAGGAGGTGGACCCAATAGGACTTGGTGGGGAATGAGAATGAGGAAGGAGGGATTCATCCCTCACCCTGGGAAATGGAGGAATGGTCTTGTCACTGAATCCAAGCTAATACTGCTCACTGCACAATATGCCAATGAATTGAGAGACGAGTTGTTGGGGGCAAGGAATAGTGACTTTATTTAAAAAGCCAGCAGACTGAGAAGATGGTGGACTCCTGTCCCAAAGAACCATCTTGTCTGAGTTAGAATTCAGGCTTCTGGGACTTCTCTGGCGATCCAGTGGTTAAGACTCCGTGCTTCCACTGTATAAGCATGAGTTTGATCCCTGGGGGGAGCTAATTAATACCCTGCATGCCGCATGATGTGGCCAAAGAAAAAAGAATTTGGGCTTCTTTTATGCTAAAGGGGGAGGGAGTACACATTTCCTTGTCAGCCTCCGGAGGAGATGTTTTAATTTCTTCCTCCCTGCAGTCATTCACAGGTGGACCTGTTCAGGATGTTTCCTGTGAGCTAAACAAAGGTATTTTAGCATAATGGTCATTACCTGGGAGACAGGGTTCCCAGAGATGGGCCATTATGTATAGTCTAAGCTTATAGGCAACATCCCTTTAGTGATTAACTTGTAATTGAATACAAAATGTTCTTCCCTATTGTATTCTCTTTCCTTTACTTTGAAGTAGATCACTGTATCCAGGCAAGTTTATATGATCACCAAGACTAGTACAGAGCCAGGTATTTCTCTGTTTTCTGTTCAAATAGGTTCATTAAGGCCTACAGGCTCACAGTTGCCTCTCTTCCCCAGTAACATACAAACAAAGACTTGGGAAATCAACACTCACCTATCTACAGACACTATCAGTTGGCTTGGTGAAGAACAACCTTTGGGAAACATCAATATCCTCCACGGCAGTGATGAATCTCCTGGAGTATTGATAGATATAATTTATTTTGGCTTCAAAAAGCTTTTGAAGATATCCTCAATAACATATTTGAAATAAACCAAGCGCACAGAACTGCCATGGTAATAGTACAAGTAGTGGTCTCCACACGGAAGCTGCAGAGAAAGGATGTGAATTGAAGCTGGAATAAAGCTCAGGAGCCTCTTGTCAATCCCTGTGGCCTCACTCAGAGCTGCATCGGCCTGGAGAAAGTGGCAACTTTTTTCTAACTGGTCCACTTGAGTGGATGCTTTTTTGCAATTTGTCAGCTCCAAAGTGTTATTGGTTTCAGATGTATACTAAATTTCATAAGGGCTGATAATGGCCCTAGGACACACAATTACTTTGGCACTTAGCACATACAGGAAGATCAGAAGCTAGAAACCTAATAATTGAGTAATGATTCTCCTGGAGCAGTTAATTGGGAGGAGAGAGGGGAAGTTGGGAAGGGGAAGCAGAAGGAGAACATATTAGGTGAGATTGTCAAGGAATGTTACTGTTTTACACAAACATTTCGGTATTTATGTATAATCACTGGGACAGATCTATAAGGTCTGAAGCTTATACAACTTTGGAGTTCCCTTTTTAAGAAAAAGAATATAAAATTATGAATGCACAATTGCTAGAGCCCTCACAGGATCTTGGGATGGGCCAGTGCAAGTCAAGTACTCAAAGCTTAAGCTTTAGTAGCTTCATGGTAAATCTGCCCTGATTAGCAAAGTGAGTCCTGTTCTTTAAAATAGATGCCGAAGAAAACTAGGTATATAATTCACACCACTAGGTTTGCTCACATTTTGGGAACTCCTTCTACTGTGAAGAAATTAAGGACCAGAACCACCTTTTTGTTACTAGTGCCTAATACACAAAGAAAGGAAGGCAGAAAGGAAGGAGGGAAGTTGGGAGAGAGATAGTTTATAAAAAGACAGGTTTTTTGGTTTTTGTTTTTTAATTTCATTATCAGCTCTGCCAGCTACCTCCAACTTTTCCCTTTTTAAACTAAAGTTATTAACAAAGCTGATGGCCTACTTTACTGTTTAGATTTACTTCTAAATGACTGACCTGTTTCTTAAAATAAAATAACCTAATAAAGAGCAATAATTTCCCACTATAAGAGATACTATTTAAAAGGTACATTGTCATAAATTAGGTGTGCCAAGTTCCAGTGTACTTGTTAAAGTACCAGTCTCTTGGATATGGAGAAAGAGGGGTTCTCATACACTTTTAAATTGGTAAAATCTCTCTGGATATGAATTGAGTTATACATAAATTTTAAATAAGCCTAACTTTGGACACAGCACTTCTAGGAATACACAGTGCAGAGAGATTCTGGCAAATTCTCCAACCAGCCTCCACAGTCACACCTCCCACAAAATCTCTTTATTCCATCAATATGAAATGGTGGTTATGTATGATATAATCCTATTTCATCTAGTGTAAATGCAGATTAATGGCTTTTTAAGGATCATTGCCTCCAGGTAAACAACTGTAGGCCTCAATAACTCAGCTCATTTTATTCAATCAAAATTTGGGGGGAAGAGAAAATACACATAAAAACAAAGACAAAAGAAAACCTGGCAGAAATACCCCCATATCTCTCAAATCTGTCTTCTTTTCCAACATGCTAATAATAGAAACATTTAACATTGATCCAACACGTGCTGTGCCAGACACCATATATTGGAACATGTGAGAGCCCACTCCACTCTCCCACAACCCTTTGAGCAAGGGGTATCATTTTCATCACCCCCATTTTACAAGTGAAGAAAGGGAAAGACCTAGAGGTGTTAGATAACTTGGCCAAGGTCACACAGCTAGAAGAGGAGAGGTCGAGGTTCAAATGCAGTCTGGCTTTGGAGTCTACTCTTTTTTAGTTCCCCGGCCAGGAATTGAACCCGTGCCCCCTGCATTGGGAGCACAGTCTTAACCTCTGGACCTCCAGGGAAGTCCCTGGAGTCTGTTTTCTTAACCACAACTCTACATCACCACCCAGTCACAAGTTTTCACAGGCCTAAAAATGCCTCAGTGGCCTCCTAACTCATCTTCCAGTGTCTGTGCTGATTCATCTCCACTTCTTTCTCCTCACTGCAGTTGAGAGACCTTTAAAATATGCTCATCAGAATTCACTCACTCCCATCCCATCCCCACTGCCATCTTGCATTTTTCAATAGCTTTCCATTGCTCTTAGCCTACAGATCAAAAGGCCAAACTATCCAGACTCAGTTTACACTTTCCTCCTCCCCCTCAGGACAGAGCTGGGCTGATCTCTCCCCACCTTCCTCTATTCAGTTAGGTAGCTCACCTGGTCCTTCAGATCTGCTACTTTCTTGACTTCCTCCATGAAGTCTAAACCCCTGTTGCAGGCTGCCAAATGTAGGAAATTTTCCTCCTTTTCAAGGGTCATAATTGAATAGTTTACATTTGTTTTGATAATACATATGTATATATAAGATAAAAAGATATTTGGATTTTTACTTCATTCAATAATTCAGTAGTATTAATTATGCTCAAATGTTTTAAATTGTACTAATCCTCTTTATATTGAATATATAGGACATTATTTAACCCATTTTTTTGGAATGGTTGGTGCAATTCTTTTTTTGTCTTTATTTTCAGTTTTTGGCAGTGCCATGCAGCTTGTGGGATCTTAGTTCCCTGACTGGGTATTGAACCGGGGAACACGGTAGTGAAAGCCTGTGTCTTAATCACTGGACCACTGGGGAATTCCAGGTGTAATTCTTTTAGAATTGTGTTTCCCCAAATAGCGGTTGGCCTAAGAATTTCTAAATTATAATCTCAACACACAGTACCATCTACTAACACACAAATCACGGATTTTATCTTGCCCAGGATTAGATAGCTCTTAATTTAGAACTCAGTAATGTTACCTTCAATTACGCTGGGAAAAGGAAGATGATTCAATGAAATACTTGAATCAGGCAAACCTAAACTTGATTTCTGGTTCTTTCACTTACTGTGCCAAGCAAGTAACCAACACAATCTTATATACACTTTGGTCATCTATGAAATGGAGAACAATAAAATAATGGCTGTGTGGGGACTTCCCTGGTGGTCCAGTGGCTAAGACTCCATGCTTCCACTGTAGGGGGCACGGGTTTGATCCCTGGTCGGGGAACTAAGATCTCACAAGCCGTGTGGCATGGCCAAGAAAAAAAATTAATGATGATAATAATAATAATAGCTGTGAACCTTTAATCCCAGAATTAGTACAAAACAAATACTCAATGGACTTAAAATTTTTTTTTTATTTTATTATTTGCTGCATTGGGTCTTCATTGCTGTGCACGGGCTTTTTCTAGTTGCAGTGAGCGGGAGCTAGGCTTCTTTGCGGTGCACAGGCTTCTCATTGTCGTGGCTTTGCTTGTTGTGGAGCTAGGGCTCTAGGCACGCAGGCTTCAGTAGTTGTGGTGCACAGGCTCAGTAGTTGTGGCTCACGGGCTTATTTGTTCCGCGGCATGGGGCGTCTTCCCAAACTAGGGCTCAAGCCTGTGTCTGCTACATCGGCAGGTAGATTCTTAACCACTGAGCCACCAGGGAAGTCCCTCAATGGACTTTTTTTTTTTTTTTTTTTTTTTTTTTCGGTTCGCGAGCCTCTCACTGTCGTGGCCTCTCCCGTTGCGGAGCCCAGGCTCGGGACGCGCAGGCTCAGCGGCCATGGCTCACGGGCCCAGCCGCTCCGCGGCATGCGGGATCTTCCCAGACCGGGGCACGAACGCGTGTCCCCTGCATTGGCAGGCAGACTCTCAACCACTGCGCCACCAGGGAAGCCCTCCTCAATGGACTTTTAAAACTATTATTGTTAGTTGTTGGCAGATGGGAAGATTCCAGTTATTAGTAGTACTGATGGAAAACTGAAGTTTTAATAAGTTGAATAACTTGCTAAGAAATGAAACGTATATGGTAAAAGAAAACAGTTTTGCTTTCTTCAAGCCACTGGTTTGGCCCAGAATTCTGTTGTTTCCACAAGTTTCATCATTAAATCCTGTCACACATTTCCTTCAGAAGTCTCTAGCAACTTTTCTTTTTCCCTTGGAATTTTTCTGAAGGAATTTTCAACTTCCCAATGTCTCCGGAACCACACCCTCCGTAATAATGTTTAAAACCTCACAGGAAAGGGCCCGGAATGTTATTATGTATTCATTCATACAATAGTCACTCATGAATAAGAAAGTGTGCAAGCTTAGCTTATACAGGTTGTGGGGGAAGGAACAGAGGGGAGGAGAAAAGGAGAAGCGCTTACGGGTGCCGGAAGGAGGAGGAGCCTTTAAAAGAGCAATCTTGGGCCAGGGGCCATTTCAGAAGTAAGGAGAGTCTTTGTTTTATCAAGCTTGAGATTTCTGAGCATGGAGAGTGCAAAGAACACGGAGGTAAGTACAATCTGCATGGGTTTGCTTTTGTCTGTCTTTGTCAATCTTCGTGTTTCTCTTTCTCTTGGGTACACTTACTCCCTCTTTTGAGGAGAAAAGAAGGTCCCTTAGAATTTCCTTCCCTTCACTTGTTGAAAAAAAAAATCAAGTTCCTGGATATGATGGCTCCCTGGTATACTGGACCACATCCTTTAATTTCGCTTCTACAGACACCGGTTCGAGACCAAAATTGCTGCATCTGGATTCATCTTTTCTTAGGGTCGTTAGGGCCAAGGAACAATGGGAAACCAGACGTACTGAGGAGCACTGAGGACAGCAACTTAAGTCAGACAGGCTGTGGGGCTTTGTTGAGAAAAATTGAACCCCTCTGCCAGTGCAGCCTGACCGCTCTCGGGTTCTCTGTCCTAGAGCTAGGTCATTTTTTGCCCTCCCAATTTTAACTAAGACTTTGGGAAGCCCCAAAATGAGTGAGGTACAAAGTGAGCACTTTGTGTAAGTGTTATGCCAATGTGAGATTTGAATATGAATGTAAACCTGCTATAGAGATGTAAAAAATGTAATTCGTACTCCCTTCTTGGAGGTGATAGGAATTAGATTTGGGAGTAAATCTAGGATTTAATATTGATTTGGGGTTTAATTTCTATCGCAAGTGCCTACCTGTGTGTCCTTAGTTATGTAACCTCTGAGCCTCAGCTTCTGCATCTGAAAAACAAAATAATAGATTGTTGCTGGATTGCTGTGGGGATTAAAAGAAGGAAAATAAGGAGTCTGTGGTGTGGAACAATACCTGATGGAAACTATAGGCTCAAAAAATGTTTCCTTGTATCAAACAGCTTTGTTCTCACTGGTCTCTTGTTTCTTTTGGATTAACCAATATTTATTGAGTGCCTACAACCAGAGGGAAAGGAATTCTACCCTTGGGGAGCTTATAATCAAATGGAGTAACCGGCGTGGATCAAATCGCCCAAGCAAATGTAAAACTGCAACTGACAAGTGGTAGGAATGTGGCAACGTGCAGTAGATTTGTCTTGGTCTATAAAGTGGAGAAAAGGTTACCAGATGAACTAACACTTGAAGTGAGATGCAGAAAAAGGATTAAGGGTTTAAGAATATGAATATAAGGGAAGGTGGTGTGTGTGGAGCTGAGTGATATTCTTTCAGGCAAAGTAACTAGGTTGGAAAGGAAAGTAGTTTTGTGGCAGTAGCTTGGGGCAATAGTATGGGAACGGTTTATCTGGAAGAGGTAAAGGGGTGGGTATGGGGAAAGGGGGGGGAAATAGCCTTCCAGGTGAGGGATAATGGATATTGTGGGTGATATGTAAGGGCTTTCTCCAAAGCAGAGGCTAGTTTCTTCTATGACTTTTGTTTATATATATATACATATTTTTTAAAATGTCTTTTCTCGTACATTTTTTTTTTTTGGACCTTGCCGCCAAGGCTTGTGGGATCTTAATTCCCCAACCAGGGATTGAACCCTGGCCCTTGCAGTGAAAGTGCTGAGTGCTAACCACTGGACTGCCAGGGAATTCCCCTTTTCTCATACTTTCAGATTGGCCTTCCGCTTCTCTATCACTGCTTCCCTTTCTTATAAATAAACCTGAGTATTAAGCTGATACCCAGAAAAGAATCCATGTTGCCAGTGGAGTTCAATGATTATCTTGGTACCTTGGATGTGGGGTGTCATAAGTCAGGTAGTGTATGTGGTGGGCTGGACACCCAGAGGAGTGACTTTCTGGTTCCTCTATCCCCAGTGCAACTCCACAGAGAAGACAGAGGAAGAATATATGAGTTGCAAATTCACATGTACATCAGTAGATGCCAAAGAGGGACAGGGGGCTTCTGGTAAACCAGATATACTAGAAAACTCGGCAAAGGGGACCAGAAGAAAAAGATCTGTAAAAAATAACAGCGGTAAGAGATCTACAGTTCCTCAAATCCTATTTCCCTGGGTCTGAGAAGACTGAGGGATTTTTCTGAAAAAGTAGGGAAGAAATTTCAGTCCTGTATTCTGCAAATCCTACACTTCCTTCGAAGCCTAGTTTAAATCTCACCTCCTGGTTCTGATCATTATTTTGCCTACTCTAGATTCTGGGAGTTAAGGATCTTAATGTGCAATGATCTGGGGACAGAGACCTATAAATTCAAAATCCCATCCTTGAAACTCTACTTCCTGCCTTAAAAATATGAGGAAAGTACCTACCTTGCTGAGTTGCATTGAGGTCAGGGTGGAGGGTCAGTTGTAATTTACACAGAATAATTAGGTAAAGAGCCTACACTTCATCTGCCTGTAATGGGCACTCAGTCAAACCTAGTGACTATTAGCGTCAGTCTTTCCTGAATGGTGAGAGCGTGTGAGGTGCGGCAGGAGACCAGAGTGCTGCCCTAGTGGGGTGGGCTGCCAGAATTATGGGTATTAGTCATTGTGTAGCATTTCTGGGTGGCCTTATTTTGTTTTGTGGTGAGACGGCAAGGCATCGCCTAGTAGTTACGACCTCAGGTCTAAAACTTCTATCATTCCCTGCATCGCAAGTGCAAGCTCTAGGTCAACCTCCTCAGGGTCTGTGGTTTAGAGCTCTCACAAAAGAGCAAGTGTGCGTGAGTAGTGGGGAGTTTTAGGAAGTGAAAATACTGAGGGATTCAGAAATATTGTCAGTTTGAGTTTTGAGGTTCTATCCCTTGAAGGTTACGTGGTCTTTGGCAAGTCATTTAATTTTACGGTGGGGATTAGACTGTAAGAACTAAAAGCGATTGTACTTTTGACATTTTAAAAGGCTACACAAAAGTTAATTATTGCTAAGTTTTATCTCATTCTCCTTCAGCTTGCTGTCCACGAAAAATGCCACAATGTTGTGACACTGTGAAACCTCAGAAGAAGACGATGCCAATTCCTCCTTTACCTTCTATACTGCCGCCTGTCAATCTGATTCACAGGGATGTTGTGCGCGCTTGGTGCCAGCAGTTAAAGCTGAGCACCAAAGGCCCGGTGAGTGTCCAGGGTGGGAGTTGATGCTCTTGGGAGGAAGGCTACGAGCCTCAGTTGGATTATTAACTCATTTTTCTCTTGTCTTAGAAACTAGACGGATATAAACGACTCTGTGAACATGCCTATCCTCATCAAAAAGTGAGTAATTTGTAGGGAATTTGGCCACGTCGAAGGTGTAGTTATTCTCATCCGAATCACCTATTTTAGCGTCAAAAGGTGAGTAGAAGAATTGTCTTTAATCTTTTAAACCCTCTATGTAGAACATTCCTGCCACAGCCCAGGAGGCCAGGATCCTATCACTCTCGAGAAGAAAGTCAAAGATGGACAAGTTGGAACTACCTCTGGAATGTTCTGATGAAAAGATGTCTTCTGAAGTGGCTGCCCCTCCTGAGGAGGGAGCACCTACCCTTGAAGGAGCTCCTACTCTTCAGGAAATTGTATCAACTTCTGCCTCTGACCCGGGAGCTGTGTTTGCCTCTTGGAGTAGAATGACAGCCAGGTCCATGAACCTGGAGTCAACACAATCACAAGAAACCTGTGGTAAGCTCATTAGTAAGAACTGCTTCTGGTTCAGGTGGGAAAATGAGTTTAATTGATATTAACCTCTGATTAACTTCAGGGTATTATCAAAATCATCCGAAGACCTGGTGATTCCTGGGCCCCATCCACACATTTTTCTGGTTCAGGTCTGGGTAGGCCCTAGGAATTTACATTTCTAACAATCTCCCAGGCACGGCTAATCTGGGGACCACACTTTGAGAACCAGTGATCTAAATTAATGAGGTCATCAGAAGGGGATAGAAATCTGGCTTCATTTCTTTTCGCCTCCTTTAAAGAATTAAAAGTAAAAGCAGTCTCTAAAATCAACTGCCTGAGCTAAAGCCCTGGATCTTCTAGCATCTGTCAAGTAAGTGGCATCAACTGTTATTTAATCTAGTTCCCAGTTTGCTCGTGGTAATGCAGGTTAATAATAATACCTACCTCATGATGTTGTTGTGAGAGTTACAGGAGATAAAATTAGGACCATGAACTGGTTAGGACATTACAATGCCTGTTGAGACCCCTGTCCCCCTATTACTGGTAACCTCCCCCTCCCCTTAGGAGCAAAGCCTGGGGCCAGGCCCTGCCCACTGTTTGTTGCACATAGTGGGGTGTTGCTCCAGGATCTTGCTTCAGACATGTAAGATTCCCCCATCCATTAAACCATTGATGTCGCTAAAAAAAAAAAAAGAGTTGAGACCTCTGAACTTATTTTATGAGGGCCTTCCCAGACCACTCTGGTTTAGTCTTTCTATTGAAGGAAACCAGAACGTCACCCCAAAATATACCTCTTTGCCATAAAAATCTTGAGCTGAAGGCAATCAAAAAGCAGTAAACCCAAAAAAGCTCTCCCTTTTCGGCCTAAGGCAGGATTATCTATTCTCCTTTTGCTGGAGACAGACTTATCCACTGAAAGGGGGCACCAGAGCAACCAGCAAAGAAACCTCATCCATTAGTTTCCTCCCGTATATTTACCTTCCCACTGTTTGCCACCCTTGGGAGCCTAAAACTGCTTCCCTTTGTCCTGTCATTTCTTTGCAAATTGTATTGTTCTTTGTCAAAGATGTTACATAAGATGGAATTCTAAGCTGCCATTTTGAGCTAGTTTTTGCGTTTTTCCTGCAGTATGTGCACTGCATGAATTCATCAACTGTTTTTCCCTTGTTAGTCTCTTTGTTAGAGTCCCAGGTGAAAACCTAAGACGGGCAGAGGAAAAGCTTTGCCACCCTCCCAGCCACACTGTCATCTACCCACTTGCCTCTACACATCCAGATGTATGTTTTGTTTCTTTTAAAATATTTAACAGGAACTGTTTTTGCATTGTTTTCTAAAGGGGAACAGGGTAGAGTAAGTTAGGTTTCAGGGTTCATAACTGGGAGCTGGCGCTTGAGGAAGACAGTAGCATCAAAGGCCATGATGCAACCTCGAAGTTTAGTAGACTTTGGTCTTGCTATGCCCGTACTGAACCTCTCTTTCCTTCCCCAGGGGTCTGGTGGTGCGTGGTTCATGGTAGAGGTCTCCCTGCTAACAAAGAGGGCTGGGTTCATTTACAATTTCATGGCGGACAGGCTTGGGTGCCTGAAAAACGAAGGAGGGTGTCTGCGCTTTTCTTGCCGCCTGCGGGCAATCTTCCTCCCCCACACCTGGAGGACAACATGCTGTGCCCTGAGTGTGTGCACAGGTAACCACCTGGTACCCTCTACACACTAAAAGTGGGCATCTGGGTTTTAGTTGGGGGAAAGAGGAGATACATATTCATCTTAATTAGCCCTGTATTTCAAGCACAAGTTGTCAATAAAGATTTTCACAAAAAGTTTTACTTGAGTAAGTGTATTCCTAGGAGAAAGGGCATTTATATGTCAAGGCATAATGCTTCTACCTGGAGACCCATACTTTTGGAGCAGTAACCAATTGTATAATTACTGTATTACCTGTATACGCACTACACAGAAATAATGACTAGCAAAAAAACCCTCCTTTTAGGTGGCCTACGGTCTAAGGGGGATGACTGGTACGTAAACAACTGTATCACCATGTGATGACTGGTATCAAAGAAGAGGTTTCTTAATTTAAGGGAAGAATTGTCTAGACGGAAAGGAGGAAGTCAGAAAAACCTGGCTTCTACATAGTTTTTCAGTAATTACTTGAACACTGATAAGGAGAAGAGTTGCATTGGGTTGAGGACAGAGCTTCAAGGAACAGCAGTGTTTTAGGGTCATGTTAAAGGAGACAGAAAAGAAACAAGGAGAAAACCTGAAATATGAAATCAGTGGGGAGAATTTGCATGGGGAAATTGTCTTATAAAGAAGGTAGAGATAACATACTTGCTTGGAAAATATAAGGGATTCAAAGCGATAAAGAATATAGAGGGCTTTCCTGGTGGTGCAGTGGTTGAGAGTCCGCCTGCCGATGCAGGGGACACGGGTTCGTGCCCCGGTCCGGGAAGATCCCACATGCTGCGGAGCGGTTGGGCCCGTGAGCCATGGCCGCTGAGCCTACGCGTCCGGAGCCTGTGCTCCGCAACGGGAGAGTCCACAGCAGTGAGAGGCCTGCATACCGAAAAAAAATATATATATATATAGATAATTTGGGGATGGTTGAATAAGGGGAGGAGAGAAAGAGAGGCTACAATTGGAGGTATTTTCTGAAAGATACAAATGGAGAAGGGGAGCAGTAGGATGCTTGGAGGGGATTGCCATGTGTTTTCTGTTAAATTGGGCCAAGTGTGTTTCCGGGCTTAGCTTGGGAGAGGGGCCTGCAGAGCAGGAAGAGGGAAAGAAGCCCATCCCTCTGAATAGACGGGCTTGGAGCAGCCCAGACTTGGCTCCCAGGGATCCATCTCCTCACCCTGTAATTGTCCAGGAATCATCCTGGGTTTCATCCCGAGCTCTCTGTTGGCCTGCTGGGGACCCACTTTTGGCGTCATGATGACTGAACACCAGAGATCTAGGGCAGCTGGCAGAGGATAGAAGCCTCAGTGGGGCAGGGTTGGGGGTAGCTCAAGCTGTGGGATCTTAGTTCCCTGACCAGGGATTGAACCTGGGGCTATGGCAGTAGTGAAAGAACTGAGTCCTAACCACTGGACCACCAGGGAAGTCCCAAGGGCAATTTTATTGGCATTCCAGGAGTGGGTTTCTTGGTTATTTTCAAGAATGCAATTTGATATTTTTCGTCTTGATTCTAAAACATTTCATTTGCTTTTTAGGAATAAAGTATTAATGAAAAGTCTGCAGTGAGATCACAATACCAGTAAAAAGGGTACAGCTATGATTATAATTAATGAGAGAGAAGTGACTACAAATCAACTCCATGGTGATATTTGACAGCTTAACTCTGGGCCACTCTGCGCTCTCCATGCTTCCTGCTTACAGGGTTGCATGAAAAAAAAAGCCTGTGAACTGCCAGAAGTGGAAGTGGCTATCTCTCCAAAGATTCCCAGCCCTAAGGGAGCAGACGAGAAAGGAGATGGGGACATTTTTAAAATGCTAATTCAATGAATGGAATTAATTTACTTGAAAGTGCCTCAAGTAAATTTCTACATTGGGAAAGATGGGGCTTATAGGCAAAAGTTCAAATTTGGTTATGTACACCTTAACCAAGTATTCAAACTTATCACCAGGAATGGTAAGAGCAGCAATGTGTTTCCTGATGTGATACGATATATCACTGATAATATTCTTGCCCCAAAGAATCTATTCACAAGGAAGCAATCAGTCCTGATAATGCCTCTTGTCTCCGTATAATTAAGTGAGCTTACCTTGTTTTGGGTAGCAGTTACTTAGATGCACCCATATGTAAATATTCACAGAGCTATGCACTTAAGATGTCTGTATTTTACTTATATGTAAATTATTAAGTGTCCTACATTGAATGATAAATTATAGTGCCTCTAGTAAAAAGGCAACTAGAAAATTTTGAAATTAAAGCTTTTATTTTAAAACAAAATTCTCAATTGTTTATGTGAAATGATCCTTTTGAAATATGTCAGATCATGACACTGCTCAAAACCCTTCCATGGATCCCATTCAGGGAAAACCAAAGTCATTGTAATGACCTCCAAGACCTTAACTAAAGTGCATTCTACCCCGTGCCCCTTCATCTCCTGCCTCATCTCCAACACCCTGCCTTTGCTGGTCCTTGACCATGCCTCACACGCTCTTACCTCAGGGCCTTGTCACTGACTGGAATGCTCTTTTCCCCACGTCAATATGGTAAACTTTCTTTTAATTCTTTCTTCGAATGCCACTTTGTCAAAAAGGCATACTCTGACCCCCTATTTAAAATCACAAGCTGTTTCTCCAGCCCTATAAGCACCCTGGGTCCCGATTTCTATTTTTCCATAACACTTGTCGCCTCTAACATGTTAATTTGTCATTTATTGTTTGTCTTCCCCTAACAATACAAAAGGATTTCTGGGGGACTTCCCTGGTGGTGCAGTGGATAAGAATCTGCCTGCCAGTGCTGGGGACACAGGTTCAAGCCGTGGTCCGGGAAGATCCCACATGCCGTGGAGCAACCAAGTCCGTGCGCCACAACTACTGAGCCTGCACTCTAGAGCCCATGAGCCACAACTAGTGAGCCTACGTGCCACAACTTCTGAAGCCCGTGTGCCTAGAGCCCGTGCTCCGCAACAAGAGAAGCCACCACAATGAGAAGCCCGCGCACCGTGATGAAGAATAGCCCCCGCTCGCCACAACTAGAAAAAGCCTGCACACAGCAATGACCCAACACAGCCAAAAATAAAAATAATTTTTTTTTAAGAAAAGGGTTTCTGTCGGTTTTGTGCACTTAGGTATCACAACCTCTTAGAACAGCCTGACACATAGTTGGTACTCAATAAATGTTTATTTAATGGATGATGAATGAGAAGGTATGAAGTGAATTATAAAAGGAGATGGATTACAAGTTTCTTAGAAACCAATATTAAAGAATAGACCTCTGTCCTATCTATATTCTCTAGGAAAATAAATTGCTTTGAGTTACCTTTTGGAAAGAAAATACTTCTCTGTTGTAACACGCAGTATTCTGTTTTCTAGTTCCGCCATAAATCTCATAGTTTAATTTCCTCCAAAATACAATTTTGGAAGGTGTCTAGTAAATTCTTTTAAAACTGTTTAGCAGGGGCTTCCCTGGTGGCGCAGTGGTTGAGAGTCCTCCTGCCAATGCAGGAGACATGGGTTCGTGCCCCGGTCCAGGAAGATCCCACATGCCGCGGAGCGGCTGGGCCCGTGAGCCATGGCCGCTGAGCCTGCGCGTCCGGAGCCTGCGCTCCGCAACGGGAGAGGCCACAACAGTAAGAGGCCCGCGTACCGCAAAAAAAAAAAAAAAAAGCAGGATTTGTGTTTCCTCCATGAGCCACCCTCCTGTTTTAGAATATGAAGGGCCGAAGTGTTAAGAATGGCAGTAATCACCCAGTATTTCAATCAGCCTTACCTGAAGGATATAGCTAAAATTGTATTTCTTGAAAGAAGAGGAAAAAGAACTTCCATTACTAAGGGGTAGACATATCAGATGGCAAAAGATGAAGTAAATGGGTCCAGAAGACACTTCTCTTTAGAAGAATTAACTTGAGTCATCTTTTGTTCCTGGCCAGGAAAACCTAGATTGGAATGGCCTGAAGGAGGTAAATCACTCCAAAAGACGTTCCTTTTCATTTCTGAGTCCACTACTTAAAGGGACAGATTTCTCTGAGAAAGAGTTTTGAGCTGACATCAGATTGAATGGCAAATAAGAATTAAAAAAGGAGAAGAAAGGACATTCCAGCCAGTAGAAAGGGTTGTGAGGCTCCTGAGGTGGGAAACAAGAAAACTGAAAGGCCAGTGTGTTGAGAGTTCAGAACCAGGGAACTGGTTGAGAGTGGAAAGGAATGGAAGCCCAGACAAGAGAAATCCTTTGTTTTGCCTTTATCTTAAAAAATAGGGGCTTCCCTGGTGGCGCAGTGGTTGAGAGTCCGCCTGCCGATGCAGGGGACACAGGTTCGTGCCCCGGTCCGGGAAAATCCCACATGCCGCGGAGCGGCTGGGCCCGTGAGCCATGGCTGCTGAGCCTGCACGTCCGGAGCCTGTGCTGCACAACGGGAGAGGCCACAACAGTGAGAGGCCGTGTACCGCAAAAAAAAAAAAAAAAAAAAAATAGAGGGAAGCACTGGGAGTTCAAGGGGCTGGGCTGAAATGTTAGACTTGAATTTTGCAAACATGATTTGCCTCTAGTGTAGAAGAAGGACCAGAGGAAGAGGGTGTGAATTAGAGGAGACCAGTTAGGAGTTATTTATCTCTAGCAAGAGATGTTGGCAGCTTAGACTAGTGTGGATGGAGGTAAGCTGTAATGGGACGAGATATTGGGGGGAGGATAATAGAAAGTAAGGAAAAAGTGATTCTAAAACTGATGTCTGTCAACAAATTACCACTTCCATTGTTTAATTTTTTAGTCTCTTCATCATTTTTTTAAAAAATTTATTTTCTATTGGAGTATAGTTGATTAACAACATTGTATTCTCTTCATCATCTTTTATATTAAAAACCATTTGGTAATCAAGATAAGTAAGAAGAGGAACAGTCCACCTACCCAAAGTAAATAAGATGCCACTTCTTTATCCAACTAACCCATGGGGTGGGAGTGGCCAGAATCTCCTGTAAGGGGCAAAGAGAAAATTCTGTGGTGATGGAAATATTTTCTGTCTCGACTAGGGAATTGCCTACTATTTTTCAAAACTTATCAAACTGTACACTTAAGATCTGTGTATTTTGGGACTTCCCTGGCAGATCCAGTGGTTAAGACTTTGCCTTCCAGTGCAGCGGGGTGTGGGTTTGATCCCTGGTTGGGGAGCTAAGATCCCACATGCCTCATGGTCAAAAATCAAAACATAAAACAGAAGCAGTATTGTAACAAATTCAATAAAGACTTTAAAAAATGGTCCACATTAAAAAAAAAAAATCTGTGTATTTTACTGTAAATTTTACCTCAAAGTAAAAAAAAAAGGTTTAGTTTGGAGATCAAAGAGGAAATTGCGTCTGTCACATGACTCTACTCCTAGGATTTGTATACAGAGGCCTCAGAGTAGAGTTTGAGGAGGTCCTGTTTTTTCTCATGATGGATGACAAGGAGGAGTGCCCCAATACATTCGGGAGATTTATAACACTGAGAAGGCTTATAGAAGAAGTTCACAGAGACTGGACAAGATTTCCTCAGCAACTCAGAACTCCTGCAGCTCTAACACTGGAAAATGAAGGTCAGAACTTGATTTTTTCTGGTCTTCCCGCAAAGCCCTGATTAAATCTTCTCTGATAACTTTATTTGATATATTCCCTTTTTTTTTTTTTTTTTTGGCCGCACAGAGCAGCATGGGGGATCTTAGTTCCCAGACCAGCAATTAAACCCATGCCCCCTGCAGTGGAAGCACAGAGTCTTAGCCACTGGACCACCAGGGAAGTCTCTATATTTCAATTCTTAAAACTACAACGTGTTTTTATCCATACTGGATTGGAAGTCACCACTTATTTCTTACTGTTAAGAAACACAAGAGCCCAAGCGTTGTCTTTTTTTTTTTTTTTTTAATGGTATGCGGGCCTCTTACTGTTGTGGCCTCTCCCGTTGCGGAGCACAGGCTCCGGACGCGCAGGCTCAGTGGCCATGGCTCACGGGCCCAGCCGCTCCGCGGCATGTGGGATCCTCCCGGACCGGGGCACGAACCCGTGTCCCCTGCATGGGCAGGCAGACTCTGAAGCACCGCGCCACCAGGGAAGCCCAGTTCACTTGATTTTTAAAATGAAGGTAACAACTCACACTTGCGAGGTTGCTAGGTTGAAAAAAGTAATGTATGTAAAACAATTACGTTAGGAAAGTGATAGGCACTCAGCCAAGAGTAACTGCTGTAATTTCTACTATGTTTTGTCTCTATTTTTATTTTCTGCACTGAGCTGATATGTAATTACCAAGCACTTATTAGCCATTTCAAAGCTGTGTGGCTTTGGGAATTTAATTAATCTCTCCAGCCTTAGTCAGGTTTATTGAACATATAGGTTTATTTACATACAGTGAAATTCACCCATTTTAATGTATAATCCTCTGAATTTTTTTTTTTTTTTGCGGTACGCGGGCCTCTCACTGTTGTGGCCACTCCCGTTGCGGAGCACAGGCTCCGGACGCGCAGGCTCAGCGGCCATGGCTCATGGGCCCAGCCGCTCCGCGGCATGTGGGATCTTCCCGGACCGGGGCACGAACCCGTGTCCCCTGCATCGGCAGGCGGACTCTCAACCACTGCTCCACCAGGGAAGCCCCTAATCCTTTGAATTTTGATAAACGCATGCAGCCATGTAACTACCATCAGCTAGAACTTCCATTGCTCCAGAAAATTCCTTCTTGCCTCTTTGTAGTTAACTCCTTTCTCCTCCTCAACTCCTGTAAACCAAAGATCTATTTTCTGTTCCTATAATTTCATCTTTTCCAGGATGTCTTATAAATGGAATGAGTCTGGGTTCTTTAATTTAGTATAAGGCACTTGAGGTTGACTCATATTTTTGAATGTATCACCAGTTTGTTCCTTTTTATTGAGGAACAGTAGTATTCCATTGTGTGGATATTCCATGTTTGTTTATCCATTGAGGGAGACCAGAATATGCCACCCCAGAATGTGGCTTTGGCATACGGATTATTATGAGCTGAAGACAAGCAGGGACCAGCAGATTCAGAAAGAGCTTTTTACCTTCCCCTTAACTGCCTCAAAGAATTTAGATAGAGGACCTATACTAGGAAGAAAGCTATTACTAGAGATAATATTTTATATAAGAAAGACTTATTAACAGGACTTCCCCAGCAGTCCAGTGGTTAAGACTCCACGCTCTCAATACAGAGGGCACAGGTTTGATCCCTGGTCAGGGAACTAAGATCCTGCATGATGCATGACATGATCAAAAAAAAAAAAAGACTTATCTACATGGCAGACCACACATTTGTTTACCAAACATTTGCTCTTCTCATCTTCCTGAGAACTGTCTTCCTCCCCTTTGAAGCCCCAGACCCCTACCCCTTCTCTTTAGCTTGGGATGGTATATACGCCTCAGTTACCTGACTGCCAGGGAGTCCACATATTTTTATGGGGCTCCCACACATACAAAATTTGATTTTCTCCTGTTAATTTGTCTCATGTCAATTTAATTATTAGACCGGCCAAACTACCTAGAAAAGAAGAGTTTTCTGCTCCTACACCATTCACCAGTTGAAGGATATTTGGTTATTTCTAGGTTTTGTTGATTATAAATAAGCCCTCTATAAACCATCATATACAGTTTTTTGTGTGTACATTCAAGTTTCACTCATTTGGGGGTAAATATCTAAGGAGGGAGATTGCTGAGTCATATATTAAGTATGATTAGCTATACAAGAAACTCTCACACAGTTTTCCAAAATAGTGGTAACATATTGCATTCTCACCAGAAACGTATGATATCCTCATCAACACTTGATATGATCAGACTTTAATTTTAGCTATTCTAATAGGTGTATAGTGGTATCTTAATTGTGGTATTAATTTGCCCCCCATATAGCTTCTTGATGGAGTGGCTGTTAAAGTATTTTGCTCTTTTTTTTGGCAGCGGGGTTGAGGGGGGAATTGTTTTCTTATTATTGAGCTTGAGGAGTTCTTTATATATAAATTTAGAATCAGCATGTCACCTTTTGCAGCAAAAATCCTACAGGGACTTTGATGAGTTTTCTGGGTCAATGAGTAATGGGAAAAGCAGCTTGTTGCAGGTCCAACAGGAGAGACTAACTCTAGAAAAATGATATTTGGTATTGTGTTGTAATGTTTTAGGGATAGTTATGTTTCTTGCAAGAAGAATGCATGTATGTTCCTCTGTAAGAAAATATCTAGCCTTAAGTAGAATGCAGTGTGTAAGGAGTTCTGCAAAGTAGCAGAAGGCAATAATGGAATGCAGGTGGGTTGTATGTAGTGTGGAAGGTATTAGGAAATGAAGATAACAGTCAACTGTGTTAAATTCTAAGACTTCATTGCCCTAGATGGTTAATATAACTCAACTACAATCTAATGCAATGATCTGACCTGTGAGTGGGGACTATAGAAACAAAAAAGAAGACACACATGTATGTTGGGCAAAGTGTTAATGACCTGCAAAGATTAAGGAAGTAAGAAGTCTAAGACCTAGGTTTGAGACCAGATGTGCTATTTTAGTAGACGGTTGATATTGAGTATCTGTTACCTAAATAGCAGTGATCATAATATTTATCTCACAGGATTATAAGAATTAATGAGATAATATATATAATATACTTCATATATTGACAGTCTACGCAAATGCTATTTATGACTATTTTATTAAACTCTTAGCTTCTGTTCTTCAATGTTAAGTTGCCCCAAATAGAATACTTCCCTAGCCAAGCAGTCTGCCTCCTGTGGATGGGCTATCTTGAACACTTTGGGGTAGTTGGTGCCAACAACATAATTTGAGTAGTGATAGCAAGGTTAGTAAACTGGGAATTTGTACTGCTCAGAACAAAGACGGGAATGTGAATCCTTTTATTAACTTTTATTTCCCTCTTATTCTCTCCAGAAAAAATAAACAATTTATGAGAGATTGTGTAAACATGCATTTTTTACAAAGTCACTTGTTAGAAAGACATTAATGCTACAAAATCATAATTCTTACATTGAATCATTTTGCCTAATTTTGGTATAAAGCAAGGCCAGAGAAAGCAGACAGATAGAGAAGGGGAGGATATTATTCTTAGTGTCTACTACCATACATTACTCTCTCCATACTCTATTTTGAACTATTGAGATAAACAATGTTCATCTTTTAAAAAATGGTAGTAGTACCTTACTTTTGAACACTGATCATGAGACCTGTTTGCAGAATATGCTCACCTCAGCAGAAATGGTCCAGAAATTGTCACATTTGAGAGGAGAACAGATATTATCCAGATACAACTGGAAGGAAAAAAAAAATATATATATATATATATATATATATATATATATATATATATATCAACTTAAACCAACCCCTCCCCACCAAAAAAAGAGAGAGAGAGAGAGCAAGAGAGAGAGAGACCTGGTATTAGCTAGTCCAGCAATGCCTCAGCGCATTGCAGTGGCCACTACCCTTGACATGGCTAAAAGATTTGTGATAAATAACTCAGACAAAGGGACTGTACAACTATTATGTTCAAGAAAAGGTTCAAGATCAGACAACTCTATTGTAGTTGCCCTAGCTATTTTTACTGCCACTTCTGAGTCCTGGACCCAGAAAGTCTCTGGTAAGACTGATAATAGTGCTGGTCAGGAAGAGGTAAGAAGCTCAATTTTAAACAGCTTCAAATGGAAATAAAGTGATGGAACAAGCCACTTACCATTTAACAGTCCATAGGTTGGGAAATATTTTTCCATAAAGCTTCTCTCCACTTGCGGCAGCTCACTTACTACGGGCAGATGTCAACGTCTTTCCTGAATTGATTTCTAAGCCAAGTGATTTGGCCCCTGCTCTTTCCCCATCATTGAGTGTAATTATAATTTCAGAGGGAAGAATAAAGTGTTGATGTGCTCAGACCAGGAATGCCCCAACCTAAGCATACTCTATTTCTCTTCCCTTTCTTCAAGGCATTCAAGCAAAGGGAGTATAGCATTATGGTGTGGAGATCATGCAAATGTGCCTTTCAACTCTGTACTGCAGGTCACTGGCCCCATTTTTAACACCACTGCTGTGAAGTTCACACCTATGCTATAACTCCCATCTGCTCTTTCCAGCCACTAAGTGTAGCAGGGATTCTAAAGCAGAGGCATTCTTATTGCTTAGACTCAATGACTCTTCATCAGCCTTGCTGAAACTTTCTTAGAACTGCACTGCAGTTCAAGACTCTTCCTACCCATACTCCCTTCCTTCTCCTTCACAGGGGTCAGACCTACATCATGGTCTGACAACTCTCCCAGTCTTCCAGCTCCCTTCTTACTTTCATTCGCAGTTATTTTCTATATCGAATCTCTTGCATACCTAATCCCTTCTTGCCATCTGCTTCTTGGAACCTATGAACAAATACATATCATGCCAGGAGCAGTCAGGAAAAACCAGGTAATAAGATGAGATTCTGGAACTGGCTCACTGACCTGCTGGTGAACACAAAAGGAGAACATTCTGAGTGCCATATGGGGGATGGATAATCCCTGGCCCACGATGGTGGTCCAATTGCTAAAGATTTTACTGGAGGTGATCTGGGAAAATGTCCTTTGTGGAGGGGAATGCCCTCACAAATGCAGTAATTCAGGCATTTGGAAAATATAGGTGTAAAAGGAACTACAAAGTTAGTGGAGTTGGCTGGTTACTTGTAAGTCATATTAATGTCCATCAGTAGGATAATGAGAAACTGAAGGCCATTAACAAGCATTGGAAGATGAAGTGTGAGATGTGAGAGCCAAACAGCCCCTAGTAATTTACAGAGGCCCACATCTCCTGCTGTTAGATGAATGGACACAGCAAACAGAAGCTCTCATAGTTGAAGTTGCAGAGCTAGAGACTTAAAATTTTAGCCGAGGCAGGTCTGTCATGCTAAAGTCAGCAACCTGATTGGGAAAATCTTGGACCCTGAAACATCAGGTGGGGGTATGGGAGTGGGTGCCCCTGAGAGTGTCAGCTCTGTAGGGTCCTGTGAATTCTCAGACTTTACAGAGCTGGTCCGTGGTTCCCTAGTAAGAACTAACACTACCTGTATGCTGGAGGATGCTGCACAGGCCCCACTCCCAAAAGGTAACAGTGACAGGTACTCCCCTCAAAAGTTCCTCCATACTCCTCTCCCAGCTACTGGGCCAATAACTGAGAATTACATTCCAGCATAACCCAGCTGAGGAAGTGATGGGTCTGGCAAGGGAGGACAGAGAATATCCACCAAAGGATCCGGAGACATTAGCCAGCATGTTCTGGCAGGAGCTAGGGAAATAATTCTTGTGTTAGGTTTTAAAAGCAACTGACCAAAAGGACTGGGATACAACATTAGATAAGAAAGAATTTATTGTCTTGGAGGGATATTTTCTCTTTGCACGGGATTCAATATACTAGCAAGGATCCCAGGAGATGGGACAAATTCACTGCGAGGATGATTCTTAGAGGCCCAAGGCAAGTGACAGCCAACACTGAGCAAAGTATAAATGCCCAAGCTGCCCTGGCAGAGGGTAGAGGAGGGAATAAAGAAGCTGAGGAAAGTGAATCTGCAGGGATGGACAAGTTATGTGAGGGCAGACACCTACCAGAGAATGTTCCTCAGGAGGGCCCAGCATTCACCAAGGCCAGCAGGAACATGCTGGAGAAGGGAGCACCAGTATTGCTGAGACAAGGCTGATGGTAGGTGAGGCAGTCACAGAGTTGGGCTTGTTAATGTCATTCTGGGGATTATGGTCCCTGAGGTAAACGAGTCATATGGTGACACTTAACCAGCAGAAACAAGGAGGCTGCAATTACCAGGAGGGTTGGAGGGCAGCCAAGGGGGCTAGATTCACAGGGGGCTGTGGAGATGGTTAGTAGCACATGACAGCTAGGGGCAAAGTAGATGGGCAGCCAACAAGGATGCTGCTTCTTCTTTTTTTAAATGTGGAAGTAAACAATTACTTGTATTTAAAATTTTTCCAGTTTTATTGAGATATAATTGACATGTAACATTGTACAAGTTTGAGGTGTACAACATAATGATTTAATACATGTATCTATTATGAAAAAGGATGCTTCTTAACAGCTACAGTCAAAGTCAAGGATAGAGGAGCAGGAGGCTGAGGGCAGTCATTCTAGTAAGAAGTCACCATCTCTTGCTTAGCTCCCAGACCTGAGCTGATTTTCAGATCCAGAACCCACTAGGAGATGAGATGGCGGCTTCCTGTGAAGAAGGACCCTGTAACCACCATAACAAGTATTTCTTATAATTATTCCCCCTGTCTTTCTCCAAAGGGATATATAGGCATTTAATGATGTGACTGTACACTGGAAAACAGAAATGAGACATTTTCAAGACTATTGGACACAGGATCTGTGTTGACTTTGATACCCCAATTATCATCATGACCCCCTTTTTGTTAGGTTGGGGGCTTAAAGGAGCCCCGTAATAGCTGAGTCCTGGCTAAAATCTAGCTCCAGAAGGCCCACTGTTTGTTTTTTTTGTTTTTTTTTTTTGTGGTACGTGGGCCTCTCACTGTTGTGGCCTCTCCCGTTGCGGAGCACAGGCTCCGGACGCACAGGCTCAGCGGCTATGGCTCACGGGCCCAGCCGCTCCGCAGCATGTGGGATCTTCCTGGACCGGGGCACGAACCCGTGTCCCCTGCATCGGCAGACGGACTCCCAACCACTGCACCACCAGGGAAGCCCAGACCCACTGTTTTTATGAAGACACCCAGGAATCATTTTCTCAGTCTCTGAATGTATAATTGGAATTGATATACTTGACAGATGAAGTAACCATGACATTGGGTCCTTGGCCTGTGGGGTAAGAGCTATCACAGTGGGGACACCAATTCTAAACCTCTAAAACTGCTTCCTGTGACTTCCCTGGTGGTCCAGTGGTTAAGACTCTGCAGTTCCACTGCAAGGGGAGCAGGTTCGATCCCTGGTCGGAGAAATAAGATACTGCATGCCACGTAGCACAGCCAATAAATAAATAAATAAACAGAATAATTTAATTAAAAATAAATAAATAAAATTGCTTCCTATCTCACCCTGGTGCGCACAGCACAGACACTAAATTCCCTAGTTATGAAACTCAACTTGAGGTAACATACATCAAGCATCATCAAGAATGGGTAGGGAGACTTCCTTCATGGCACAGTGGTTAAGAATCCACCTGCCAATGCAGGGGACACGGGTTCAATCCCTGGTCCAAGAAGATCCCGCAGGGTGCAAAGCAACTAAGCCCGTGTGCCACAACTACTGAAGCCCCCTGGCCTACAGCCTGTGCTCCACAACAAAAAAAGCCACTGCAGTGAGAAGCCCATGCACTGCAACGAAGAGTAGCCCCCACTCTCTGCAACTAGAGAAAGCCCACACACAGCAACAAAGACCCAACCCAGCCAAAATAAATAAATAAATAAAATTATAAATAAATAAGAAAAAAGAATGGGTTGGGGATTTCCCTGATCTGCCCTCCAATGCAGGGGACACGGGTTAGACACCCAGTCGCAAAACTAAAATCCCACATGTCACGGGGCAACTAAGCCTGCGCACTCTGAAGCCCTCACACCGCCGCAAGGAAGAGCCCACAGGCTGCGACTAAGACCTGATGCAGACAAAAAAAAAAAAAGAAAAAGAAACACAGAATAGGTTGAATCTGAAAAAGAATGTGTGTGTGTGTATAAAACTGAATCATTTTGCTTACTCTGAAACTAACACAACATTGTAAATCAACTATACTTCAATTAAAAAAAAAAGGATAGGTTGGCTGGGAGGTAATATGATCAGTGAGAGATTTCAATAACGGGTTAGAGATGCTTTAGACAAGAAATAAGGCAATGGCAGTAGAATTATAGGAGAGGCAAAAATCAAGCAAGAGGTGTACATGTTTGACTCCACAGGACTTTGACCTATTGGAGTTTAAGGAGAAGGGGTGTTTTAACTAGTTGTTACGTTTCTGCCTTTAGATGACTGGGTGGATGATAACACATCTCAAGAAATACCAAAGGAGGTAAAAGTTGGTAAGGATGTCACTGAGTTTACTTCTTACTATGTTTGAAGTGCATAGCCCGATATGCCAAAACTTGGGTCAGTAAGGCAGGCAAAAAGATTGGGCTAGAAATACATATATGGGAGTCATCAGCATATAGGTGGAGGTTGAAATTGGAAAAATGGATGAAGCTGCTCTAGAAAAGTATGAAGCATGATTAAGAGTAGAGAAATGGGGCTTCCCTGGTGGTGCAGTGGTTGAGAGTCCGCCTGCCGATGCAGGGGACACGGGTTCGTGCCCCAGTCTGGGAAGATCCCACATGCAGTGGAGCGGCTGGGCTCCTGAGCTGTGGCCGCTGAGCCTGCGCGTCCGGAGCCTGTGCTACGCAACGGGAGAGGCCACAACAGTGAGAGGCCTGTGTACCAAAAAAAAAAAAAAAAAAAAAAAAAAGAGTAGAGAAATGCAACCTCATGGGACATCAGTGTTTTAGGAGTTAGGTGGGGAAAAGGAGACAGAAAAGCCATTAGACCAGAATGGAAAGGAACTAGTCAGAATAACAAGTTATGTTCAAAAAGTTGAACTGTGAAAGAAGGAAGAGAGAATAGTAGTTAATTAAAATGATAGTGTCAAAAGAGCTGTGTGTTTTAAGGAGGATGAGGTTAAAAATGTTTGTGTGCTAGTAGGATAAGACTTGTAAAGAGTGAGAGGTGGAAAACTCAGGAAGGAACAAATGATAGGCACATAGGAGGGAGTAACCTCAGTTTACTTTTCTTGGCCTGAGTCCCCATCCTTCCTCACCCACAATCCTTATATAGTGGCAATTGCTTGTGGTCCCAAAGTCCTTGGCACCAGTCTTCAGCCACTTCAAGATGACAACATGAATTAAGCTTTCCAACTCCAGCATGTTTCACATACATTCCATCTGTCTCATAGGAAACATCTTGATGAAAATGCAATATGCATTCAATATGGAAAGAGGAGGATGAGAAAAGACTTGGTTTGACTGGTCAAGGTCACTTGCTGGTGGGGACTAAATTTGCAACTATTATTGGAGAATCTACAACCAAATCAACTCCCTGTCCACTCCTCAAAAATTGTCCTTCCCACCTCATCTCCCCTGACTGCCATGCTCTGTCCTAACCACATCTTCTGAGTCATACAGAACAGGGGATAGACCTTACTTGTCTGGATTCTGAATTTAAGATTCTCCTAATTGTGACTGTTGCTTCATGATAGAGAAGAGATTTTTTTTCAGGAAAAAAAAAAAAAAGCAAAAATGCTCATTTATTCTCGATCAGAAGACGAAGATCTGTAACTACCGCTCTAAAGTAGAAATGAATTTTCAGTAGTCCTTGGAAGTGGGAATTTCTTGAAATGAAGGATGTGGCAAAGTTGGGAACATCTTTCAGAGTGCATCTCCTCAGAAAACTGAAGGACTCAGTAGCTGTCCCTTCCACATGAGAGTGATACCGAACCATAGTTTCCAAACTGTGTCTCAGCACCTGAGGGTTCTGTGGGGTGTCTTATGGTTTTTTATATTTCAACCAGAGTTGCTGCACTTTTATCTGTTACGTATTGGTGCTCCATAAACATTTACTATTACAGAGCATGTTCCTTTGATTAAAAAAAGATAAAGGAAAACTTTTGAAAAACATTTATCTAAACAAAAAAATACAATGTATTTAAATATTTAACTTACAATATGGTAAATAAACTATATTTGAAATAGATAATGCAGTTTTATTTCAGAACTATTCTCTATTATTGGCATAAATATTAGAATCCAAGTATCCATAAACAATTTTTTTTCTTTTTAAAATCTCTACCCTACAGTCTAGCTTATTTTTTATAGCTTAACAACCATTTAGTGGCTGCTTTTCAGCTTTGAGGTATATACTGAGCCCTAAACTAAAATTGGCATAATATGATTTGAGTCCTTTGTTGTGCCTAATTAAAAGCCTTCTCTAAACCAGGCACGGAGCTGAGCATGGGAGAATAAAGATGAGTCTGAGAACTTCACAATGTCACAGTCTGACAGGAGAGAGGCAGGTCAGTCCGGTATCAGCATTTACAGCATATCCACTAGAGAAGCTGCACAGAGAGGACCATCTACTGAAAAGGGAGTTGGTGGCATGGTGTGGGGGGCAGGGAATAGAGGCTGATGCAGGATGAATAACCAGCATTGATTGAGCCTCGGTTCTGAGCCAGATACAGTGCAATGCTCTAGGTTAGACCATTGCTCTCTGGAGCCTGCTGTCTAACTGGGGAGATGAAGTTAAACAATCAAAATTTCAAATATATACAGATTTAAAGAAATTCTATGAAGAAAAGGAGCAAGAGAATAACAGGAGTAAACTCTTTTAGAGTCACTACAAGAAATTTGCATTTACACTTAAAGAACAGGATAGAATGCTAATTATAGCTACAATGGCAACAGTATTACAATATACAGATGTATCAAATTAACATGTACACCTTACATTTACACAATGTTATATGTCAGATATACTTGAATTAAAAATAAATTTAAAGAATGGGGAGTCAAATGAGTGAAGAGAAAGGGAGTGTTCTTACAAAAAAAAAAGAAAAAAGAAGTTCCTGAACTGACTCTGATCAAGACCATTTACAATAAATGCAGAGGATAGAATACTAGCTTAAAGTGGAAGTACAAATGAAATTAGCAAAACCTAGATATAAAACTACAGGAAATTCACACAATTCTTTAAGCAACAACAAGAACAAAAACAAAATTTGTGAGGAACATAAAAGATGGAGGGAGAATTTACAGATTAAAGAAAATTTAAGGTGGGAATTCCCTGGCGGTCCAGTGATTAGGACTCCGTGCTCTCCCTGACAAGGGCCCGGGGTTGGATCCCTGATCTGGTCAGGGAACTAATATCCCACGTGCAGCGTGGTAAAAAAAAAAAAAAGAAAAGAAAATTTAAGGCACATATCCTTTTTAAAAAAAATTTATTGGAGTATAGTTGATTTAAAATGTTGTGTTAGTTTCTGTTGTACAGCAAAGTGAATCAGTTATACATATATATATCCATTCTTTTTTGTTTTGTTTCTTTGGTCGCGCTGAGCAGCTTTCGGGATCTTAGTTCCACTACCAGGAATTGAACTCGTGGCCCCTGCAGTGGAAGTGCAGAGTCCTAACCACGGGACTGCCAGGGAATTCCCATATCCACTGTTTTTTAGATTCTTTTCCCATATAGGGCATTACAGAGTTTTGAAAAGCATGCCCTGTGCTATATGGTAGGTCCTTATCTATTTTATATTAAGGCATATATCTAATCACAGTGTGTAGCCCTTATCTGGATCCTGATTCCAACAGATTGTTAAAACAAGAAAATGAGAGTATGAGATAATTGCATATTTAAATACTGCTGGATGTTTAAACAGACTGAATAGTGCGATAATATTAAAAAATTAAAAAATTATTTTTAGATATGAAAAAGATATTGTAACTATAGTTAGAAAAAGTCTTTTTTTCCCCTGAATTTATGAATGAAAGCTATGAAGTTTGGTATTTCTTTTAAAATAACCCAAGGGAGGGGGAATAGGTGGTGGTTTAGATGGAAACAGATTGGCTGGGAGTCAATAGTTGTCAAAGCTGGATGATGGATCCATGAGGGCTGGTGATATTACTGTCTTCTTTTATTATTTTTTTCTTTGTTTTCAGCTTTATTGAGGTATAATTGACAAATAAAATTCTGAGATGTTTAAAGTGTACATTGTGATGATTTGATATAGGTATACACTGTGAACTGTCTGCTTTTATATGTTTGAACTTTCCCATAATATATTTTCAAAAAGCAGAGGGGAAAATCCAAGAAAATAAATAAGATAATTATATTGTAATAAACGCTAAGAAAAGAAATATGGTAATGAATGGTCTTCCCAAGTGAAGTCCCATCCTAACCTAAGGCACTGGAATCAATCTGTTCAGGTTACCAGGTCAACTCCCTTCTAAATCATCCAGAAAAAGCCTATAAATTGGGGTCACACCCAAGTGGGGAGATGGAGTGTTTTCTTGACTGAATCTCTATGGGCCAATTCAGTTTCCTTTTGGAAGGGAGGAGCCAGGATTCCAAGCATTATCTGCCTAATCCAAAACCATTTGGTCACACCCTGATCTAGCCAATGTTTACAGAGTTTTAGGAGCATAAGAACAACCCTGAGGGCTGGTTGAAGCACAGATTTCTGGGTCCTGCCCTGAAGGATCTGATTCTGAAGGCCTGGGGTGGAGTCTCATAGTTTCATTTTCCAACCAGCTCTTCAGCAAACTGAGGCAGAGCCCTTGCACTTTGAATATAATATAGTATTTAAGTTAAACTGACCCCGGCTCCCTGGGTCCTGAGACTACTGAACCAGACCATTTACCTAGGGGAAGAGAAAACCCATTGTGGGACCAACAAATGTCAGAGTTGCCATACTGTTTGTGAATATTTTCCTTTAGAAACTCTGGTTCCTTAGAGTGACCTATGAAAGCATCTGTGACTTTTCCAACCTCATGTCTCATCACATCCTGCCCCCAACATTATCCTCCAGCAATTCCCAAGTTTTTGCAGTTCCTTCTCCTGCATTCATTAGTACATCACTTGCCTTAGCGTTTTGTCTCCTGCTGTTCTTATTCTGATAGCCAAACCTTTCCCTTCTATTCAGCTCGCCATTATTGCAGGCTTAAAATGTGTGTTTAGAGCTAGATCCAGGAGAGATCATGTTATCCAGTCCCTACAATCTAAATCTAATCTCCCAGTGAGTGACACACCCATGGGCATAAATCAGTTATAAAATACCTTTGAACTTCTATTCCCTCCACAAAGCATCATTCAATCTATCACCAATATTGTTTACAAAGATTGTTTATTTGTTTGTAACTTGTCAACAAGTGTTTGTCATTTTCAAGTTTCACCTAAGTCTCACCTTAAAGGAATAAAAACCAAAATTTTTTAAAAAAATCAGGAGTGATATTAATTACCCAGTAATTTAACTCTCGCCTAATAGACAAACCTGGGTATAAAACTGATGAAATTATCGCACTGTCAGATAACAAGGGAGGGGGAAAAAGAGGAAGAAGGAAAACAGCTCTTCTGGAAAACCGGAAGTAGGAGACATTTGCTTATAAAAGGAGAAATTGGACTAGAAACCTCAGGTTAAGAGGATTAAATTGCAGATATCCTTAACATTGCCGGCTCTGCGTTTCTCTGAGAGTTCCTTGGAATGGCACACCCAAATTATGAGAAGGTAAGTTTGGTTTGAATTTCATTTATTTTCCCGCAGATTCACTTTTTAAAACCTTTCTAGAGCTCACTTATATTTCCCTCTTTCTGGATGTAAGAAATCTTTATCTGAGAATCTCCCCCTTTTGCAAGCGAATTATTACTTTTCTTTCATGTGATTGCGGTATACAACTTGGGTGAAAGTAAAAAAGGAGAAACTAAATATTTCTGTTCCTAGTTCAAAGTAAGATATTTATTTTGTAGAAAGACACGTAGCTGGGCAAGATAAAACGGTAAAGAAATGGAGAGCTGCCGTAAAAAGAAAGTGAAAAGGGTAACGTGGTTAAGGTCAAGAAAGTGACGTGACTAGGTGGTTTCTTTACCCCAGGAGTAAGAAGCAAACCTACTCCCAATGGCCTTGGTATCAAAGGGTTTCCTGACTAGGCTTGGGTAGTTCTGGACTAGAGGAGAACATAAATTGAGTAGGTTTCATAGGTATTTGCAGGGGCCACTATATCGGGGTAGAGAACTGAATTGGCCAATATGAAGTATATGATTATGGGCAAGTCATATAGCTGCTTACCTCTTGAGTGGAATGATACCCTCCCAATAATGTCCATTTTTTTTAAGCTGACCAGTGAAGTGTTTCCTGGAGTGCTTTGAAAAAGTGGTGTACAAATGCAAAATCCCTTTTGCAAGCTGAAGTGCAGAGCAAAGAGATTTAAACCGGGGGAGGAGGGGAGGAGGGGCGGACAGGCGGGATGGGAGGGACGGGCGTGGCCGCATATTCACTTAGCTGTTCAGAGAAGAGAATATTACAATTGAGAGAATATTACAATTGAGCTGGAATGGAGTTTATTCACCCTTGGATTGGAGAGGAAAAGCTAGAAATTTAAGCATATGTGACTTTATGGTATTGGTCATTTAATTTCTGAGCCTCAGTTGCCTAATTTCTAAAATATGAAAACTAATAAATTACTACAAGTATGTTATAGGATTAAATGAGAAATACAAAAAGCTCCTAGCACAGTGCATGTGGACTGTACAAAACCAGTAAATATCAGTTCCTTCCTATTTATCCACTTTATCTTTCATTCATGAAATTGTTGAAAGAACACTGAGTGTCCACTCTGTGCTGGACACCGTGTAAGCCCTGCGATAGCAATGGAGAGTAAGACAGATACATTTGCTCCCCTCAGGTTGTGCGGCTGAAACAAGGTTGGTATGGCTGAAGCTCAGAAAAATCAGGGCTCTTAAGCTGGAAAGGCAGGCAGGGGCCCGGCTGTTCAAGAATTTATAGGCTGCACCAGGGAGTTTTTTATTTTTTTCTTTTTCGCGGTACGCGGGCCTCTCACTGTTGTGTCCTCTCCCGTTGTGGAGCGCAGGCTCAGCGACCATGGCTCACAGGCCTAGCCGCTCCGCGGCAAGTGGGATCTTCCCAGACCGGGACATGTCCCTGGCATTGGCAGGAGGACTCTCAACCACTGCGCCACCAGGGAAGTGCCGAGTTTTGTCTTTTAACGTTAAGTATTTTAAACAAGCAGGAGAGCAGTCTGCAGAAAGGAGCCAGAATGGATTGGAATCACAGATTACTGCTCCTGCCAGTAAGCGTTGATGATAACTTGAATCAAACAACAGAAGATGAAAAGGCAGAAACACCTTCTGCACAGATTTAGGAGATAAAATGAAAGTATTTGGTGTTTTAACTGATGGAGAGGAAGGCCATGAAGGAAATGGTTTCCTCAAACCCAAGATCCAGGCTTTAATTTCCTCTTATCATCCACATGTAAATCTGCTTTTGCCCATTTCCTCATTGTTTTTCTCATCTAATAAAGGGTCTATGAATCAATATCAAATTCAGGGAATCTCAGTCTTTCCATCCAGCTATTGGCTTCTCTTATTCATTAGTTGTGCCATGAAAGTAAACATTTTAGTTGTTCAGCATTAAATGAGAATCAGTGATTGACCCTTGCTTTTCCAGAATTTTTTTGAAGAGGTCTTAGGTGAAGAAAATATGGTTCTGTCATTGATTCCAGTTAATGAGGAAATTGTTGAAGATCATCAAACGGAACCAAGTGTTTCTTCAACTTCGGAAGTCAAAGTGGAGTCACTGAGTCCAGACGATCAAGGTATGAGAACAACAGGGTGAGCTCAGTTTGCTGCTCCTCAAGCTCTGGAAGCCCAGGAAAAGTAAGATTCTTCTTCCCCTGTCCTTTAACTATGCAACACCCAGCTTAAATCTCACCTTGATTATCTGTGGTAGGAGATTTCTCAAACTCTCATACTGCTCATTTGCTAAGCACCATTACTGTCTTGCTTTTAAAAAGACCCAAGGGCTTCCCTGGTGGTGCAGTGGTTGAGAGCTCGCCTGCCGATGCAGCGGACACGGGTTCGTGCCCCAGTCTGGGAAGATCCCACATGCCGCGGAGTGGCTAGGCCTGTGAGCCATGGCTGCTGAGCCTGCCCTCCGCAACGGGAGAGGCCACAACAGTGAGAGGCCCACATACCAGACAAAAAAAAAAAAAAAAAAGACACAAAAACTAGGCATGTGGAGTACTTTTGGACAGAACTTGACCTCTTTCCATTTTTACATACTTATGAAAACCAAATCATTCCGAGCTTTTTTCTTTTTCTTTTATTTCGAGCTTTTGTGAGATATAATTGTCACATAAAACATGGTGTAATTTTCAGGTGTACAGGGTGATGATTGATGTACATATATATTGCAAAAGGATTACCAAAATAAGGTTAATTAACATATCCGTCACCTCACACAGTTAACTTTCCCCCCACTGTGGTGAGAACATTTTAAGATTTACCGTCTTCTCAATTATTAAGCATACATTACAGTATTAACTGTAGTCACCATGCTATACATTAGATCCCTAGAACTTACTCATAGCTGAAAATTTGTACCCTTTGATCAACATCTTCCCATTTCCCCTACTCCCAATTTCTGGCAACCACCAATCTACTATCTGTTCTTGAGTTCAGCCTTTTTAGATTCCACATATAAGATCAGATGGTATTTGGGAGACTAAATCATTTTGAAAAGCATCTAGTTTTTTGCTTGGTGAGCAATTACTGATCAAATATCTAGCGGCTCTTAATATCATGACCCTTTGTATTAGGGCTTCATATGAAGGCATTGAATAAGTATTTTCAGAATGATTTTTTGGGGGGGCAAATAATGAGGACTTCCAGATAAAGTAGACAGTGATAAGTTAAGCTAAGCAAAGTGATGTGAGACAAGGTACATTTTCTCTGTAGAGAAAAATGAGGCAGGTTGACAGAATGGAGGACCATTGTTGGATGGGGTGGTTTTAATTATTTCTGTAGGGACAGATATTTTGTGGTCCAACATCTAGACATTTTGGAGGAGCAATCCAATAAAATGTTCTATCCAGGTGGTTGTTTATGGCTGCAAAAAGCAGGTTGCTATATGTAGTGTAAACAAGGTGGAATTTAGAATTTCAAAATGTGTATTTGAGTCCCAGGCCTGCCATTTTAATGGTGGTGTGATCTTGGGCAAGTCCTTTAACTCCTGAATCTATTATCTTATTTGTAAGATGAGGAAAAATAGTTGATATGTATATGTACAAACTGGGTTATAAGAAATAAGTGAGAACTTTGTAAAATTTTAAAGAATTTACAAATATTACATTATTACTACTTTGGTTCTCTTCTTTTCTCAGTTCATCTTCCTCAAACAGATGAACAGTTCAAAGCTTGCCCAAAATCTAGTTGTAGTAAACCAATTTATCCGTTGCCAACCATATTGCCTCCAATTAACAACGTGAGTCGGGACACTTTGCGGAAATGGTGCCAACAACTTAATTTGAGTACCGATGGTCAGGTGAGTGCACTGTTGGGAGTCTCTGGTGCTTGCAACAAGTATGGGAGCTCTGCCAGCTTTTAATTTTTAAAATTAACTTTAAATTAATTAATTAATTTTAAATTAATTAATTAATTTCGAATTAATTAATTAATTTTGGGTCTTCGTTGTGGTGCACGGGCTTCTCATTACAGTGGCTTCTCTTGTTCTGGAGCATGGGCTCTAGGTGCACAGGCTTCAGTAGTTGTGGCATGTGGGCTTCAGTAGTTGTGGGCCTGGGGCTCTAGAGCGCAGGCTCAGTAGTTGTGGTTCAGGGGCTTAGTTGCTCCACGGCATGTGGGACCTTCCCGGACCAGGGATCGAACCCATGTCCTCTGCATTGGCAGGCAGATTCTTAACCACTGTGCCACCAGGGAAGTCTGCAGCTTTTAATTTTTATTTCCCTTCTTAATTTCCTTAGAAAATAGAGGTTTATCTGAGACTCCAGAAACATGCTTATCCTGAAAAAGATCAGGTGAGTGGGGAGTGTGGTGATGTAAGTTCTGATTGTGAATTTTTCCTCCTCTTCACCATCTCTATATGATGGCAAGGTTTCTCAACCAAGACAATTGACATTTCAGGCCAATTAATTTCTTTTTTGTCCTGGGGCTTGTCCTGTGCATTTTAGGATGTTTAGTAGCCTAAATATCCATGGATTCTACCCACAATGTGTCAGTGATCTCCCTCCCTGTATACACAGTTTTGACAATCAAAATTTCTCCCAGTTGAGAACCGCTGCTCTGAGGGAAGTAACATTCCTAAACCCTTCCCACACTGACATACACAGGTCAATGTATGAAGAATGATAAAATCAACCCCAATGTCCTTGGGGCAGTGATGCTTCACTACATACTCACTGTGAATTCCATTTGCAGTATATTCCTGAATCATCACGGGAGGCCAGATTGCAGTCATGTCCAGGGAAGCACAAGATGGTGACCAGGAGAGCAAGTGTTAAGAAAAGGAAGATGATTGAGAATGAGGAAAGGACCCACATGGTTGAAGTGATAACTTCAGCACAGGCAGCCATGTTGGCAGCATGGTCAAGAATTGCTGCAAGAGCCGTTCAACCTAAGGCTGTAAATTCACGTCCCCTGCCTCCCTCTGTTGAGACCTTTTTGCCGCAAGCTTCTGGTAAGATCAACCTTAAAGAATGGTTCCCATGCCAGAGAAAGAAGGCACACTTTTATTAGTCCATAGTGATGGTAGTTAAAGGGAAAGTGATATTAAAATATCTGCAGATGGGATGTTAGGTTCATAGAGGGCTTATCTTGTGATTGATAGATAGCCAAGTTTTGCCTGAATGGCTGTCTGAGCCAGGTGGCTAAGTGGGGACACTTTCTCATCACTAAGCACAGATCCAAGGTGGGAAGAAAGCATAATCTGGTAATGTAGTCAGCCACCGCCTGAGGTCTTCCTCTTTCTCTTGGATTGGAAGAATTAATTGAAATGACCATGGTTCAAACCCTCGTCTTACCACTTCCTAAGTATGTGACATTGGCAAGTTACTCAGCATAAACCCTGGTATCCTGATTTATAAAATGAAGATTTCAACTATTCTACTTCATAGAATGATTGTGAGGCTTATGAAATACAACTTGATATCCTAAAAGTAGGCAATGATAATTAAAATGTTTTGGGCCCCTGTCCTCTTGAGAAATCTCGAGAATAACTTAGCCCCATCTTTCTCCAATTCCTGCTCCACTCTTTGATATTTCTCTTTTCATTTCCATCAGACCCTACCTCAGGCCAGCACAAAGTCATTCTCTCTTTTTTTTTTTTTTTTTGCGGTACGAGGGCCTCTCACTGTTGTGGCCTCTCTTCTTGCGGAGCACAGGCTCAGTGGCCATGGCTCACGGGCCCAGCTGCTCCGCGGCATGTGGGATCTTCCCGGACCGGGGCACGAACCCATGTCCCCTGCATCGGCAGGCGGACTCTCAACCACTGCGCCACCAGGGAAGCCCAAAGTCATTCTCTTTTTTGGCTTGAATTTTCCTCTCTCCACCCCATTTCCAGAGGTGTTCTGGATCCTCTTTTCTTTATTATTAATTAATTAATTTATATTTGGCTGCATTGGGTCTTCGTTGCTGCAGGCAGGCGCTCTCTAGTTGCTACTATCCGGGGCTACTCTTCATGGCAGTGTGCAGGCTTCTCCTTGCGGTGGCTTCTCCTGCTGCAGAGCACAGGCTCTAAGTGCACGGGCTTCAGTAGTTGTGTTGCACAGGTTTAGTTGCTCTAAGGCACGTGAGATCTTCCTGAACCAGGGATCAAACCAGTGTCCCTGGCATTGGCAGGCAGATTCTTAACCGCTGAGCCATCAGGGAAGTCTCTGGATTCTCTTTTATTCAGGACTGACCTGTGTGGTAAGGCACATCGTTCACTACACAAAGAACCCAGCCAACAAAAAGACTGGGAGCTGAAACTGGCCTACTATCTGCTCCCCCAGCTGTACTCCCTTCTGTGAGGAAAAATGGGCACCTTTTACTAATGTTTAAAAGCACTGTCCAGCCATGAAGCTGTCTCTGGAGACCTGCTTCCCCAAAGCGGACACCTTTTTCTAATTTTCATTAATGTGCCACTTTAGCTAGTAGCATCCCAGACTTACTCATCCTTTTATTCATTTTTTAAAAATAAATTTATTTATTTTATTTATTTAATTTTGGCTGCTTTGGTTCTTTGTTGCTGTGCGCGGCTTTCTCTAGATGCGGCAAGCGGGGGCTGCTCTTCGGTGCGGTGCGCGGGCTTCTCATTGCGGTGGCCTCTATTGTTGCGGAGCATGGGCTCTAGAGTGCAGGCTTCAGTAGTTGTGGCATGCAGGCTCAGAAGTTGTGGATCGTAGGCTCTAGAGCACAGGCTCAGCAGCTGTAGTGCATGAGCTTAGTTGCTCTGCAGCATGTGGGATCTTCCTGGCCCAGGGCTCGAACCCGTGTCCCCTGCATTGGCAGGTGGATTCTTAACCACTGTGCCACCAGGGAAGCCCTACTCATTCTTTTAGTTCCTCTTCATTCAGCAGTTATCAAGCACTTACTGGGATCCAGGAGTGTGCCTAGCCACATTCTTTAAATCACTCTTTTAAAATTTATTTTTTGAAATGTATTTTATTGAAGTATAATTGATTTACAATATTGTGTTAATTCTTACTGTACAACAAAGTGATTCAGTTATACATATATGTATACATTTTTTTCATATTCTATTCCATTATGGTTTGTCACAGGATATTGAATATAGTTCCATGTGCTATACAGTAAGATCTTGTTGTTTATCCATTCTGTGTATAATAGTTTACATCTGCTAATCCCAAACTCCCAGTCCATCCCTCTCACACCTCCTCCCCCTTGACAACCACAAGTCTGTGTTCTCTATGTCTGTGTGTCTGTTTCTGTTTTGTAGATAAGTTCATTTGTGTCATATTTTAGATTCCACATATAAGTGATATCATATGGTATTTATCTTTCTCTTTATGACTTACTTAGTATGATAATCTCTAGGTACATCCATGTTGCTGCAAATGGCATCGTTTCATTCTTTTTTATGGATAATACTCCATTGTGTATACGTGCCACATCTTTTTTATCTGTCAATGGACATTTAGGTTGCTTCCATGTCTTGACTCTTGTAAACAGCTCTGCAATGAACACTGGGGTGCATGTATTCTTTCGAACCATGTTTTTCTCCAGATATATGCCCAGGAGTGGGATTGCTGGATCACATGGTAGCTCTGTTTTTAGTTTTTTAAGGAACTCTGTACTGTTCTCCATAGTGGCTATACCAATTTACATTCTCACCAACAGTGTAGGAGGGTTCCCCCTTTTCTCCACATCCTCTCCAGCATTTGTTATCTGTAGACTTTTTAATGATGGCCATTCTGTATGGTGTGAGGTGGTACCTCAGTGTAGTTTTGATTTGCATTTCTCTAATAATTAGTGGTATTGAGCATCTTTTCATGTGCCTGTTGGCCACCTGTATGTCTTTGGAGAAATGTCTATTTAGGTATTCTGCCCATTATTTGACTGGGTTGTTTGGTTTTTTGTTATGAACTGTTTGTATATTTCAGAAATTAAGCCTTTGGCGGTCTTGTCATTTGCAAATATTTTCTCCCAGTTCATAAGTTTTCTGTTTGTTTGTTTGCTTATGGTTTTCTTTGCTGTACCAAAGCTTGTAAGTTTGATTAGGTCCCATTTATTTATTTTTGCTTTTATTTCTTTTGCCTTGGGAGACTGACCTAAGAAAACACTGCTACAATTTATGTCAGAGAATGTTTTGCCTATGTTCTCTTATACTATCATGTCTTATATTTAAGTCTTTAAGCCATTTTGAGTTTATTTTTGTGTATGGTGTGAGTATGTGTTCTAACTTCATTGATTTACATGCATCTGTCCAACTTTTCCAACACCATTTGCCAAAGAGGATGTCTTTTCTCTATTGTATATTCTTGCCTTCTTTGTCAAAGATTAATTGAGCATAGTGTATGTGTTTATTTCTGGGCTCTCTATTCTGTTCCATTGATCCATATGTCTGTTTTTATGCCAAAACCATGCTGTTTTGATTACTGCAGCTTTGTAGTGTTATCAGAAGTCTGGGACGGTTATGCCTCCTACTTTGTTCTTTTTCCTCAGGATTGCTTTGGCAATTCTGGGTCTTTTATAGTTCAGTATAAACTGTAGGATTATTTTTTTAGTTCTGTGAAAAATCATGGGTTGATAGGGATCACATTAAATCTGTAGATTGCTTTGTGTAGTATGGCCATTTAAATAATATTAATTCTTCCAATCCAAGAGTGTGGTAGTCTCTACTCTTATTTTACAGTCTGACTGGGGAGATTTTATAGATATTTAAGCCTACAGTGATTGCTCCTTTCTCTCAATTTCAGACACTTGATATCTATAGGACTTACTACTCTGTTGTCTCTCAAATATCTCATCTTCCCAATTAAATTGTTCCTTAGACTTTTAAAAAAGATCCTTTTGCCTGTTTTCTGTAGTTGAGGCAGTACAATATAATGGTTAGGCAAATTGGCTGTGAATCAGAATACCTAGATCCTTGTTTTGGTTCTGGGAAAATTATGATATTTTAACACTGTAAGCTTCACTTAATTCACCTGTAAATAAGAAAAGTAAATAGAAGGTAAATATTAATAATGTTCTTAAGAATAAATGTATTAATACATGTAAGTCACTTAGCAAAATCCTGGACACAAAGCAAGGTTTCCAAAAGTTAATTGTTATTGTCCTCTGTGCTATGTAGTTTGTGAAGTTAGATTACGTTGTCTTTTGGTCTACATTTTTCATGCTTCTCATTCAGTTGATTCAAGAGTGACTCACTGAGGGATTGAATTGGGGTACTGTTACCTGATCGTAGCAGTTTATATTTGCTTCTTTTTCCTTGCCTAGGTGTCCGGTGGTGTGTGGTCCATGGCAGACCACTGTTGGCAGACACAGAAGGTTGGGTTCGCCTGCAGTTCCATGCAGGTCAGACCTGGGTGCCTAGCACTCCCAGAAGGATGATCTCTCTCTTCATGTTACCTGCCTGCACTTTCCCATCGCCAGACCTAGAAGATAATATGTTATGTCCTGAATGTGCTAAGAGGTAATCCTTAAGTATCTATCTAAATATAACACAAAGAACAATAGATGTCTAGATGGGTTTCTGAAAAAGTTAGTAGGAGAAGGCAGAGGGCAAACATGCTGTTTTCTTAATTTGCCATATAGATCAGGCAAAAATAGGAAGCAAAAATAATTTAGCAGTGAATTAGAACTCAGATAAACGTGGCTTCTTCTTAGCAACCTTAACAAAGTAGCCGACAAGTTAAGACCTCAACTGCCTCAATTTTAGAGAGATCTGGTTTTTTTTTTGTGTGTGTGGTACGCGGGCCTCTCACTGTTGTGGCCTCTCCCGTTGCGGGGCACAGGCTCCGGACGCGCAGGCTCAGCGGCCATGGCTCACGGGCCCAGCCGCTCCGCGGCATGTGGGATCCTCCCGTACCGGGGCACGAACCCGTATCCCCTGCATCGGCAGGCGGACTCTCAACCACTGCGCCACCAGGGAAGCCCGAGAGATCTGTTTTAAGAAAGAAAAAATTAGGTTCTTACCGTATGTCAGATACTTAGCTGGAGATACAAAAATTAGTAAGACAAAACCTATGTAGCATGCTGAGATGAAAATGAGTAAGAGATGCTATGAAACTATCTGGAAAGTACCTATATTGCAGTGACTTAGGGAAACTTCAGAAGGGATTACATGTACTGAGGAAGAGTTTACCAGTTAGAAAGTAAAAATTTGGGCATTTTGGTAGTCGAAACAGCCCCTACCAATACATGGAAGAATATGACCTGCTTAGAGATTGCAAATAGGCCAATATGATTGAGGCTTATATTGACAAATAAGTCTGGAAAGGGAAGGAGCAGACAATTGAAGGTTTTATATCTATATTAAAGGTCTCATATTATCCTGTGGGTCATAGTTTCTCAGTAACTTTTGGGACATAGATTTCTTTGAGAAAATAATGATAACAACATCTTCTCCACTCAAGAAAATACACTTTGTACGTACACATAAGCAGTGCTTTAGGTTTTATATAGACGTGGAACTCATGAGCACAAAATTCAGCTTTTGGTGACAGAATTGGATGGAGGTGATGCAAGATGGGTGTGAAGGGAAATTAGGGTTTTTAAAAAAATTTTTATTATTTATTTATTTTTGGCTGCATTGGGTCTTCGTTGCTGCCCACGGGCTTTCTCTAGCTGTGCGAGTGGGGGCTACTCTTTGTTGTGGTGCACGGGCCTCATCGTGGTGGCTTTTCTTGCTGCGGAGCACAGGCTCTAGGCGCGCAGGCTTCAGTAGTTGTGGCATATGGGCTCAGTAGTTGTGGCTTGTGAGCTCTAGAGCGCAGGCTAAGCAGTTGTGGCGCACGTACTCAGCTGCTCTGCGACATGTGGGATCTTCCTGGACCAGGACTCGAACCCGTGTCCCCTGCATTGGCAGGTGGACTCCCAACCACTGCGCCACCAGGGAAGCCCGAAATTAGGTTTTTATTTTTATTTTTTTATAGTTATATATTTTTAAAATATTTATTTATTTGGCTGCATCAAGTCTTAGGTGCAGCACACAGGCTCTTCATTGTAGCATGAAAGATCTTTCATTGCTGTGCGCGGGCTGTTTGTTGCAGCTCATGGGCTTCTTTCTAGCTGTGGCGTGCGGGCTTAGTAGTTGTAGCACATGGGCTCCAGAGTGTGAGGACTCTGTAGTTGTGGCATGCGGGATCTAGAGCATGTGGGCTTCGTTGCCCCATGGCATGTGGGATCTTAGTTCCCAGACCAGGGATTGATCCCGCATCCCCTACATTGGAAGGCAGATTCTTAAACACTGGACCACCAGGGAAGTCCTGAGGTTTTTTGTTTTTTAAGAAAGTAGATTGAAATCTTGTGACAGAGACTAGATTGGAGGGTAAGAGATTACTATAATAACTCTGGGAAGATGTAATTTATGACCTTGGCAGAGAATTTGAAGCAGAATGGGACAAATGTAAGACCTGCAGGAGTATAGAGAACAGAATGCCATCTTATTAGAAGAAAGGCAGAAGTTCAGTTCAAGGGCAAAGAATGATACATGGGACATGCTTCACATGGGTCTAGTGTTCAGAGAAGTATGGGTTAGAGAGAAACATCTTTGGGAGTCATTAACATGCAAATTGAACATAAGAATATGTAAGAATAAGAAGGGACTGCAGAAGAACCTTAAAAGAGAATCAGCTTATTGATGGCAGGTGAGCAACGAAGACTGAAAAAGTGCAAAGAGATAAATGAGAAAAAAAGCAATGGGTCGAGAGTTCCAGAAGGAAATAGTTGGTAGTGAGATGGCCGTGTAAGATTATGGTTAATGCAGTGTTGCTGGGAATGTCAATTTGGTACACCATTGGCGGCCTTTTTGAGAGTATGTTGAGAGGGTCGGGTGATAGTTGGAGCAGACCATGTGAAGAACTAGAAACAGGTCATATTGATGATCTCTACTACCTTGAGCTAGAGGAGATAGCAGTTAGTTGAGGCAGTAATATCAAAGGAGCTTGTTTGTGTCTTCCCTTCCTTCCTTCCCTCCCTCCTCTGTTTCTTCTTTTTAATTTTTAATGGGAATACCAAGAGCGTGTGTGAACAGAGAGGGGATGTGGAGAGAAGCTGTGAGGAGGAAAGGAAGAGTATAAAGATAAAGGAAGTAGAACCAATTGTAGTTTAGAGAATAGGAGCCCTGATATTAAGTGGACAATGTTGTTCCTTTGCTTACTACATAAAATCTTTTTACCCAGCATCCTTGGGTGGTGGGGCAAACTACTCACAAATTCCAGAAGAGTATTCCTCATTTTATTGGTCATTTTCAGGGGGGTTGGTATGTAATGGTCTATCTTATTCTAACCATTTTCCAAAATTTTTTTCTGACTTACTTTTTAGGAATAAGAAAATTATGAAAAAATTAATTGCAATGGGGAAGAGGAAGAAACCTGGTTTGGACATACCAACATCATTGCTTTTAGATGGGCCATGTCTTAATACAAAATAAATGGTTAGCGGAGGGGAAGGGGTGGGGTGTGGGTGAAATGTGTGAAGGGGGTAATTGTATGGTAATGATGGTAACTAGACTTATATCAGTTTTGTAGTGTACACAGATATTGAATTACTACGTTGTACACCTGTAACATAACGTTATATACCAATTTTTACCTCAATATAAAAAAATGTTTGTTAGAATACACCAGTGAAACCATCTAGTCCTGGACTTTTGTTTGTTGGGAAGTCTTTGATTATGATTCAATCTCCTTACTAGTAATCATGAAAAAAAAAAGATAAATGATGGAGAGCCCACAGTTAAATTGACTTGCATCCCAATGATTGCTATGCTCTGTCCTCGCCATCCTCAGTGTTGCCTGATGCTCTAAGTACAGATGGGAATGTCTGGATTCTGTACTTAGGTTTACCAAAAAGTGACTGTTACTGCTGCTTCAAGTACTAACTATATGGAATGTAATTTGGTTTTATTTTAGTTAATAGATTTTTGTTTTTTTAGCAGTTTTAAGCTTTCAGAAAGATAGAACAGAAAGTACAGAATTCCTCAAATACCACCCCTCCTCCCCACTCCATTTCCTGTACTATCAACATCCTGCACCCGAGTGGCACAGTTGTTGAACCTACATTGACCCATCATTGTCACCCAAAGCCCATAGTTTATAGTAGGGGTCATTCTTTGTGTTGTATACTCTATGGGTTTTGACCAATGTATAATGACATACTCATCATTTTAGTGTCATACAAAATAGTTTCACTGTGCTATAAAAATGTTCTGTGGGGCTTCCCTGGTGGCGCAGTGGTTGAGAGTCCGCCTGCCGATGCAGGGGACACGGGTTCGTGCCCTGGTCCGGAAAGATCCCACATGCCGCGGAGTGGCTGGGCCCGTGAGCCATGGCCGCTGAGCCTGCGCGTCCGGAACCTGTGCTCCTTAACGGGAGAGGCCACAACAGTGAGAGGCCCGTGTACCGCAAAAAAAAAAAAAAAAAAAAAAAAAAAAAAAAAAATGTTCTGTGCTCCACCTATTTAATACTTTCTTCCCCCAACTCCAGACCACTAATCTTCCTGTCGCTATAGCTGTGCCTCTTTACAGAATGTCATACAGTTGGAATCATACAGTAGCCTTTTCAGATTGACTTCTTTCACAACAGAAAATGTATTTAAAATTCTTTCATGGCTGGATTGCCCACTTTTTAATGCTGAATACTCCATTGTTTGGATGTACCATAATTTATCCATTCACATATTGAGGGCCACCTTGGTTGCTTCCAAGTTTTGGCAATTATGAATAAAGCTGCTATAAACATTTGTGTGCAGGTTTTTGTGTGAACATACATTTTCAACTCATTTGGATAAATATAAAGAAACATGATTTCTGAATCATAAGAGTATCTTTAGTTTTGTAAGAAACTGCCAAACTATCTTCCCAAATGGCTGTACCGTTTTGCATTCCCACCAGCAATGAATGAGAGTTCTTTCTGCTCCACATCCTCACTAGCATTTGGGGTTGTCAGTGCTTTGGATTTTGGCCATTTTATCTTATTTATTTTAAAAATAAATTTATTTATTTTATTTATTTATTTTTGGCTGTGTTGGGTCTTTGTTGCTGCATGCAGGCTTTCTTTAGTTACGGCAAGTGGGGGCTACTCTTTGTTGCAGTGTGCGGGTTTCTCATTGCGGTGGCTTCTTTTTGTTAATTTTTCTGGATTAATTAGTATATTTAGAAAATTGATGTTCAACATGATTGATATAGATGGATTAAGATCAATATTTGTTTTCCTCACCCTCTTTTTGAATTTTTTTGTCTTCCCCTCTTTTCCTTCTCATTTTAGTTGAACATCTTATATGACTCCATTATTTTCCCCTCTCCTGTATATCAGTTACACTTTCACTACTGTTTTTTCTCTGTGGATGCTTGCCCTTGAATTTGCTATGGTTACTAGCAATCAAGTTCTTTTTCTTCTTTTCTTTTTTTCTTTTTTTTTTTTTTTGTGGTACGTGGGCCTCTCACTGTTGTGGCCTCTCCCGTTGTGGAGCACCGGCTCCGGACGCGCAGGCTCAGTGACCATGGCTCACGGGCCCAGCCACTCCACGGCATGTGGGATCTTCCCGGACCGGGGCACGAACTCGTGTTCCCTGCATCGGCAGGCGGATTCTCAACCACTGTGCCACCAGGGAATCCCCAGCAATCAAGTTCTTTTTCCTTTCTTTTCTTTTTTCAATATAAGTCATTTTTAAAAAATGAATTTATTTATTATTTATATTTGGCTACGTTGGGTCTTTGCAGCTGCATGTGGGCTTTCTCTAGTTGCAGCGAGCAGGGGCTACTCTTTGTTGCAGTGAGCGGGCTTCTCATTGCGGTGGCTTCTCTTGCTGCAGAGCATGGACTCTAGGCGCGCAGGCTTCAGTAGTTGTGGCACACAGGCTCAGTAGTTGTAGCTTGAGGGCTCTAGAGTGCAGGCTTAGTAGTTGTGGCATATGGGCTTAGTTGATCAGTGGCATGTGGGATCTTCCTGGACCAGGGCTCAAACACGTGTCCCCTGCATTGGCAGGCAGATTCTTAACCACTGTGCCACCAGGGAAGTCCCCACGCTCTTTTTTCAAATAACAATATAGCAATTCACGAGTATTGCAAGTGCCTTGTAATATAGTATTTCCAACTCCTACTTCTCCCTTATAACATTGCTGTCATTCATTTTATTTATCCATTTATTTATTTTGAACAAACATGTTAGATCAATTAGGAATAAGAAAAATAAAAGATTTTATCTCCTTTTACTTCTTCTCTAGAACTCTTCTTTAGAGCTGAGTTTCTGACCTATATCATATTTTTTCTGAAGATTGTTTAAAAAAATAATCCAGGTTTATTAAGCCAGAGAATAATTTTCAAGAGATTTGTAAAACAATATTACTCTTCTGACTAAATTTCTTTTATGAAAATATATTATTTTCCATAAAGATATTTATGTTAACATGTAATGGTTTATTATTTTTAGTGAAAAAATATTTTTAAAAGTTACTCAGTTTTAATGTCTAATCTGGCAAATATTGATAGACAAACAAAATCTCAATAATTCTCAATTTTTTTTTTTGTTGCTGTTTTAATTAATTAATTAATTATTTTTTGCCTGCCTTGGGTCTTTGTTGCTGCTCATGGGCTTTCTCTAGTTGTGGCGAGAGTGGGTTTCTCTTCGTTGCAGTGCACAGGCTTCTTATTGCAGTGACTTCTCTTGTTGTGGAGCATGGGCTCTAGGCACGCGGGCTTTAGTAGTTGTGGCTCACAGGCTCTAGAGTGCAGGCTCAGTAGTTGTGGCTCATGGGCTTAGCTGCTGTGTGGCATGTGGTGTCTTCCTAGAGCAGGCCTCGAACCCATGTCCCCTGCATTGGCAAGCAGATTCTTAACCACCGCACCACCAGGGAAGTCTTTAGAGTTGTTTCGAAAGTTAATTAAGAATACCTTATAAAACTAAGCTACCAGTGGATCAGGCGAGTTCCCTGGTGGTTGAGTGGTTAGGATTCAGCACTTTCACTGCTGTGGCTCAGATTCAGTCTCTGGTTGGGGAACCAATTTTTTAAAGTTCACATTTTATTAGTTAAGAAATGCAGGGAATTCCCTGGTAGTCCAGTGGTTAGGACTCAGCGCTTTCACTGCCGAGGGCCTGGATTCAATCCCTGGTTGGGGAACTAAGATCCCACAAGTCGCACTGAGATTTAACCTCAGGATGATTAAGCATCTCTTCTGACTTGACAGCTCTTCCAATGTAGCTCATCAATAGTAACATATCAAATAAATGTAACTGTTTCTAGCACTTCTCTTTTTACAAAGTTGAAGCACACATCTTTGAGATTCCCCAGAGGGCCTGGTCGCTGGGGGTTCCTCCCGTCCCCTTAGGTGACCGTGGCCCCCACTGGTGCCTGGTAGGTGCCCTAGTTGTGAGGAGACGCAAATTTTGCGTCCTCCTAGTAAGCCATCTTCCGTGTGCATTCCTTATAGTCCAACTTATCCAAGTGGCAAAAATGAATGTGTCCATTAACAAACCAAAGATACAGCCTCCCTGGATTTGAATACCAGCTGCTGTCACTCAGTAGCTGTGCGACCCTGGAAGAGTTGTCTCTCCTCCCATTGACTCACTGTCTTCATTGCACTTTGCCTCCTTGCACCCTTGGCAACCTTCTGATCAGAGTTGGCTTTCTCGTGTTTAGTTTTTTGGCTGTAATTAACAAAAGACTTGACTGAAACTGGCTTCCATAATAAGGGTTTTATTTTCTCAGAGGAGCGGTCTGAGGAGTGGTAGGTGTAGGGTCGGTTAATCTCGTGGCTCCACACCGTCAGCAAGGATACCAGATTCTTTTTGTAATTCTGTTCTGCCGTGCTTGGGGTGTTGGCTCTGGTCCTCTAGCCCATCTCCTTACAGTTAAAAGATGGTGGCAACAGCCCTGTCCATAACATCCTCACACAACAAAACGTGAAGACCACCTTCAATAATTTTTAAGAGTGTGAAGGAGTTCCAAGACCAGAATGGTTGAGAATGGTTGATCTAGTCCAACCCTCTCTCTCTTGTTCTCCCAATTTTTAGAGGCTTGGAGTGGGAAGAGGCCCTTCCCAGGGAGATTGTGGCTCTGGTCCTGACACTCCATATTTGGTGAAAGCCTTTGAAAAGGATACCTCCTCTCCAGTGTATTCATTCTCTCTTCATTAGATCCTTATTTGGATTTAAATGTCTTCGAACTTTTTTGAAAAAAGGCCTTTCTCTATACATATACCTCCTTCCACCTTACAGTTGCTAGGTCCTTGTAACAAACTTCTTGAACAAATTGTTTACACTCATATCCCTACTTTCTCATCTTTCACTCACTCATTCTATATATATATATATATATATATATATATTTAATTTAATTTAATTTTTTTAAAGAAGATTTTGGGGGTAGGAGTTTTATTAATTAATTAATTTATTTTTGCTGTGTTGGGTCCTCGTTTCTGTGCGAGGGCCTTCTCCAGTTGTGGCAAGCGGAGGCCACTCTTCATCGCGGTGTGTGGGCCTCTCACTATCGTGGCCTCTCTTGTTGTGGAGCACAGGCTCCAGACATGCAGGCTCAGCAGTTGCGGCTCACCGGCCCAGTTGCTCCGTGGCATGTGGGATCCTCCCAGACCAGGGCTCGAACCCGTGTCCCCTGCATTAGCAGGCAGATTCTCAACCACTGCGCCACCAGGGAAGCCCTCAATATATATTTATTGAGAGCTATGTACCATATACAGTTTTAGGTGCTCATAACTCAACAATGAATTAAACAAAACCCTTGTTCTTTTAAATCTTACATTCTAGTGAGGGTAGACATGTCCAGAAAAATTGTCCAGAACTTGTAAATGGGCAGAAGAGGATTACTGGGTGATCTTTCATTGTAGTGCTGGGGTACACCTTTGATTGACTTTATATTGACTAAGCTATCTTACAACTTTGTAGGGGTAGAGGCTAACTTGTAGAAAACTGATAGCAATGAAAATAATTCTTGTCTGAGAGCAATGCAAATACTTCCTAGTAATGCAAATGGATTTTGTCTAGTAGAGATGGAATTCATTTCCATCTGGTAGAAGAAATAACTCCCAGAATTGGTTTTTTGCTTCATAGGATATTAGTAGTTTTGCAACTATTAGCAAATTCATTTCAGTATTCCTTTGGCTGATAATCTAAATCTCTGAAACTCAAATTCTCATTTGAACAAGTCTTACCTACCATCTTACTGGTTCCCTCATCATTTAAGATAATAATGGATGAGTAGTTTATTATGATGAATAAAATCTTTGTCATGTGTTCATTTTATATTTTTATAAGAGATATGTTTTCAACCTTTTGAAAATTATTTAGCAGACAAAAAGAAAATAAAATACATATCAGGTGGTAATAAGTCAAAAGAATAAAACAGGGCAAAAGGACAGCTATTAACTGGTGGTGTAGTATGGTACTGTTTTAGATAGGACCAATCAGTCAAGTCCTGCACTACACTCTCTTACTGTAAGTGGAATCCATTCTCTCCTCTCCATCTTCACTGCCACCATACTAATCCAGACCATTACTTTCTCTCATGTGCTCTCCCCGCCTTACTCCTACCTACTCCGATCATCGGCTATCAGATGATCATTTTTATAAACAATTATCTGATCATGTCCCTCTTTTCCACTGGCTCCCTATGTGGAGTCAAGTTTTGTGGGGTCTAAACCTTACGCAATTCGGGAGGCCCTCTTTGAGAAAAATAATGCAAAAATTAGGTACCAAGCCTTGAAAAGGGTAGTGCAAATGACAGGTTCTGAAACTTAAGCTTCATTAGCTTCACTGTAAATCTGCCTCTGCCTACAAGTCTAGCCTCCTTTTTCTCTACCTCAAGACCTTTCTCCGTACAATTTCTGCCCAGAAGGCTCTTTCCGTCCCCTTTTGCCTAGATAACTCTTGAAGTACTCAGCTCCCGATCCTCCCTGAAACCCCAACCGGATTAGGGACCTTTACAGCCTCTCCCAAGTCCAAGCATCCCAGCAGAGCCAGCTTTCTGTGCAAATAATCCTTCCAAAGATCCCTGGGTGGGCGGGGTTTGCACCTGAGATGTATCTGTGGGCGGAGCCCCAGGCGAGAGTGAGCCATGGTCCTCTCCCCTTTACGTCCGGAGTGGGGCGCACCACCTCTCCGGAACCTGCACGGCTCCCGTTGCGGTTCCGGTCGGAATTACTGGGCGGCGCACGCCGACTCGGCTGTGCAGGTAATGAGTGTGCTCGGGTAATGCCGAAGCGTGTGGACTTCGCGACTGTCCCTCGGTGACATAAGAAGTGGGTAAGATCCAGTGACAGCAGCCTCTTGCCGCCGCCCCTCGGGAAACTTCTCCAGCCCTTCCACTCACTTTTCTCACACTCCTCTGAAAATTTTCTAACATTTCTTACGAGACAGATCTACTGGTGACCAATGCCCTCAGTTTTTGTCTGAGAAAATTTCCTCTTCACTTTTGAAGGATAATTTTGCCAAACATAACTTTCTAAGTTTTTCCTTTAGATACCTTAAATATCGCTTCACTTTTGCGGTACGCGGGCCTCTCACTGCTGTGGCTTCTCCCGTTGCGGAGCACAGGCTCCGGACGCGCAGGCTCAGCGGCCATGGCTCACGGGCCCAGCCGCTCGGCGGCATGTGGGATCTTCCCGGACCGGGGCACGAACCCGTGTCCCCTGTATCGGCAGGCGGACTCTCAACCACTGCGCCACCAGGGAAGCCCGCTTCACTCTTTTCTTGCTTGCATGTTTCCCGAAGAGAAGCCATAAATTTCCCATTTCTCCTTCAGACCTTCATTAGGAAAACATTAAAACACAGTGAAGAGGCTTCCCTGGCGGTGCGGTGCTTAAGAATCCGCTTCCCAAAGCGGGGGACACGGGTTTTTGAGCCCTGGTTGGGGAAGATCCCACGTGCTGTGGAGCAACCAAGGTCGTGCGCCACAACTACTGAGCCTTCGCTCTAGAGCCCATTCTCTGAAACAAAGAGAAGCCACCACAATGAGAAGCCCGTGCACCACCACGAAGAGTAGCCCCTGCGCTCTGCAACTAGAGAAAGCCCGTGCAGCAACAAAGACCCAGCGCAGCCAGAAATAAATAAATAAATTTATAAAAAACAAAACACACTGAAGAACTGAAAAAAACAATACAATGAATAATACCTGTATTCCCTCTACCTAAATTTAGTGTTAACATTTTTCTAAAGTTGATATATATTATTATAGCATATATAATTTTTTTACTAAATTATTTACAAGTTGTAGAGATCAAAACCAGAGTTTTTCAGATTTTCACATTTGTTCAAAATGTTTCTAAACAAAATCCAGTCAATGTTTACATATTATATTTGGTTATTAAAACTTTTTCAGGATCTATTCCCCCATTACTTTTTTTTTTTTTTTTTTGGCCCTGCCTTGTGGCTTGTGGGATCTTAGTTCCCCTATCAGGGATTGAAACTATGCCCTGGGCAGTGAAAGAAGGGAAACCTAACCACTGGACCACCAGGGAATTCCCAAGTACAATTTATTTTGGAAGAGTCTAAGGCAGTTGTTTTGCAGAAGGTCCTACTTAAAAAAAAAATTAATTAATTTATTTATTTTTGGCTGCATTGGGTCTTCGTAGCTGTACACAGGCTTTCTCTAGTTGTGGGGAGCAGGGGCTACTCTTCGTTGTGGTGCAAGGGCTTCTCATTGTGGTGGCTTCTCTTGTTGCACAGCATGGGCTCTAGGGCGCGTGGGCTTCAGTAGTTGTGGTGCACGGGCTCAGTAGTTGTGGCTCACGGGCTCTAGAGCGCAGGCTCAGTAGTTGTGGTGCATTGGCTTAGTTGCTCCATGGCATGTGGGATCTTCCCAGACCAGGGCTTGAACCAATGTCCCCTGCACTGGCAGGTGGATTCTTAACCACTGTGTCACCAGGGAAGCCCCCTCCTTTTTTTTTTTAAGTATAGTTGATTTATAGTATTTCAGGTATAGAGCAAAGTGATTCAGTTATAGGTATACATATACATACATATACTTTTTCAGATTCTTTTCCACTGTACATTTTTACAAGATATTAAATATAGTTCCCTGTGCTATACAGTAGGTCCTTGTTTATGTATTTTATATATAGTAGTGTGTAATTGTTAATCCCAAATTCCCAATTTATCCCTCCCCCCTTCCCCTTTGGCAACCATAAGTTTGTTTTCTTTTTTTTGTTTGTTTGTTTGGTTTTGACGATTACAAAAGTTTATTTAGTAACGAAGTTCAGTAAGGAAATGTACATGACTCAGATTTTATCATAGTAAAATGTGGAGAGGCGACACATAGAAGCAGTTGATTTCTCTGGTGAACACAACCATTGTTCATACTTGTTCCAAGGCTTCTAATATGATGATACTATTTCCTCATATTACCACCATTCCAGTATTGTTCTGTTGCTCACTAGTGCCATCTCCACACATTTATGTATCACAAGATTCATAAAGGGATCGAATCCCTACAGTATTCCTTGGACATGTCTGCCACCATTTAATTTTTATGATAACTTCTTGTCCATAAGTTTCTTCAACTCGGGAGGGTGAGCTTTGCTCATGATGTCTACTCAGCAAGCTCAAAGATGCCTCCAAACAGAATTCGAGTCATCCCTCATGCTCCAGCAGTAGCCATGTTTGTTTTCTATGGCTGTGAGTCTATTTCTGTTTTGTAAATAAGTTCATTTGTATCATTTTTTTAGATGCCACATATAAGTGATATGATATCTGACTTTGTCTAATATACTTCATTTAATATGATAATCTCTAGGTCCATCCATGTTCCTGCAAATAGCACTATTTCTTTTTTATGGTTGAGTAATATTCCATGGTGTGTGTGTGTATATATATGATATGATATATATATATAATATATATTATACTATATATATGCCACGTTTTCTTTATCTGTTAATCTGTCGGTTGACATTTAGGTTGCTTCCACATCTTGGCTATTGTAAATAGTGCTGCTATGAACACTGGGGTGTGTGTATCTTTTCCAACTAGAGTTTTTGCCTTTTCCGGATATATGCCCAGGAGTAGGTTTGTTGGATCATATGGCAACTCTATTTTTAGTTTTGTAAGGAACCTCCATACTGTTCTCCATAGTGGTTGTAGCCATTTACATTCCCAGCAACACTGTAGGAGGGTTCCCTTTTCTCCATACCTTCTCCAGCATTTATAATTTGTAAACATTTTTTTTTCCATGCCACGCAGCTTGTGGGATCTTAGTTCCCTGAGCAGGGATTGAACCCTGGCCCTGGTAATGAAATCGCCGAGTCCTAACCACTGGATCACCAGGGAATTCCATATTTGTATACTTTTTGCTGATGGTCACTCTGACCAGTGTAAGTTGGTACCTCATTGTAGTTTTAGTTTGTATCTCTCTAATAATTAGTGATGTTGAGCATCTTTTCATGTGCCTTTTGGCCATCTGTGTGTCTTCTTTGGAGAAGTGTCTGCTTAGGTCTTCTGGTCATTTTTTTGATTGGGTTGTTTGTTTTTTTGATATTGAGGTGTATGAACTGTTTGTATATTTTGGAAATTAATCTCTTGTCAGTCCTATCATTTGCAAATATTTTCTCCCATTCTGTCACTTGTCTTTTAGTTTTGTTTATGATTTCCTTTGTTGTGCAAAAGCTTTTAAGTTTAATTAGGTTCCCCCCCCCTTGTTTTTTTACTTTTGTTCCCATTACTCTAAGAGATGGATCCAATGAAATATCGCTGTGATTTATGTCAGAGAGTGTTCTACCTATGTTTTCTTCTAAGAGTTTTATAGTATCTGTTCTTACATTTAGGTCTTTAATCCATTTTGAGTTTATTTTTCTATATGGTGTTAGAAGATGTTTTAATTTTATTTGTTTACATGTAGCTGTCCAGCTTTTCCAGCACCACTTGTTGAGGAGGCTGTCTTTTCTCCATTGTATATTTTTGCCTCTTTTGTCATAGATTAATTGACCATAAGAGTATGGGTTTATTTTTGGGCTTCCTATCCTGTTTCATTGATCTATGTGTCTGCTTTTGTGCCAGTACCATACTGTTTTGATTATTATAGCATTGTAGTGTAGTCTAAAATCAGGGATTCCTCCAGCTATGTTCTTCTTTCTCAGGTTGTTTTGTCTGTTCAGGGTCTTTTGTGTTTCCATACAAATTTCAAAATTTTTTGTTCTAGTTCTATGAAAAATGCCATTGGTAATTTGATAGGGAATGCATTGAATCTGTAGATTGCCTTGGGTAGTATGGTCATTTTAATGATATTGATTCTTTCAATCCAAGAACATGGTATATCTTTCCATCTGTTTATGTTATCTTCAGTTTCTTTCATCAGTGTCTTATAGTTTTTGGGGTACAGGTATTTTACCTCCTTAGGTATGTTTATTCCTAGGTATTTTTATTCTTTTTGATGTGATGGTAAGTGGGATTGTTTCCTTAATTTCTCTTTTTGATAGTTCATTGTTAGTGTATAGAAATGCAATAGATTTCTGTATATTAATTTTGTATCCTGCAACTTTACCAAATTCATTGATGAGCTCTAGTAGTTTTTTGGTAGTGTCTTTAGGATTTTCTATGTATAGCATCATGTCATCTGCAAAGAGTGACAGTTTTACTTCTTCTTTTCCAGTTCAAATTTCTTTTATTTCTTTTTCTTCTCTGATTGCCATGGCAAGGATTTCCAAAACTATGTCGAATAAAAATGGTGAGAATGGACATTCTTGTCTTGTTCCTGATCTTAGAGAAAATGCTTTCAGGTTTTCACTGTTGAGTATGATGTTAGCTGTGGGTTTGTCATATTTGCCCTTTATTATGTTGAGGTATTTTCCCACTGTGGGTCCTACATTCTGAGTGAGAAGATATTACTCCCTTTACCTTACTCTTTTTTTTTCTATTATAAAATGATTACATGCTCATTATAGTCAAAAAATAAATGTAGAAAGTAAAAACTGTATATCTGAAACTTCCAAGAGACAATAAGTAACCATATATTAATGGAAGGGTCCATTCATCAAGAAGATATAACAGTTATATCTGTACCAAACACGAGCCCAGAAACGTATGACTCAAGCAGAATTGAAAGGATAAATAGACAGTTCCACAATATTTGGAAATTTCTATACCCCACTTTCCATAATATATAGATTACAGAAGTTCAGTAAGGAAATAGGAAACTTAAATAATACTATAAACCAATTAGACCTAACAGATATCTGTAGAATACCCCAAAACAACAGAATACACATTCTTCTCTAGTATACCTGAAACATTTTCCAGGATAGACAATATATTAGGCCACAAAACAAGTCTCAGTAAGTTTTAAAAAATTGGAATCATGCAGCATATTTTTTTCTGACCAAAATGGAATGAAGAAATCAATAGAATCAATAATAGAAGGAAATAGAGCAGATATAAATGAAATCAATAATTTAAGAAGAAATAACAGAAGGAAAGCTAGAAAACTCACATCTATGTGGAAATTAAACAACACAATTTAAAATAACCAATGGAGGGATTTCCCTGTTGGTCCAGTGGTAAAGCGTCTGCCTTGCAATGCAGGGGACACGGGTTCGATCCCTGGTCAGGGAACTAAGATCCCACAAGCCACAGGGAAACTAAGCCCACATGCCACAACTACTGAGCTCATGTGCCTCAACTAGAGAGCCTGCGTGGCACAAACTACAGAGCCCACGTGCCCTGGAGCCTGCACTCCACAACTAGAGAGAGAAAACCTGCCCACCACAGCTAGAGAGACACCCGTGCACCGCAATGAGAGAGAAGCCCGCATGCCTCAATTAAAGATCCCTCAAGCCTGAACGAAGAATCCTGTGCGCCACAACTAAGACCTGATGCAGCCAAAAATAAATAAAATAATAAATAAATCTTAAAAAAAAATAACCAATGGATCAAAGAATAAATCACAAGGGAAATTAGAAAATACTTAGAGATTAATGAAAATGAAAATGCAACATACCAAAACTCATGGATGTAATGAAAGCAGTGCTCACAGGTAAATTTTTACAGTAAATGTCTACATTTAAAAAGAAGAAAGATCTCAAATCAATAACCTAGCTGTATACCTTAACAAACCAGAAAAAGAACTAAACCTAAAGTTAGGAGATGGAGGAAATAATAAGGATTAGAGCAGATATAAATGAAATCAATAATAGAAAAACAATGGAATTAATGAAACCAGAAGTTCCTTGAAAATATCAAGAAAATTGGAAACCTTTAGCTAGTTTAAAAAACAAAACAAAACAAACTCAAATACTAAAATTGGAAATGAAAGGCTGGCATTTTCAATTTTACATAAATAAGAAGGATAATTAAGAAAATATTGTGAATAGCTGTATACCAAGAAATTGTATAAGTTGGACGAAATGGAAAAATTCATAGAAACCCATAAACTACGAAAACCAACTCAGGAAAAACAGAATAAATCAATATCAAGGAGACTGAATCAGTAATCAAAACCTCCCAACAAAGAAAAGCTCAGGACCAGATGGCTTCACTGTTGAATTCTATCCAACATTTAAAGAAGAATTAATACCAGTCTTTCTCAAACTCTTTCTAACTTGTTCTAGGAGGCCAGCATTACCCTCATACCAGAACCAAAGACACTATAAGAAAACGATAGACCAAATACCTTGTGAATATAAATACCAAAATCCTGAACAAAAATACTAAAAAGAAGCTAAATTCAATGACATATTAAGAGAATTATACACTATTACCAAGTGGGATTTATCCCTGTGACACAAGGCTGGTTCAACATGAAAATCAGTGTAATATACCCATTAATAGAAAGAAGGAAAAAAACACATAATTGTTTCGGAAGAAACATTTAAGAAAATCTAACACCATTTCATGATGAAAACATTGAATAATCGAGGAGTAGAAGGGGACTTCCTCAACATGATAAAGGTGCAAAGCCCACAACTAACATCATTCTCAGTGGTGAAAAGCTGAAAGTTTTTCCCCTAAAGTCAAGAACAAGGCAAGAATGCCCATTTTTACCACTTCTTTTCAACATGGTGCTAGAGGTTCTAGCCAGAGAAGTTAGGCAAGAAAAAAAGAAATAAACATAATCTTACTTCAAAAGGCAGAAATAAAGTTATATCTGTACACACATGACATGATGTTACATATAGAAAACTCTAAATCATCCATCAAAAAACTTTTAGAGCTAATTATAGGATTTCCCTGGTGGTCCAGTGGTTAAGACTCTGCACTTCCACGGTAGGGGCATGGGTTCGATCCTTGGTGGGAAACTGAGATCCCACAGGCCGTGTGGTGCAGCCAAAAAAACCAAAACCAAAATCCCCCACAAAACTATTAGAGCTAATTATATTTGCAGAATATAAAAATCAACACAAAAATCAGTTGTATTTCTTTATACTAGCAGTGATGATCTGAAAAGGAAATTAAGAAAATGATTCCATTTACAATAGCATCAAAAATAGCATAAAATATTAAAGAATAACCTTAACTAAGAAGGTACAAGACTTGTACACAGAAAACTATAAAACATTGCTGAAAGAAATTACTTTTCCCCCTTAGTTAATTAGTGTGGTAAAATAAAACTGATCAGTTTCAAATGTAGAAACACACTTGTGTTTTTTATACTGCTAACTTATCATGATTCATTTTATGATTATATTTTATATGTTTTATTTGAAAAACTTTGCACCGAAGAAAAGTTGAAAGAATGGAAATAATTTACCATTTGTTAACATTTTGGCCATATTTGATAAACCTCTTTTTCTATTTGTTGTTGATTGGTTACCCTGCCAGATAAGCAGACACAAGAGTAAGCAGACACATTCTTGGTCCCTAAATACCTCAGCATGCATCTTCTAAGAATAAGGATGTTCTTCTATGTAATCACAATATCATTATAAAACCTAAGCAATATACAGCCATTCCATAATAGCATTTAATGTCTAGTTCATATTCAAATATGCTTAATTGTCCCCAAAATATGTTTTGTAGTTTTCTTTGAAAAATCCAGGATTCAATAGTCTTAGGCATTCTATTTGATTGTAATATCTTTTTAGTTCCTTTTAATGAAAAAAGATTTTTTTTTAATAATATTGACCTTTTGAAGAGAAAAGTCAGTTTTCTTGTACAATATACCACATTCTGGTTGTCTCCTCATAGTGTTCTTTGATTAATTTTCTATATTTCCTGTAAATTAGAAATTAAGACTGGAAACTTGATTAGATTCAGATAAAATGTTTTTGGCAAGAATACTTCATGCATGAGATTGAGGACTTTATATTCCATTATGTGAGAAGATACACAATTCAGATCGTCTCATCATTACATTAAAAATGTTATCACTTTATTAAAGTGATGACCACAGATTTCTCCAAGGTCTAGATGCAGAATTCACTTTGGAATTTGTAACTACTCTTTAAGGTGATACTTTGACATTGTGTGACTATCTCGTGTCTTCCCATCAATTCTTCACCTAATGAATTTTAGCATCCAGTGGTCTTCCATGTCTGAATCAATTATTACACTGAAGGCTGCAAAATCTTATCAGTCTTTTTTTTTTTTTTTCGGTATGCGGGCCTCTCACTGTTGTGGCCCCTCCCGTTGCGGAGCACAGGCTCCGGACGCGCAGGCTCAGCGGCCACGGCTCACGGGCCCAGCCGCTCCGCGGCACGTGGGATCTTCCCGGACCGGGGCACGAACCCGCGTCCCCTGCATCGGCAGGTGGACTCTCAACCACTGCGCCACCAGGGAAGCCCTCTTATCAGTCTTTATTCAAGTTTTAGCTGACATTCTACTGTAAAGAAGAACTTTCCTTTTCCTCTTTCCTTTTTGAGTACCATTATGGCCTCATGGATTAAAAATGTTTATAAAAAATTTATTTATTTTTTAATTAAAAAGTGTTTTCATATTTAACTTTTGATTATGTGCTATAACCAATTAATATTATTATAATGCGTTAAAAGACACTTGGGTTCGATTAGCTCATATTTTATTTAAAATTGTTGCATTACATGAGTGATTAGCTTGATCATATTTTTTACATACCAACGTACCTGGCTTAATAATATAGATTATACTGGTTTCATTAACAGGTTTGGAAATGTTATCTCCTTTCTGTTTTTTGGAAGAAGTTATATAATCAGGGAATTATTTAGTGCTTGAAAGCTTGTGGTATTCACATGTAAAAACATCTAGGCAGGATTTGTATTGAGGGAAGTAGGTGATCATTTCAATTTCTTACATCATTATTGGTTTATTCAAGTTTTCTATTTATTTTTATGCTACTTATTTCATCTTATGTTTTTGCAGAACTTTGTTTCTTGCAGGTTTTCAAAGTTATCACCATATTTTATTGTCTGCTCTGTCAGTAGTTAATTTCTCTTTTAGATTATATATTTTGTTCATTTGATTTTTCTCTTGTTTTCTTATTCAGTCTTGTTAGAGATTTATTCATGTTATTAATCTTTCCAAAGACCAATGCCCAGGTAGGGTTCTTCAGTAAGCAGACTCTGAGAGGTTAGGGTACAGGATATTAGGGAGCACCTTAGGACCAACACCGATAGAAGGAAAGGGAAGAAAGTGGGATTGGGGAGAGGGAGAAATCAGAAAGTGATGCAAGCAGGAATCAAAGGCTTGACTAACCTCTAGGGGCAGTTCTGGAGCTAAAATGTCAGGGTTGGCCCACCTTAAGTTAAATGTTTCTGCCTTATACCCTAGCCAAATTAGTCACTGGTTATGGGCTGCACAGGGAAGGTATGACCTTGGGCAAGGGCATTTGTCTGCAGCTAAGGGGCTCTTCCATGGACTGACAGCTGGAGATTGTCTCCTGACAACACTCTTTTTCACTGAAGGGGAATCTGGGCAACTCACGTCCAAGTCCACTATAGCTGATTTCTGGTTTTGATCACTCTCTGCCTTGCTGTTTTATTTTCTATTTCCTTAATTTCTGTTATTATCTTTATTTTTTCTTTCCTTTATGGTTCTTTGAATTTATTCAATGGTTCTTTTTGTAGTTTGAGTTGTAATTTTCCTTGAGTTAAATTATTGGCTCATTTATATTCAGTCCTTCTGTTTTCTGATCAATATCATTATTATTATATTTTTATAACCTGGGCATGCACAACTCCATTCCTTTGTCTGCTGGGCCAACATCATCTCTTTTACCAGGAATTGAACCTGGCCATGGTAGTGAAAGTGCCAAGTCCTAACCATTGGACTGCCAGGGAATTTCCTGATCAATATTTTTAAAGCTAGAATTTTCCTCATAACAATTGCTTTCTCTATTTCTGATGAGTTCTCAGTCATTATTTCTTTTTTTTCAGTCATTATTTCTTCAAAACATTTACTGCTGTGTATTTTTTTCCCTCTTCCAGGTCTCTTATTAAATATTGTTAAATTTCTTCCCTAATAGCTCTTTCTATCTTTCTTTCATAATTTTATCTTGGGTTTGTGTCTGGAAGATCAGGGTTGGTATGGCATCTGCCAGATGGAAGGACTCTAGAACAAGGAGTTCCTAGATTCTTCCTTCTCTTCTGTTTGCCCAGAGTAAATTTATGCTACCAGGCAGTAGCTCTGCTCCTCAGCAAGCTAGCAGGATTCCCACCACCTCCAGGATCACCTCAGGATCAAAGTGGGAGAAAAGCCGGCCCATGTCATTGTTACTTTTGTCCCAGCCACAGTCTCCAAACTACTTTGCTCTTCTTTTTCATTAATATTTATATCTAATCCTCCAGCGAAACAAATGGCTTCTAGTTATTGCACTCTCTCCAAATGCTTCTATTTCATACTTATGTTTTTAAACCTAGCTATCTATAATTTGTCCTCTGCTCTGAGGAGATGAAAGAAGGGTAGAGAAGGGACAGTCTGTGGTCCCAAGTAAGCACTTATTTTCATCTTTTACACATTTATTGCTTACAGTTAGAACTCTACAGGTATGAGTGTGACCTGAGATATATTTTGTAGGACTAAGGTGAGGCTAACTTGAACTCAGGCTATTGATGGGTAATGACACAGTTTCCAATCATCAGTCTATTTTAGAGGGAACCCAAACCAGCAGGGAGACTAGACCAGAAAGATCAAATGTCACTTGGAAGCCTTCCCAGTAGTGTGCTTTGTTGTGCTCTCAGGGCAAAATAGACTTGGGGCAAAGTGATACGAGGTCTGTCTTCTAAAAGCATCATGAATGAATTGTCTGCTAGTATAAAAACTTCTTGCCTGGAGACAAGCACAGGATTAAAAAACATATCATCACTCTTTGAAATAACTAAGAAGGAATCTAATTCAGTAACCCAAAGAAAACCAACTCTGGCTATATGTTATTTATTTTCTCCTATTTCAGTCTGTCATTCTTTCTTCATTAAAAGTTCTATTGGGACTTCCCTGGTGGCGCAGTGGTTAAGAATCCGCCTGCCAGTGCAGGGGACGTGGGTTCGATCCCTGGTCCAGGAAGATCCCACCTGCCGTGGAGCAACTAAGCCCGTGCGCCACAAGTACTGAGCCTGTGCTTTAGAGCCCGTGAACAACAACTACTGAGCCCTCGTGCCACAACTACTGAAGCCCGCGTGTCTAGAGCCCCCCCCCCCCCCCCCGTGCTCTGCAACGAGACAAGCCACAGCGTTGGGAAGCCCGTGCACCACAATGAAGAGTAGCCTCTGCTCGCCGCAACTAGAGAAGACCTGTGCACAGCAATGAAGACCAAACGCAGCCAAAAATAAACAAATAAATTTATTTTTAAAAAAAGTTCTATTCATTCTATTTTTTCTTATTTTACTGCACAAAGACCCTGTATTTCTTTTTTTTAAAATATAAGCTTATTTATTTATTTATTTTTGGCTGCATTGTGTCTTTGTTGCTGTGCGCGGGCTTTTTCTAGTTGTGGTGAGCGGGGGCTACTCTTTGTTGCGATGCGCAGGCTCTAGGCGTGTGGGCTTCAGTAGTTGTGGCACACGGGCTCAGTAGTTGTGGCTCGCAGGATCTTTAGGGCAGGCTCAGTAGTTGTGGCACACAGGTTTAGCTGCTCCACGGCATGTGGGATCTTCCCGGACCAGGGCTCGAACCCATGTCCTCTGCATTGGCAGGTGGATTCTTAACCACTACGCCACCAGGGGAGTCCAACCTTATCTTTCTTGACCTCAAAATCAGTGTATTTAGCTAGAAACTTCTCTTGATTTGTATTTACAATTTCAGGTTTGCCTCTAGGTACTAGAGAAAGAAGGATGTACTTTTAGACCATGTAATCTAATATGAAGGAATAGAAGAGATCATTTGAATTAATCTTTGTGACCTAAAAAACAGTATCATAGTGATTAGGACTCCATAGTGAAGATGGTTGCCTGAGTGACACAACTTCATCCGAAAAGAACCTTTTTAAGGGCCTGAAAAGCCACTAAAATAAAGTCATTGCAATCAGTCTTGTATTTGTTCATTCAGTGTGTGTTAATGATCCTTCAAGGAACCAGATCCTTTTTGACTCTGATGGGTTAAACTGATTGGAAACACTGCCCATGCTGACAGTGTGGTTGGGGATATGACAAATGAAAGACAACATTACAGATGGGACACATGAGGGAGAGTACCTGACTCAAGTAGGAAGGGACAGAGTAAATGGGTCTGTTCAAGCTTAATCCTGGAAACCAGGGTAAAAAGAATAAGAATGGCTTATATCTATTAGTGGACTCAATGTGTTGGTGCTGTTAGGAGCTAACTGGTGAAAAAAATAGTTGTGGTACCTGCCCTTATATAGCTCAGAGTATGGTAGGGAAGATGGGTATTATACGATGTATGAATGGGACTTCCTTGGTGGCGCAGTGATTAAGAATCTGCTTGCCAATGCAGGGGACACAGTTTCGAGCCCTGGTCTGGGAAGATCCCACATGCCACAAGCAACTAAGCCCGTGTGCCACAATTACTGAGCCTGTGCTCTAGATCCCATGAGCTACAACTAATGAAAGCCTGTGCACAGCAAATAAATAAATAGACTTCTACAATGTATGAATGGAAATCCAACTTTTATGAAGAAAGAGAGAAGGGCCAAAAAGAGTCAGTACTAGAAGGGATCTTCTATCATTATGTGGTTTTAAATAAGTCACATCTAGTCCCAAAGAAGGAAAAGGAGTCATTCAGAAAACTGAGACTCAAGGAGGCCAATAATTTGCCTACAGAAATAGAACTAATACTTTTAGAATCCAGAATTCAAATCAAGTTGACCTGACTCCAAAATCATAACTGCTATTTAATGACTCAGTAGTTCCCCAGAGTAAACTTCTCAAGGGCAGGGGCTGTATTTATATCACCCTATCTTAAATCTAACACATAGTTGGCACTTAACAAATTATTACTAAACAAATGCATTTGAAATATTGAGCTTTTATAGGAAAAAGAGTACAATGTTAAAGGCATTATAACAATCGTGTTTCAGAAGGAGGGAGAGGCTTGCTTTCAAATCTTTGACAAACATACTAGACAATTTGGGTTAGAAAGGAAATAAATAAATGAGAGTATTAGTGAAAGAGGATTAGAAATAAATATTAACATCATTAGGGTTACGTTTGGAGAGAAAGTATTACATAAAATAACACAAAACAGTGAGAGAAGATCAAAATAAAACTAAAGATGAGAAATTTTTGTAATGAACTGCTTTTTTTGAATATTGATCTCTTATTGAAATATAGTTGATATACAATATTATATAAATTACAGGTGTACAATATAGTGATTCACAATTATTAAGGGTTATACTACATTTATAGTTATTATAAATATTTGCTATATTACTTGTGTTGTACAATATATCCTTGTGGCTTATTTATACATAATAGTTTGTACCTCTTACTCCCCTGTCCCTATATTGCCCCTCCCCCCTTTCTTCTCCTCGCTGATAACTACTAACTTATTCTCTATATTTGTGAGTCTGCTTCTTTTTTGTTATATTCACTAATTTGTGGTATTTTTTGGGTTCCACATATAAGTGATATCATACAGTATTTGTCTTTCTCTGTCTGATGTATTTCACTTAGCATAATACCCTCCAGATCCATCCGTGTTGCTTCAAATGGCAAAATCCCATGAGTCTTTTTTAATGATAAATTCCTAGAAATGGAATTGCTAAGGAAAAGTAGAGATATTAATAATTGAAAATATTGCCAAATTGCCCTCTGTAGAGGAGTAGAAGTATATACTTCTACTCATCTCACAATGTATAAAAATGCCTGTTTCTGTACACTCTCACCAACTGAGTGTAAAATCAAATTTCAAACATTGCCAGTCTAATAACTGAAAATGGCATATCTGTATAGAATTTTTTCCTTTAAAATAAACTTTATTTTTTATTACAGTTTTAGATCTACAGAAAAAAATTGTGAAGATAGAGTTTCCATATATCCCATGCCCAATTTCCCTTATTATTAATTAATATCTTACATTAGTACGGTACATTTATTACAATTAATGAAGCAGTGTTGATACCTTATTATTAACTAAATTCCATACTTTATTCAGATATCCTTAGTTTTTGCTAAAGTCCTTTTTCTGTTCCTGGATTCCATCCAGGATACCACTTCACATTTAATTGTCATATCTCAGACTTCTCTTGGCTATGACAGTTTTTCAGACTTTCTTTATTTTTGATGATCTTGATAGTTTTGAGGAATACTGGTCAGGTGTTTTGTTTAAAATGTCCCTCTATTTGAATTTGTCTGATTTTTTTTCTCATGACTAGACTGGGGTTGAAGACCCTTTGGGGAGGAAAAGCACAGAGGTAAATTGCTATTCTCATCATATCATATCAAGAGTACATACTGTCAACACCATATTACTATTGAGGTTGACCTTGGTCACCTGATTGAACTAATGTTTGTAAGATGTCTCCACTGTAAGCTTAGGTTTCCCCTGACTCCTTTCTAAACTGTACTCTTTGAGAGAAGTCACTGTGTATAGCCCATCCTTAAGGAAAGGGGAATTGTGCTCCACCTTGAGGAAGGAGTATCAAAATACATTATTTGGAATTTTCTGCATGGGAGATTATCTGTATAGCTTTAATTTGTTGATTAATATTGAGATTGAGCATATTTTCATAAATCAGAGTCATTTTTATTTCCTTTCAACTTAAACTATTTGTTCAAATTTGTTGTCCATTTTTTCCAACAGGTTATTTGGGCTTTTTGTTTGCCTTTTTGTTTTTATGTAGTTCAGTTTGTCAGTTTTTTTTTCTGAATGATTTCTGTTTTTTTTTTTTTTTTGTGGTACGTGGGCCTCTCACTATTGTGGCCTCTCCCGTTGCGGAGCACAGGCTCCGGACGCGCAGGCTGAGCGGCCATGGCTCACGGGCTCAGCCGCTCCGCGGCACGTGGGATCTTACTAGACCGGGGCACGAACCGGCATCCCCTGCATCGGCAGGTGGACTCTCAACCACTGCGCCACCAGGGAAGCCCTGATTTCTGGATTTTGTGTCATACTTAGAAAAATTTTCCTCATTCCTAGATTTTTTATATATGCACGCACAAATAGACAAATTTTTGTGATTTATTCTGGTTACTTTTAAGAGTTTCATTTTAAATATTTGTCTTTTATCCACTTGGAATTATATATGGTATAAGGTGTGAGCTATGGACTCACCTTTTCCACTAGGAATTGAAATGCTACCTTTATCATATCCTAAATACGTCTGTGTATTTGAGTCTATATCTGGGCTTTCTATTTTGTTCTATTGATTTGTATGAATATTCTTAGGTTAGCATTTTCAAATGTAGATTCATAATTAATTTTAATATTGTGGGGGAGGAAAAAATTGTCCCTCTACCTTTCTGAGTTCTTGGCTGAGACTCCTATAATAAAAGATAGATTAAAAAGATAAAAACAAACAAGTTTATTAACTTATATACCTCATGTATACATGGGAGCTATTCACAAACACATGAGTAACTCAAATAAGTGGCTTAGAATTTAGGCTTAAATATCATTTTAATAGGGAAAAGAGAGGGGAGATGTAAGCCTCTGAGGGGAGAGTAAGTGATTTTTAGGAAAGGTGAATGGGCTCTTGGAAGAATAGATGGGGGGTATGATAGTTTATGACAGAGTTAGGTGTTGGCTTCTAGTCTCCTCTCCTGTGATGAGTCAGTCTTCCCTGATTGATGAAATTCCTGGGAAGGGCATTTATGACAGTTGAGCTCCTTTTGTCTTTAGGCAGATATTAGGAGTTCAGAGAAAGCTGCTGTCTGCATTTATTGTTTTTCAGCAACAATGAAAAAGCTCAAAATAATCAGTATACCAAAGCAGTGTATTTTGGGGTGGCATATTCTGCTACCCTTATTTATTTATTTATTTAAATTAATTTTTAAAAACATTTATTTTTGGCTGCGTTGGGTCTTCGTTGTTGCGCCAGGGCTTTCTCTAGTTGCAAAGAGCAGGGGCTACTCTTTGTTGAGGTGTGTGGGCTTCTCATTGCGGTGGCTTCTCTTGTTGTGGAGCCCGGGATCTAGGCATGTGGGCTCAGTAGTTGTGGCTCACGGGCTCTAGAGCACAGGCTCAGTTGTGGCGTATGGGCTTTGTTGCTCCACAGCATGTGGGATCTTCCTGGACCAGGGCTCGAACCTGTGTCTCCTGGAGGATTCTTAACCACTGCACCACCAGGGAAGCCCTGCTACCTTTATTTTATAAATATTTTTCTGAGCTATCAAAATTGTTTAACTCCCAGAAGAAAAAAGTTTCTTAGAGTTTTTATTGGAGCAACATCAAATTTATAAATTGAAAGAGATTTGACTTTTTAAAATAATTTATTTTATTGAAGTATAGTTGATTTACAATGTTGTATTAATTTCTGCTGTACAGCAGAGTGATTCAGTTATATATATATATATACACACACACACACACACACACACACACACACACACACACATTCTTTTTCAAATTCTTTTCTATTATGGTTTATCACGGGATATTGAATATAGTTCCCTGTGCTATACAGTAGGACCTTGTTGTTTATCCATTCTGTATATAATAGTTTGCATCTGTTAATCCCCAACTCTCAATCCATCCGTCCCTATCCCCCCACACCCCCTTGGCAACCACAAGTTTGTTCCAAAGAGATTTGACATTTTTAGGTCTTGGATTTATACCTTTCCATTTTTTCAAATCTTCATTTATGACTTTCGGTAGTATTCTGTTAATTTATTCATATAAATTGTTCCCATTTTCAATGGAGTTTATTTTTCTGTATTTTATAGGTATGTATGTCAATAAATATGCACACATATACATAATTATTGTTTTTTCTTTCATTATATCTTATAACTTTATATTTTGAATAAAATCTATTTGAAAATAAATAGTGGTTAATAGATTTGTAATAAAAATTATTTTTTTCATGGAAAATTTGTAGCAACTAATTTAATGAAAATTATAAACATATCAATTGATAAATATATTGATTAGAATACATGGGGTAAGATAATAAGATAATAAAATAAGTCAGAAAATAAATGATATGAATTTAAAAAAATGGTGATGCGGGTAAACATGAAGTATACTGTAACATGTAGTGATTTGTTTTCCTCTTCCAACATTCATTTTGTCACTTCTCAGGCACACTATTATAGCCACCATTTCCACTTGCCCTTAGAATTGAGTGGATGTAGTCTTTGATGTAAATATAGTTTCTCTTCAGGGAATGCTAATAAAATGGCTTTGGATATTCACTGATAGGAATTCATGGGTGTGGCAAGGGATAATAATAATAATAATTATTAAAAATAGCATTAATAAAATAATAATAATTTTATTAGCAGAGCTCATTTTTTTCAATTAAAAATTTGGCTGGAAAACAAAGAAGAAAATCCTCAGATCCCCTCCCTTTAATGCACATCTGCCCTAATCTAATATCCAGATTCCTAAAGTTTTGTCATTCCTTATCCCCACCATACCCCCTTGCTGTCACCACCATGTCCCCCTTCGATGCTTTTCCATTGTTTTTAGCCAATGGGAACTCCCTTACAAGATGCTTTTGGGTCTTCCTCTTCCTATATCTTCTGTATCCTCACATCCTTTCTTCCTAGTTTTCTAGCCTTCAGCTAATCTGACTTTCTTTTCATTCCTTTATACTTACCAACCTTCTCACCTCCAGTGGCTGAATACTCTTCCTGAACTGAACTTCTGCCTAGTTTTTGTTTTAAATGGATACTATTTATTTTTAATCATATCTTTCTAGTAATCTGTCAGACATGTTCCACAATTGTAGCCTTTTAAAAATTATTATTATTTTTATTTACTTATTTTTTATTAAGTAGGTTTTTTTTTTTTTTTTTTTCCTGGCTGCGTTGGATCTTTGTTGCGCGCGGGCTTCCTCTAGTTGTGGCGATGGGGGGCTACTCTTCGTTGCTGTGCACGGGCTTCTCATTGCTGTGGCTTCTCTTTGTTGCACAGTACGGGCTCTGGGTGCATGGGCTTCAGTAGTTGTGGCTCGCGGGCTCTAGAGCTCAGGCTCAGTAGTTGTGGCTCACTGGCTTAGTTGCTCTGCGGCATGTGGGATCTTCCTGGACCAGGGCTCGAACCCGTGTACCCTGAATTGGCAGGCAGATTCTTAACCACTGCACCACCAGGGAAGTCCCTGAACTTCTGCTTAGTTAAAAGCTGCTTCTAGTTCAGATCTTAAATCAATCATTACTTTCTCAGAGATAGGGCCACAGTCTACCACTTTTCTTAATTCATTTTTCATATCCTCCTACCTCCTGCAAGAGGGCTGAGATAGATTGTTCTTAATTAGCTGTAAGTAGTCAAGAAAGAGTATTTGATTAAATTATTAATCAGTTTAGTGGCTACTTAGTTTAGGCATAAAGTGAGTAACCAACGTGGTCAGGACTTTAGCAACATTTAGCTTTAGAGAGAAATTATTCCAGAAGAAGTTTGTTTAGTTATTCTAAACTCAGTACTAGGATCTAGAATGCACAGATTACCAATTAACTTACAATATTATGTTAATTTCAAGTGTACAGCCTAGTGATTTCGATATTTTTATACATTACAAAATGACCACAGTCTAGTTTCCATTTGTCACCATACAAGATTATTACAATATTATTGACTGTATTCCCTATGCTGTACATTATCAAGTATACTAGTTTCTTTGTGCTACTATAATTAATTACTGCAAATTTAGCAGTTTAGAACAAATTATAGTTCTAGAGTTCAAAAGTCTTAAAAATCAAGATGTCAGCAGGGCTGCATTCCTTCCTTCTTGAGGCTCTAAGGGAGTTATCTGTTTCCTAGCCTTTTTAAGCTTTTAGACACTGCCTGCATTTCTCAGCTTATGGCCCCTTTCTCTCATTACTTCAACCTCTGCTTCCATTGTCATATCTCCTTTTTTGACTCTGACCCACCTCTTTTTCTCATATAAGGACCATGTGATTACATTGCGCCCACTAGGATAATCCAGGATAACTTCCCTATCTTAGAATCCTCAACTTAATCACTTTTGCTAAATCCCTTTTGCCATGTAAGGTAACATATTCACTGGTTCCAGGGAACAGAGTATCTTTGGGAGTGCATTATTTGATTTTTCACAGCAAGATAAAATCCTTGTCTTCAAGCAGCTCACATGAGAGCCACAGGTGCTATGAGAATTCACAGAAGGTACCTAACTGTACATTTCCTTTCAGGGTAAGAAAGGATATGTCCCAGAGGGGAGGTCCAAATCAAGTAGTATTTTGGATGGAAAGAGAAATGGAAGATATTTTGATACAGGGAACAGTGCACACAAAGCATAAAAAAGTGAGAAAAATGTGATTCATTTTAGTAACTCTAATAAGACTAAAACCTGGTGTATAGTTTTAGTGGAAGAGCCAAGAATATCATAAGTTTTGTTCAATGGGCCAATTTTTAAATTATCTCTGGGACCTCAGCTCCTGATAATCTCATGAAATGTATAAAACCCTCTTATCAGAAAAATGCAAATACACACTTGTATAAAATTTCAGCTCCTAAATAACTTATATGCATTCCTGGTTATGACACTCAGCTACTGGTCCTGAAGGTTAGGTGATTACAGGGAAGTGAACTGATTTGACTTGCACCACTGGGAAAGACTAGGAGAGGATAAAAGAAAATCAATTAGGAAGAATCAATTTTTGGGTCAGGAATATAAGTGAGAAATAATTTAGGACTGAAACTAAAGAAATGGTAGCGGGGATAAAAATGTGACAAACTCAGGAGAACTTTGGAAGGTAGAAAGAATCACTGGACTTTTGAAGTATTGAGTGTGTAGTTGAGAGCTGAGATGCCTCATTCTAGGCTTCCTGGCTTAAGTGATGTGAGTTGTTGGTGTTACAACCTAAGAGACAGGAAATAGAGACAGGCAATTAGCTTTGGTGATAAAGGCACTGAATTCAAATTCAGATCTATTTTAGGTAATTTGGAACTCAGGAGAAAAGTTTTTGTTGGAGATCCTTCTGGGAGACACAAGCAGGTACTGGTAGTTGGCACCTGTGGAATGAAAGAGGTTGCTTAAAATGCATGGAGAGAAGGATTTGTCTTGAGGAAAAAGTCCTAAAGATCCCTGTATTTTTTTTTTTTTTTTTTTTTTTTTGTGATATGCGGGCCTCTCACTGTTGTGGCCTCTCCCGTTGCGAAGCACGGGCTCCGGACGCGCAGGCTCAGCGGCCATGGCTCACGGGCCCAACCGCTCCGCGGCATGTGGGATCTTCCCGGACCGGGGCACGAACCCGTGTCCCCTGTATCGGCAGGCGGATTCTCAACCACTGCGCCACCAGGGAAGCCCGATCCCTGTATTTTTATAAACAGGTGAGCAAAGGAGACTGAAAATGGGTGGGTCAGAGATAAGATGAGAACTTGGCATTATGATCAATTGGGAATAGGATTGTCTTAATCAGTTTGGGCTGCTATAACAAAGTATCAGAGACTGGTTGGCTTAGGAACAAATAGGAATTTATTTCTCACAGTTCTGGATGCTGGAAGTCTGAGATCAGGGTGCCAGCATGGTCAGGTTCTGGTGAGGACCCTCTTCCAGGTTGCAGACAACTGACTTCTTGTATTCTCACATGGTGGAAAGAAAACTAGCAAGCTCTCTGGCCTCTTCTTAGGAAAGCACTAGTCATTCATGAGGGCTCCACCCTCATAACCTAATAACTTCCAAAGGCCCCACCTCCAAATACCATTACAGTGGGGATTAGATTTCAACATATAAATGTGGGAGGGGGGACACAAATAATCAGTCCATAATAGTTGATGAAGATGTAGGGAAGGGCATCATCACTAGCTTGGTATGGTATGAGAGGCCCAGTGAAGAATAAGAGAAAATTTCTTTCCTTTATTACATTTACCTCCTTCCCCACTCACCACTCTCAGGTGTTGCTGCAACTGTTTTCTTTATTTTCCTGACCACCTTCAAGAAACAGGCCTATGTAAAATGGTCTCTCTGACTACCCTTCTTTAGCAAACTCAAGTTTAATTTGCCCCATAAGCCTCTGAGGTTAGTGAAAAGCCCCCAGTCAATACAGATGAGCAAGAGAAGGAATTGTTAGGAGCAGCTAAGAGCATCCCCTGGTTTAGAAACTTTGACTAAATAAACTCCAGGTATGTTGACCATAATCTGGTTCCTACAAAGGCTGCATCTTAGTCCTCACAATGCTCCTCTCCGTCATGTCTCCATTGTGAAGAGACCAGAGGATAAAAGGAGTGATCTGTTTAAGATCTACTGGACTTCAGGATCCACCCAAAGTGATTGCTACTTTGAGAGCTGGTATATAGAAGAGTTTTTTCAAAGAAAATGATGCAGAGTGCTTGCTTCCTTCCCATGCCAGTTAAAGTAGATGTAACTCTTGGGTTTATATGCTCTGAAGTAAAAATAAACCAGCAGTGCTTCAAAATGGAATTTTCTTGCACTAAGGGTCAAGCGAGAGTCACAAGGGAGCAAATAGAAGCTTCCTTCTGTGTTGCTTCATTCCTTTTTCCCCTAGAAGATAGATGCTAACTTAGAAGCTGTCCCTTTCAAAGTGACACATGCCCTCATGACTATGAAGCTGAATTTCCAGGAGAAGTAGAGAAATTTGTTAAATGAGAAAAAAATATAAAAATCCATATTTATACAATCTTTGGCATTATCTGAACCAGCAATGTTTAAGCTATTTCTCAGTGATCAAGAAATGGATCTTTCTATTATTTTTTATTTATTTGTTTTTATCTTGTGGTATAATTGATTTATAATATTTTATTAGTTTCAGGTGATTATATATTATATATATTATATAGTTATAGTGATTCAATATTTTTATAGATTATACTCCATTTAAATTTATTATAAAATAATGGCTATATTTCCTTGTACTATGCAATATATCCTTGTTGCATATTTATTTTATACATAGCAGTTTGTGTCTCTAAATCCCATACCCCTACCTTGCCCCTCCCCATTTCCCTCTCCCCACTGGTAACCATTGTTTTACTCTGTATATCTATGAGTCTGTTTCTGTTTTGTTATATACATTTGTTTGTTTTATTTTTTAGATTCCACATATAAGTGATAACAGAGTATTCTCTGACTTATTTCACTAAGCATAATACTCTCTCAGTCCATCTACATTGTTGCAAATGGCAGAATTTCATTCTTTTTAATGGCTGAATAGTATTCTTGTGTGTATGTATATGTAAATATACAACATACAGATATAACATCTTCTTTATTTATTTATCTGTCGATGGACACTTAGGTTTTTTCCATAGCTTGGCAGTTGTAAATGAACATTGGGGTACATGTATCTTTTCAAGATAGTGTTTTCGTTTTCTTCAGATATATACCCAATGGTGGAATTGCTAGATCATATGGTAGTTCTATTTTTAGTTTTTTGAGGAACCTCTGTACTGTTTTCTACAGTGGCTGTACCAGTTTACATTCCCACCACAGTGTTTAAATGTTCTCTTTTCTCCACATCCTCACCAATATTTGTTATCTGTAGACTTTTTGATGATAGCCATTTTGACAGGTGTGAGGTGATATGTCATTGTGGTATTTTAAAAATAAATTAAAAAAATATTTATTTATGTATTTATTTATCTTTGGCTGCATTGGGTCTTCGTTGCTGCACGCAGGCCTTCTCTAGTTGCAACGAGCTGGGGCTACTCTTCGTTGTGGTATGCGGGCTTCTCATTGCGGTGGCTTCTCTTATTTCAGAGCATGGGCTCTAGGTGCGTGGGCTTCAGTAGTGTGCACGGGCTTTGTTGCTCCGCAGCATGTGGGATCTTCCTGGGCCAGGGCTCGAACCCGTGTTCTCTGCATTGGCAGGCGGATTCTTACCCACTGTGCCACCAGGGAAGCCCCTGTCATTGTGGTTTTGATTTGCATTTCTCTGATGATTAGTAATATTGAGCATTTTTTCATGTGTCTGTTGGCCATCTGTATACCTTCTTGGAAAAATGTCTATTCAGGTCTGCTGCCTGAAATGGGCCTTCTAAAATCAGGCAGCTATACTTCATTTAGATGGATTTCATGTATAACTCTGAAGAGAATCTCTGCTACTTACCAGTTTGAAAAAATCTAACCTAAATAAAATAAAATAAAATAAAATACATTTACAAATATTTGACTTTATTTTATTTAATTAAAAAATTTTTGTCTGCACCCCATGGCATGCAGGACCTTAGTTCCCTGACCAGGGATCAAACCTGCATTGGAAGGTGGAGTCTTAACCACTGGACCACTGGGGAAGTCCCTGGCTTTATTTTAATTAAATATAAAGTGTAGAAGTGAAACACCTAATTTTGTTCAAGGCATGGTATTTCAATTTCATACAAATAAATATATATCTTTTTAATCTAAAGCAAGAATGGGATTAAAAAATAAAATTTCTGTTCAATACAAGTGATCAAAACTAATAAACTGCACATCCTTAGCTGAAGAAATAGTGACATGTAGATGAATCATCAGATCTTGTCTTTCTTGCTTAACAAACAGAAACAACATTGGTGTGGGTGAATTTCTCATGGGAAAATACCTGTTTTAAGTACTATAGCTATTATTAAGGCACATTGGCTAGAACTTGGCTATTTGATGGAATTCTGAGCTTTCAAGTTGAATTTCAATCTTGAATGTATGTCTGTTTCAGGAAAGATGGAGAGAAACTTTGGGGTGAAATGTATAGTGAAAAGTATAATGTAGAGATCTAAGAGGAAACAAATCTTAATACATAAACTTAAGAGAAAGAGGCTTTGCTGAGAGATGTAGAGAATATGTTGTTTGTGAATGTGATCCAAAAATTTGGACATACTTGATGCTACTGGAGAGTTGGCAGTGAGCTAATGATTGTTAGTGCCCCATTATTATCCTGGAAAGAATTTAATTTGGATTGTTGTCAGTTAAGGTGAATTTTATACAATATATACCAAGTAGTGAATGTTAAATCATGTTACCATGGAATATAATGGGGCTATGAAAGAGAATGAGATAGTTTTACTGTTATGAAAGCTATCTGGCACATATTAAGTGAAAGTGAAACTTCTAAAATAGTTCCAAGATTTACTTAACTATATTTTCTAATTGGATCTTAATGCATCAATATATTGTAGACTTTATCAGTTAGTTTTTGCTGAGTAATAAACCATCCCCCAGAACATAGACACTGAAAACAATCCCTGGGCAGTTCTTTTGGTGGGGGTGTTTAGGTTCAGGACGCCTCACTTACACTCCGGAGAGTGCACACTACTTGGTCTAGGGGGACTCCCACTCATAAATGTGGAAGTTGGCTCCATGTCAGCTGGGCAATGACCACATAAGTTTCACCATCTCGCAGACTGGCCCAAGCTCCTTTCTATAATGGCCAGAGGGTTCCCTGCAGCAAGAGGAGGCAAGTCTTAACGCACAAGCTCTTTTTAGCCCTTTGCCTAAGTCACATTTTCCATTTTACAGCTGGCCAAAGCTAGTCACACAGCCAAGCACAACATCAGAGAGGGAGGGGACTTCCCAAGGGAGGGGTGTAGAGAGATGTGAACTAATTAGGGCCATTATCACTATAATCCTACCACAAAGAACTCATGTGCATTAATACAAAGTTGAAAATACCCCATATTTTGTTTCCATTGATTAAAGTTTGAGAAAAAAATTTCTTTTGAGAAACTGCATTTTTTGTGAACTACAGTTCTTTTGTATAATTAAAATGAGACTCTTTGAATCTAGGCAAAGAGGCTCTCTAATCTTAGAGCCACTGTGGTCCAAAGTCAAAGTCTATTTTAGCAGAAGTCCAATCTGGAAGTGAGACTACATACAACAAATGTGGTTCGTTAACCTTCATTTTAATTTTTTGAATAGAGAGTTCATTCACACAGTTCAAAATTCAAGATACCAGAGTGAAAATCCTCTGTCCTCTATCCACTTGGTTCTCTCCCCAGAGAGAATCAATGTTGGAGTTACTTAGATGGTGTTCTAGAGATGCTTGTGCATATGCATGGGAACATTTATATGCATTCCCTTTCAAATAGGATTTAGAACCCTTAGTCTAGTACCCAGTCAGACTCTCAGGAAGCCAGGGGAAAGAAGGCAAAACACCATGTGGTCTGTCTTTTGAAAAAATGTTACTAGTGAATTAACAAGTAATTGAAAATGAGTGTGGCATCAGAGTTGCCATGTTATTAATGTATAATATTAAACGTTCACTAGCCAGGGAAAGAGATTAACAACTCAGTGCAAACACAGCTGACCTTCTGCTATTTATCATCTACTGCATGAAGGTAAATTAGTGGATATAGGATCAAAATTATAAATTACCTAACATTAAAGTGATCTTAGATTTTAAAAAAAAGAGGAGGCTTTCTAAAAAGACCACAGACACTTTCCTGTTAGCAAAATATACTTTCTGAAACTCTAAATATAAGCAGTAAATGTTCCATAAAGTTTATTCCTGTTTTAAAAATTGAACTTGCCTTTCAAGTTAGACAGTTATATATGAGGTAATGAAATGCACAGTTGCCTATTTGTTGCATGTAAATGTATGTTATTGAGACAGCTCAAGAATATTTTCCACATTCACTATTGGATTATGATCCCCCCATGCCTAGTAGATATTAAATAACTATGTCTTTAACATGTGAAGGAATAGCTTATACATAAAAAAATCAAGTGATACTTAAGGGGGCTAGATTTCTCAGTCTTCACTTTTTTCCCACTAGATACGACTAACGGCAAAAGGAGTATCATGAAGATGTTTAACCATGAAATGTAGTCATTAATAAAATTCCCACAGGTAGCTAAATTTCAGAAAGACAGAGCACTTATCCGTAGTCTTCTTCAGCTTCCCTGAATTTTAAAGGCATAGTAAAAAGAATATTGATGTTGAAGTTAAACAGAGAAGGAGTCAAATTCTGGTTTCACCACTTAACAGCTGTGAGAAGGTAGAGTGCTCCTTACCCTTCCTCATCAGCAAAAGGACAGTGATGTTTCTTACCAGGCTGGGTTTTGCTTTGTGAGAGAATGTCTGTAAAACACCTTGCAGAAAACAGATCCGTAACAGTAAATGGTAGCTATTATTGTTATTCTTGGCAGACAGGAGAGAAAGTGTGGAAAATGAAGGAGAGCCTACACCAATATTAGGCAGGAACCTTGGAAAATTATGAAGAGTTTATAGCAGGAACTGAGATAGCACTTTGTTACCTCTGGTAAGAGTTTTCTCTAAAATATCCTGACCATCAAATAAATAATCTTAAGCTTTTTCTCTCATTTAACTCTCTTGCTTGAAATCTCGTTATCTCCCTCTACCAGTGTCTTAATAAGAAGTTCACGTCTGTTCATAATCTGTTATTTTATTTTTTTCAAATTTCCCAGGGCAAAACCTCTACTCCTGCTGCCTGGCACTGGAGATGTTCTTTTCCTTGTCCACTTCTAGGCTTCAGTTCCAACTGTCTTCCCACCTTGTCCTGTCATCTGCACTCACCTTTCCCAGTCCCCATCCCCAGTAAAAAGACCGAACAGCAATGCCCTCCCACATAAGAGTTGATTTTCATGTTTTCTGAATTCTGTTTTGTAATTTAACTTTGCATTAGGAGTATCACTTGTCTTTTCAATAAGAGTGTTTCCTCAAGGTGGTGACTGTTCTGTTATATTTCTTGGTGTCCAACCAGGATGCTAATATCTGTAATTTATGTTTCTTAGAGAATTCTACAAAGAAGTCTGCAGGTCCAGTTACCCCTTTTCTGATAATTTTGATAATGCATCTAAGGAATTAGGACGTTTAAAATCCAAAAACCACATGGGTCTGAGGTTCCCTCAGCTATTTCTGCCTAAAGAACTATTTTCTCCAAGTATTCCACTGTAAATCAGTCTATTTCAGGAGCGCCCCCTATTGGGCAAGAGGCTGTTAGAGCACATCTGTTAATTTAAGGATAGCCTCATTTCTGTGTACCAAAGTTTCAGTCTACAAGCAAAAACAGGATGCTTAAAGCAATGATGCAACCCCAGTGTAAATTAGTAGTGTTTTTTTTCCTCCTAATCCCACTATACCCGAAGGCTCTTGATGACTTTTTTTTTGGTATACTGCAACCTTACAAAATTAATTGATTAGCTCTAGTAGTTTTCTGGTGGCATCTTTAGGATTCTGTATGTATAGTATCATGTCATCTGCAAACAGTGACAGTTTTACTTCTTCTTTTCCAGTTTTTATTCCTTTTTTTTCTTTTCCTTCTCTGATTACCGTGGCTAGCACTTCCAAAACTATGTTGAGTAATAGTGGCAAGAGTGGACATCTTTGTCTTGTTCCTGATCTTAGAGGAAATGGTTTCAGTTTTTCACCGTTGAGAATGACGTTTGCTGTGTGTTTGTCGTATATGGCCTTTATTATGTTGAGGTAAGTTCCCTCTATGCCTATTTTCTGGAAGATTTTTAAAATTTATTTACTTACTTATTTATTTGTTTAATTTTTGGCTGCATTGGGTCCTCATTGCTGCATGCGGGCTTTCTTTTATTTGTGGTGAGCAGGGGCTACTCTTCGTTGTGGTGCACAGACTTCTTATTGCAGTGCCTTCTCTTGTTGTGGAGCATGGGCTATAGGTGCGCGGGCTTCAGTACTTGTGGCACGCAGGCTCAGTAGTTGTGGCATGCAGCTCTAGAGCACAGGCTGAGTAGTTGTGATGCACGGGCTTAGTTGCTCCGCCGCATGTGGGATCTTCCTGGACCAGGGCTTGAACCCATATCCCCTTCATTGGCAGGCGGATTCTTTACCACTGTGCCACCAGGGAAGCCCCTCTGGAGGGTTTTTATCATAAATAAGTGTTGAATTTTGTCAAAAGCTTTTTCTGCATCTATTGAGATGATCATATGGTTTTTATTCTTCAACTTGTTAATATGGTGTATCACATTGATTGATTTGCATGTATTGAAGAATCCTTGCATTCCTGGGATAAACCCCACTTGATCATGGTGTATGATCCTTTTAATGTGTTGTTGGATTCTGTTTGCTAGTATTTTGTTGAGGATTTTTGCATCTATATTCATCAGTGATATGGTCTGTAATTTTCTTTTCTTGTAGTGTCTTTGTCTGGTTTTGGTATCAAGGTGATGGTGGCCTCATAGAATGAGTTTGGGAGTGTTCCTTCCTCTGCAATTTTTTGGAAGAGTTTGAGAAGGATGGGTGTTAGCTCTTCTCTAAATGTTTGGTAGAATTCACGTGTGAAGCCATCTGGTCCTGGACTTTTGTTTGTTGGAAGATTTTTAATCACAGTTTCAATTTCATTACTTGTGATTGGTCTGTTCATATTTTCTATTTCTTCCTGGTGCAGTCTTGTAAGGTTATACCTTTCTGAGAATTTGTCCATTGCTTCCAGGTTGTCCATTTTATTGGCATAGAGTTGCTTGCAGTAGTCTCTTAGGATGCTTTGTATTTCTGCAGTGTCTGTTGTAACTTCTTTTTCATTTCTAATTTTATTGATTCGAGTCCTCTCCCTCTTTTTCTTGATGAGTCTGGCTAATGGTTTCTCAATTTTGTTTATCTTCTCAAAGAATCAGCTTTTAGTTTTATTGATCTTTGCTATTGTTTTCTTTGTTTCTATTTCATTAATTTCTGCTCTCATCTTTATGATTTCTTTCCTTCTGCTAACTTTGGGTTTTGTTTGTTCTTCTTTCTCTAGTTCCTTTAGGTGTAAAGTTAGATTGTTTACTTGAGATTTTTCTTGTTTCTTGAGGTAGGCTTGTATAGCTATGAACTTCGCTCTTAGAACTGCTTTTGCTTCATCCCATAGGTTTTGGATCATCATGTTTTCATTCTCTAGGTATCTTCTGATTTCCTCTTTGATTTCTTCAGTGATCTCTTGGTTATTTAGTACCAAATTGTTTACCCTCCATGTGTTTCTGTTTTTCCCCTGTAATTGATTTCTAATCTCATAGTGTTGTGGTCAGAATAGATGCTTGATACGATTTCAGTTTTCTTAAATTTACTGAGGCCTGATTTGTGACCTAAGATGTGATCTATCCTGGAGAACGTTCCGTGCACACTTGAGAAGAAAGTGTAATCTGCAGTTTTTGGATGGAATGTCCTAAAAATATCAATTAGATCTATCTGGCCTATTGTGTCATTGAAAGCTTGTGTTTCCTTATCAATTTTCTTTCTGGATGATCTATCCAATGGTGTAAGTCAGGTGTTAGAGTCCCCCACTATTATTGTGTTACTGTCTATTTCCTCCTTTATAGCTGTTAGCATTTGCCTTATGTACTGAGGTGCTCCTATGTTAGGTGCATATGTATTTATAATTGTTTTATCTTCTTCTTGGATTGATCCCTTGATCATTATGGTGTCCTTCCTTGTCTCTTGTAACATTCTTTATTTTAAAGTCTATTTTATCTGATATGAGTATAGCTACTCCAGCTTTTTTTTGATTTCCATTTGCATGGAATATCTTTTTCCACCCCCTTACTTTCAGTCTGTATGTGTCCCTAGGTCTGAAGTGGATTTCTTGTAGACAGCATATATATGGGTTTTGTTTTTGTATCCATCCAGTGAGCCTGTGTCTTTTGGTTGGAGCATTTAATCCATTCACATTTAAGGTAATTATTGATATATATGTTCCTATGACCATATTCTTGATCATTTTGGGTTTGTTTCTGTAGGTCCTTTTTTTCTCTTATGTTTCCCACTTAGAGAAGTTTCTTTAGCATTTGTTGTAAAGCTGGTTTGGTGGTGCTGAATTCTCTTAGCTTTTGCTTGTCCGTAAAGCTTTTTATTTCTCTGTCAAATCTGAATGAGATCCTTGTCAGGTAGAGTAATCTTGGTTGTAGTTTCTTCCCTTTCATCACTTTATATATGTCCTGCCTGTCCTTTCTGGCTTGTAGAGTTTCTGCTGAGAAATCAGCTGTTAACCTTATGGGAGTTCCCTTCTGTGTTATTTGTTGTTTTCCCTTGTTGCTTTTAACAATTTTTCTTTGTCTTTAATTATTATCAATTTGATTACTACGTGTCTCAACGTGTTTCTCCTTGGGCTTGTTCTGCCTGGGACTCTCTGCACTTCCTGGACTTTGGTGGCTATTTCCTTTCCCATGTTAGGGAGTTTTCGACTATAATCTCTTCAAATATTTTCTCGGGTCCTTTCTCTCTCTCTCCTCCTTCTGGGACCCTTATAATGTGAATGTTGTTGCGTTTAATGTTGTCCTAGAGGTCTCTTAGGCTGTCTTCATTTCTTTTCATTCTTTTTTCTTTATTCTGTTCCACAGCAGTGGATTCCACCATCCTGTCTTCCCATTCACTTATCCGTTTTTCTGCCTCATTTATTCTGCCACTGATTCCTTCTAGTGTATTTTTCATTTCAGTTATTGTATTGTTCACCTCTGTTTCTTTGTTCTTTAGTTCTTCTGCATGTTTGTTCTTTAAATCTTTTAAGTCTTTATTAAACATGTCTTGCATCTTCTCAGTCTTTGCCTCCATTTTTTTTCTGAGATCCTGGATCATCTTCAGTATCATTATTCTGAATTGTTTTTCTGGAAGGTTGCCTATCTCTATTTCATTTAGTTGTTTTTCTGGGATTCTATCTTGTTCCTTCATCTGGTACATAGTACTCTGCCTTTTCATTTTGTCTATGTTTCTGTGAATGTGGTTTTTGTTCCACAGGCCGCAGGATTGTAGTTCTTCTTGTTTCTGCTGTCTGCCCTCTGGTCTTTTGATGACTTTTTAAATGGAACACTATTCAAATTACATATTTGAAGCACATGGATTCCTATTCTTGTTTAATTTTCTTGGCTTTAAAAATTGACTCAGGTAAATCCAGGCTTCTATTCTTACATTGCACTTTTAGCTCCCTAGGACTATGTAGTCAATTACACTATCCTTCCAATAGTGCTAAATACTCATTAACCTTCTTAATCATTTTTAAAGTACCAGGGTCTGATTTCCTCTGGGAAATTCTGAGAACTGCTTTTGAGTGTGTCTCAGGTCTACTACAAGGATAGGGCCATATCCTTCAGCTCTGTTGTCATATGTGCCAACGCTAAAACTTTCCTGTTGGTGGGATGATGACTTTGGTTTTAGGTATAGTTTCATGGCTTCATAAATTACTTAAGACCCATATCTGGATATGGTTTTCTTTTAAATGAAATTATTTTAATCCTAACTGAGCATATAAATATTCACTGACTAGAACTGGATTAAATTGGAAAATTAGATTAAATTGTACACCATTGCTAATAGCTGCAAATACTGATATGGTCCTTCACATCACCCCCCTCCTCATTTTACTGATAAAAAACTGAAGCTCAGAAAAGTTAAGTAATGGGGACTTCCCTGGTGGTCCAGTGGTTAAGACTTCACCTTCCAGTGCAGAGGGTGTGGGTTCGATTCCTGGTCCGGGAGCTAAGATCTCACATGCCTCGAGGCTGAAAAACCAAAACATAAAATAGAAGATTGTAACAAAATATTGTAACAATCAATAAAGACTTTGAAAACTGTCCACATCAAATAAAAAAAATCTTGAAAAGAAAAGTTAAGTAATTTACTCTAAGTCACCCAACTATAAATGGTAGAGCCACAATTCAAACCCCAAGACACTGTGAACCCAGTTATTTTTCTTAAAAACTATTCTGAAAGAGAGCATATCTGTTTGTGAGATAAGTTACTGAAATTAAGATACCCCTGCAATTTAGAGTGTATTATGCAAAGGTAACATGGAGGCTGCTGGTGTCACCTTAATCTTTTGAGCAGAGACCTTAGGTAGTTATCCCTTAATGGAATTGATTTAATTAAAAATCTCTTTTGTTCATGGCCCTGCTTATAAAATCTCTGTAAATAAGCACTTTTGCTAGGTGTTAAATTTCTAGTACATACACTTAACTAGAGTTGATTTGAACAATTATATGACTCCTGTTTCTCTTCCACACTCAGCATCACATTAGCACAGGTCTTCCCAGTTCCCACTCTAATGCTCTAATTCAGATCTTAGGGTATGCAGAGTTTTATATGGATAATTTGTTTTTTGACACATCTAATTTCTGTATTTGTTTATTACATTATTTTAGGAGATTATGGTAACTATAGTAACATTTTGTCATTCAGTGTCCCTTGTGTAAAGAAAATGTTTAAAAAATTGTATTACCCTGTTATCTTCTTTTTTTAAAGGTTTTTTCTTTTTAATTTATTTATTTTTGGCTGCATTGGGTCTTCGTTGCTGCACATGGGCTTTCTCTAGTTGTGGTAGCTTCTCGTTGTGGAGCATGGGCTCTAGGCTCACAGGCTTCAGTAGTTGTGGTGCACGGGCTCAGTAGTTGTGGCTCACAGGCTCTAGAGTACGGTCTCAGTAGTTGTGGCACATGGGCTTAGTTGCTCCACAGCATGTGGGGTCTTCCTGGACCAGGGCTTGAACCCATGTCCCCTGCATTGGCAGGCGGATTCTTAACCACTGCACCACCAAGGAAGCCCTACCTTGTTATCTTATAATACCATGCAGCCACTAAAAAAGATTGAGGTAGATAGATATTCACCCTACCTACCACCACCATTACCACCAGTACTACCACCTCCACCTCCACAATTATTGTTACTAGTAGCAATATTTGCATGGCAGTTGGTTTGAGTTAGGTAATGTTCGAAGCTGTTCATGTGTATTAAGTCATTTAATCTCTAGGCTATCTCTGAAAGGATATGCAAGAAACTGGTCATCGTGGTTCCTCTGGAAAGGGTGTCTGGAGCAACTAGAGTCTGACCTAGAGATTCAGTTTTCACTGAATCCCTTTTTATTGGTTTGAAATTAACATACACATTGCATTGTATTTAATTTTAAATTTAATGTAATGAAAATTTCATTAATATTAAAAGAATATGAAAATAGAAATAGAACATAGGTATGTAGAAAAACAGCAAGCAGCACATGTTCACTATGGCTGCAAATTGTTGCTTTTTAAGAAATATATTATGGCCAACACTGAAAGGCACAGCTCAAATATTCCTTCAAGAAAAATCTCACTGCTCACATATAAGAAGAAAAGTTAGCTGACAGCCTCCAAGTATTCAAGCTGAGGTCATTCTCTTTTTCACGCGCCCTGTTAATGACTGAGTGAGGTGGTGGAACAAGGGCCAGGCCACTTCCTCCCAATGTCAGTCTCCTCTAATCTTTGCTCCACAATTCCCACTGGGCTGTTCTGGAGACATTGTCAGGTCTGCATGACAGTCTACCAGCTCCCTCTGACCAGTCCTATGTCCTGCACTCTTCTTTCATAGGTTTTCCTTCCCAATAACCATTTGCATTCCTAATTCATTCTCAGTTCCTGCTTCCCCAAAAACTGAACCAGCACATACATTCAAAAGGATGTAGAGGAGGAAAAATTCTCTTCTGCCCTTTTAGGATCCCTGGCTGCACCTAAGATTTAAACTGACATAAGAGGAAAGATTACTGGGAGAAAAGCATACAAGTTTTATTGTTTTTACATGTACATGGAGAACTTTATTAGAGAATGAAGACCTGAGGAAGTGGCCAGAGCAGAAAGGTTTTATAACTTTTAGACAAAGAAATGATAAATGTGTGAGGAAATGGCAAGACAAAGGAGTTTGGGGCAGGGCCAGTAAATTGTGGGGAAGTGACTAGGAGATATATTGGGGTGCAAAACTAGGGTTTGTACATTTTGCAAGTTTGTACAGATGCATTTCAGCGTCGATTCCCAGTCTCTGGGGATAAGGGTGTTCTTCTCTTCCAGGTGCTGGGAGGGCACCTGTACCCTCATGGGAAATTTTATAGCCTGTTTTTAGGTAGAAAAGGGTAGGTCAGAGAGCCCTTCCTGCATCTGTTTCTCAAATGCTTTGAACTCAGAATAATTAATATGTCAAAGTGACATATTTTAGGGTGCATGTCCTGAACTCCTTCAGGGACAAGGACAGGAATGGAAGAAAATGTAGATGATTCCTCCCTTCTCTTAAAATTTGTTACTTCATCTTTTTCTCTTTTATACTGTTTACTTAATCATGCATCTGTATAGTTTAACTGCACACACATAGTTTTAATGTATATACATTAAGAATCAACCAGTTCCAAAAGACTTGCTAAGATCAACAGAAGTCTCTAGTTCTTCTACTCCATTTTTCTTTCCCCAGAAGAAAATACTTTTAATACTTTAAGTTGATTTTGTTTGATTTTAGCCTCTATATTGCTAATTAACAGGCTTGTATTGCTGCTTGTTGACTTTTTATTTTAGGTTTTATTGGCTCTCTACTATGAAAGATAAAGATTTAGCTCTCCTCTTCCTTCCTATCTCCACTGTGCATAAGCACCTTCCAAATGCCTCAGTGCTTTAAATAACACTGTATCATAGTATCAGTATTTAATATTCACATTATTACGACTGTGAAAATGCCATTCACATCACAACCATATAGAAAACTATCATTGCTTTTCCTTATGCCATTTTCTGATTTTCCTGAAGTTGATTCTTCTTGTTTTTTCTTAACTGGTGGCATTTCTGTACCCTTGGAAAACTAGGGTGGAATAAGGATTACAAGAAAGTCTCTGGAGTAAGGTTGCCTGTGTTTCAGTCCCAGTGCTCCTTCTTTCTGGCTGTGTGACCTTGAGCTAGCTAGTTAATTGGGTTTGCCTTCTTTTTCTTATCTGTAAAATAGGGGCAATACATACATACATACATAAGGTTTAGATGCAGTGTGCTTAGAAGAGTGTCTGCCCACATAGGAAGCATTCCATAAATGTTACCTATATTATTAGTCACTAATTCAACCCCAACACTCTGTCAATTTGTCTGAGTCTCTTAATATGTTCACTCACCACAGTGAGTCTGTCAATTTCATCTTTGGGGAAGTGTCTCCCAGATTCTTCCAACCTGCTCCCACGCAGTAGTGTTCACCCAACCTAGGATGGACAGTGCAAACGCTTATTCAGGATTTCCATTGGTGAAATAAAATTCACATTTTATTGCAAGACAAGAAAAATTTAACCTAAAATTTCTTTGCTCATTTGGGCCTCCTCCCTCCCTTTTAGTGTGCATTGTGCATCCACATTAACCAGACCTCCTTAGGAAATAACTTTCCTAAACTTTTTTCTTAATCTCATCAAGGGTCACAACTCCTCAGGAGATAAACCTTCCTTCTTAATCTTGTATGGGGCCATGAATGACCCACAACCCACTCCTCACTTTATACCTGTAGATCTGGATTGTGTAAACCGTGTTTAATGTACAGTCCTCTGTCTCAAAAACTTATGTAACTGTGCTTTGATCTCTAATGGGCAGAGCAGTTCTCAGAGCTTTCTGAGAGACTGTTCCCAGGTTATAATCCTCAGTTTGGATAGAATAAAAATTTCCATTTCTTTCTTAAATTAGCTGATTAATTTTTTTTTTTTTTCGGTATGCGGGCCTCTCTCTGTTGTGGCCTCTCCCATTGTGGAGCACAGGCTCCAGATGCGCAGGCTCAGCGGCCATGGCTCACGGGCCCAGCTGCTCCGCAGCATGTGGGATCTTCCCGGACCAGGGCACGAACCCGTGTCCCGTGCATCGGCAGGCGGATTCTCAACCACTGCATCACCAGGGAAGCCCTAGCTGATTAATTTTTTGTCAACATCTTTTACCTTCATCTTCCCTTTTTTTTGGTTTTGATCCCTTCTCTTCTGGACTCCATATTTTCCTCTTTGTTGGCCTATGACTATTTTAATGAAGAATATCTTACAGCTTCCTGAGAAAGAGTTTTCTGGGAAGTAATTTTTTTTTAAAGGAAATTGCATGTCAGAAAATGTCTGTATTCTATCCTTACACTAATTAATAGTTTCATTGGATATATAATTCTAAAAGAAAAGTAATTTGTCTTCAGAATTATAAAGGCATTTTTTTCATTGTCTTCACGTTTCCAGTATTGCCGTTTAGAAGTCTAAAGCTATTCTAATTCCTGTTCTTAAATATGACTTTCTCCCCCTTTTCTAGAATACTATAGGTCCTTCTCTTTGACTTCAGTTTTCTACAATTTCACAGTGATGTGTAATTCAATTTTAAAAGAAATTTGTCACTTTCTGCACCATTCTGCTCCTTGCTCTTTTTCACTAAGTATATCCTCAGATCTCAGCATATCAGCTGTCCTTACTGGAAAGCCTGTCTCACAAAGCATAATAAACAGAGATGGCAATGTACTCTTAGGTCAAGCTCCATCATGAGTGATAGTGGGGTTATATGGTACTTTTAAATACTTTTTCAAAATGTTTAATATATTTAGAGAAAAGAGGATGAACAAATTGTACACACACTAAATATGTGCAGTTATTTGTCTATCAGTAATACCTCAATAAAACTTTAAAAATGTAGGAATTTGGGGCTGACTTCAGGTCACACTTGATTTTATTTTGTCTTGAATGTGACTGACAAAGAGCCTGCCTAAGGATGTAAATGCCTATTCTGCTTTTTTTTTTTTTTTTTTTTTGCCATTGCTTTCCTTGTGTATTATCTTCAATCTACATATCCCTTGAAGGAACATTTTGAAGTCATTTGGTCATTTAGTTACAGTCACTTAACAAGGCACACATAAAGTGCAGAAAATTTCAATAAATTGAGAGCGCTGCTACTAATCTCATGAACTATCTGGCATACTGAGCATAGGTAACAGTGTCACCCTGAATATTAAATATTAGTATAGCTCCTTTTAAAAATAAAAATTCTGATATTTTATGCCTATACTCCATTGGATTGTTTTGCACACATCCAGGGGCAAACACCTCACTTTGAAGACAGGTCCTCCAGAATATCCTATTCTTTTGGCATATAATTATGGCAGGTTCCCCAAAAAGTATAATATTCCTGGTATGTGCATGTTAATATAGTGCCTGCTTTTTATCTTTCTCTCTTAAATTGTTATCACGTTTTACCTCTCAGACCTTCACACCTGGTATTTTTACAAGCTGTGAAGCCTTTGTGTTTTGAGGATAATTAACACGTGTTCAATCTTAAGGTGTATAAGGCACTGTGCTAGTACCGTAGTGTTTCTTTTTTGAAAAATTAATTAATTAATTAATTAATTTTTGGCTGCATTAGGTCTTTGTTGCTGCATGTGGGCTTTCTCTAGTTGTGGTGGGTGGGAGCTACCCCTTGTTGTGCTGCCTGAGCTTCTCATTGTGGTGGCTTTTCTTGTTGCGGAGCACGGGCACTAGGTGCAGAGGCTTCAGTAGTTATGGCTCGTGGGCTCTAGAGCACAGGCTCTATAGTTGTGGCACATGGGCTTAATTGCTCTGTGGCATGTGGGATCTTCCCTGACCAGGGCTCGAACCCATGTCCCCTGCACTGGCAGGCAGATTCCTAACCACTGCCACCACCAAGAAGTCCCTGTAGTGTTTCTTAAACTTCAATGTACATTGAAATCACCTGAAGACTTCTTTTAGTGAAGATTCTGATTCAGTATGTCTGGGGTTAGGCCTGTGGTTCTGTATTTCTAATAAGCTCCCAGGTGATGGCAATGATGTTGGTCTATGAAGCACACTGAGTTCTACTGTTGGAATGCAAAGATGTGCATCATCATGCTTTAAAGGATTTAAAGGATTTATAATGTCATCAGGGATGAGCATGGGCATGAATAGAATACCCCAGATTTATGTAATTGTGATATAGCTCTCATTTTTTAGTGTCTTTATAGTCCTGTTCTCCTCAAGGTCACCAAATTTTACCTACCCACTTGGACAGTTAGTAGCATGTTCCATGTGTTTCAAAACTCACCTGCATTCCCTTAATATACCCTCCCTGAGATTTTTGCTCTTTTAGAATTAGCATATTATCATCATTTTAAAATATGTTAATGTTTAATCCCTTTCAGATATTATATTGAAATTTGTACCAGGTTGTCTGATGACATAAGCCCAAAATTTCGATGGTAGGAGAAATTATAAGGACTGTGCACATTCTGGAAAGTAGATTGTGAGAGAGTCCTAGAAGCTGGGAGAAATCTGCCATGCAGTTCTATGATTAAATACTCAGGAGCTACATACATAGCATAGTCCCAGAAAATAAACATTTCCTGAATGAGCGGGACCATGGGACTGATACACAAGGAACAAAAATGCAAGAAAAGAGTGCTGTTAAACCTCAAAATGGACTCATGAAAGGATTAATCATCAGTGATAAATGTTCATTGTCTCCAAAGAGCTGAATGTGTTGTGCTATTCTGAGCAAATTCCATCTATCACTGTTGACCCATAATAGCTATCCATCTATAACACTGACTGGTGAGGCTCTGCACCCGCCGAGGTCAGCTTTATGACTTGCTTGGCTCCAAGTTACCACAGTGGCTTTTACACCATCACTATCACCAAGCATCCTTCTCTTCATCATAATTGCCAACCCACAAACATGCACACTTACTCCTTCTTCGTCCTAAAGCAAAAAAGAGAAATATGGTGGCATGGTTCGTTCTCTCTAGGTATGCCTCCTAAATTTAACTGAGCAATTAATAGGCTTTCAAGTCTAATCAATTATTGAACATTGATTGAGTACCAACTTTATAAAAGCACTTTGTTAGGCCCCTGGGGGACATGAAGATTTGTAAGACCTGGTTCCCACCTTCACATAGTTTACATTCTAGTTGTTTGGATAAAACATAACCTATTGAAAAATCCACTATGAGCAGCTGACCAAGTTTTTTTCACCTTTGTGTTTCCCTACCTAGGAAAAGCGAATGGTAGATAGTATGTGACAAAATGGTACTGAAGAATGGTAATTAAATGATGAAATTAAGCAACAGTTTCAGGCAACAATGAAGTACTCTTGCAGGACATGATACAACTAATTTTAAAATGAACTTTGTATACAATGATATAGGAACAATATTTCTCAACCTGGACCCACAGGTTTCTTCAAGAATGTTTTTTATTTTGTAGATATATGAGAGACATACACATGAGGACTTTATATCCAGTTTCACGTTTGTATGTATTTAACTGACAATATAATTAAAATGATTTAAAGTAGTGTTAGGGATACTCAGAAATAGTATTCTTTTATTTATTATTTATTTATCTATCTATCTATTTATTAATTTATTGGCTGCGCTGTGCGGCATGCAGGATCTTACTTCCCCAACCAGGGATCAAACCCAGGACCCCTGCATTGGAAGCATGGAAGCACTGGCCCACCAGGGAAGTCCCAATATTATTCTTTTAATATTATTAAAAGAATAATTCATATTATTCAATACTATTGAATATTATTCAATGCCATGTATGGATCTTATTTGAATTCTCTTTCAAACAAACTGTAAAGTATCTTTCAAATCATAAGGGACTATACTCCAATTAAAAAAAAAAAGTAAGGACAATTTATTTATTTATTTATTTATTTTGGCTGCACCTGGTCTTTTTTTTTTTTAAATGTTAATTATGAACCTTTATAGAATGGAGATTTTTTAAAAAATTATTATTAGTTTTATTTATTTTTTGCTGTGTTGGGTCTTCGTTTCTGTGTGAGGGCTTTCTCTAGTTGTGGCAAGTGGGGGCCACTCTTCATCGCAGTGAGCAGGCCTCTCACTATCGCGGCCTCTCTTGTTGCAGAGCACAAGCTCCGGACGCGCAGGCTCAGTAGTTGTGATACACGGGCTTAGTTGCTCCGCGGCATGTGGGATCCTCCCAGACCAGGGCTCGAACCCGTGTCCCCTGCATTAGCAGGCAGATTCTCAACCCCTGCGCCACCAGGGAAGCCCTTGCACCTGGTCTTAGTTGCGGCATGCGGGATCTTCATTGCGGCATGCAAACTCTTAGTTGCGGCATACATATGGGATCTAGTTCCCGGACCAGGGATCAAACTCAGGCCCCCTGCATTGGGAGTGTGGAGAATTACCCACTGGACCACCAGGGAAGTCCCAGGAAATTTAAATAATTACTGGATAGTTGATGATCCTAAGAAATTATTATTATTTTTTAGGTGTGATTGTTTTCTTTTCAAAAGAATTTTTATCTTTTAAAAATCCATACTGAAGTAGCTATGAATGAGATGATGTGACGTCTGGGATTTTCTTTGAAATAATCCAGAGGGTGAGTGGATTTTATGTGGAGGTATAGATTGTGGTAGGCAGAATAGTGGCTTCCCCAAAATGTCTGTGTCCTAATCCCCAGGAATTAAGGTAGCAGTTGGAATTAAGATTGCTAATCAGTTGACTTTAAAATAAGATTATTCTGGATTAACCATTTGGGATCAATGTAATCACAAGGGTCCTTGTATATGGAAGAGAGAGGCAGAGTCAGAGTCAGAGTGATGCACTGTGAGAAAGACTTACTTAACTGGTTGTTGCTAACTTGAAGATAGAAGAGAGCCATAAACCAAGGAAGGTGGGCAGCCTCTAGAATCTGGAAAAGGCGAGTAAATGGATTCTCCTATAGCACCTTGAGGAAGGAACTCAGTCTGGTCAACACCATGATTTTAGCCCAGTGAGACCCATTTTGGACTTCTGACTTTCAGAACTGTAAGATAATAAATTTGTCTTGTTTTAGGCTGACATAACCCTGATACCAAATTTAGAGTGTTTCCTTCTATCACCACTTTGCTTGAAGTTTTTTTTTTTTTGCTTTTTAGTCATAACTTGTTGAATTTTGTCAACTGTTTTTTCTGTATCTATTGAGATGATTTTTTTTTTTTTTTGATTTTCAAGTGTTAAACCTTCCTTACATTCTTAGGATAACTCCAATTAGGTCATGATATATAATCCTTTTTATATATTGCTAATTTTAATTTACCTTTTATTAAGGATTTTTGTGTGTATGTTTGTGAGAGCGTTATACTGGCCTTATAAAATGAGTTGGGACACATTCCATCTTCCTTTATTTTTCAGGAACAGTGTATAAGATTAGTATATATCTTACCATATAGTTGTTCAATATAGTTTCTGGGAGGGTACAAGTGCTAGAAATTCCTGTACTGCTGTCTTGCTAACATCATCCTATTTTCACTATTGGTTTTTAAATACTTATTTATATTTTATATTTTAGTGGTTGTTTAGGGTTTACATTATGCATCTATAACTTGTCCCAGTCTACCTTGAATTAATACATAACTTATACTAAGTTATGTGTAGTCAGAATCATGTAACCCTATATTTCTACTTACCCCACTCATTCTTTTTTTCTTTTTTTTTTTTTTAAAGGGGATGTAACTAGTTAATGGAAGAGCCAGGACCAATGCCCAAGTTGCAGCTCCTAGGTTTTTTTTTTTTTTAAGATATTGGGGATAGGAGTTTATTATTAATTTTATTCATTTATTTTTGCTGTGTTGGGTCTTCATTTCTGTGCGAGGGCTTTCTCTAGTTGTGGCAAGCGGGGACCACTCTTCATCGCGGTGCACGGGCCTCTCACTATCGCGGCCTCTCTTGTTGCGGAGCACGGGCTCCAGACACGCAGGCTCAGTAGTTGTGACTCACGGGCCTAGTTGCTCCGCGGCATGTGGGATATTCCCAGACCAGGGCTCGAACCCATGTCCCCTGCATTAGCAAACAGATTCTCAACCACTGTGCCACCAGGGAAGCCCCCCACTCATTCTTTGTAGTGTTATTGTCACATATTTTAAACCTACATATGTTATAATCCTCAAAATACAGTATTATAATATTTGTATTAAACAATCTATTGTCTTTTTAAAATTAGCATTTCCAGTGCTCTTCATTTTTCCTCCTACTGAGCTAAGTTTCTATCTGGTGTCATTGTCCTTTAGTCTGAAAACTTTTCTTCAGTATTTATTGTAGGACAGCTCTGCTTGTAATGAACTCTCCTAGGATTTTTTTTTTTTTTTTTGCTATTGTTAATTCTCCAAAAATACACTGAGCACAAAATATGAGCAAGACACTAAGTAATTGTCTAATGTATTCTTCATAAGGGAAGTCATTTGTTTTGATACTGTTTTCAATTTCCATGTTGAAATACTTTGCTTTTATTATAGACTGAAAGATAGCAGCAGCAAGTCAGGATCAACTAAAACTAAAAGCCACTAAGAAACTGAAATTCAAGTAATTTCATGGAAAAGAATGGTGATTCATTCAAAGAAATGTAAGTAACAAAAAAAATCCTATTTAAGTTATTAACATTATCACTTTCTTTACACTTTATGATTTAGAATTATAACAGGTTTTTTGGGGGGGCAAGGGGGCATAGCGCACAGCTTGTGGGATCTTAGTTCCCTGACCAGGGATTGAACCCGTGCCCTTGGGAGTAAATGTGTGGAGTCCTAACCACTGGACCACCAGGGAATTCCCAGATAACAATTGTTTTAACAAAGCTATTTACGAAAGCAAGCAGTAAATAGCTACTGGTTTAAGGCCAGAGTGGCAGATGATTGGTTCAGTGTTTTCACAATTTAAAAATTTCTCAAACAGGTTTATGTAAATAAGAGATAAGCAGAAATTTCAAATTATGTGTGTGTGTGTGTGTGTGTGTGTGTGTGTGTGTGTGTGAGAGAGAGAGAGAGAGAGAGAGAGAGAGAGAGAGAGAGAGAGAGAGAGAAGAGAGAAGAGAGAGAGAGACTTCTCCTCAAATATAAGTGGGTCAAAAAGTGTCCCTATGGCACCTTATTTCTAGGTTAAGAAAGTTGTATTGTTGTTTTTAATAAATGTTTTTTTCACATGTATGGCTTTTGTCCCTTCCTATTCACTGTAGAAAATGAACAAGTGTATAAGAATCATAGCAATTACTATCAATCTTTTTGGCCTAATTAGTTCTTAGTCATAAAGCTAAACCTGGCACTATTTGTTATTTTATCTTGTCAGATATATTCCAGTTTGAGGTGAAATGCAAAGATTTATGATGCAAAAGTATTATAATACATCATCCCAAGAATGCTGGCTGCTTGCCATTATAGAAAGTATTAAGGATGAGAAGTAACTGGCCAAAGAAATTATAACCTAGATTTATCAGCATCCAGTAATCATAGGCACATGTTCATTTATTTACAGCAGAGTCTGTATTTTTAGAAGTATCTTTGAAATTTCTTTCCTCCTCAGTTTTATGATTTATCCAATTGTCCATTCCATTATTATTATTTAAAAATATGTATTTATTTATTTATTTGTGGCTGAGCCGGGTCTTAGTTGCAGCAAGCGGGATCTTGGTTGTGGCATGTGGGATCTTTTAGTTGCATCATGTGGACTCTTAGTTGCAGCATGCATGCAGGATCTGGTTCCCCGACCAGGGATTGGACCTGGGCCCCCTGCATTGGGAGCGCAGAATCTTACCCGCTGCACCACCAGAGAAGTCCCCACCATTCCATTATTATTTTTAGTGTAAACATGTTGAAATTCTAATTTAATTTATGTATGAAGACTGATCCTGAGTATTCAGATGGATAGGTCCTCTGATGTGGGGATAAATTATGCCACATAGTGACTGAAAATAGAATTAACCCAGAAAGTGGTTTTGACATAAGACCTCATTTTTTTACAGAGGTTATTTCAGTCCCAGACTTTGGGGATGAGTCAAAACAACTCACAATGGGAGGGATGAGGGAGCAATTTCATACTGAGTAATTTCTGTAGTATCCAGGCAGATTGATTGTTAGCAGGAACTTCTGAAAAATCAGGTCATGTTTATCAATCGACTGAATTTAATGAGCATTTCCTTTTTGCCTGACACTGTTGCAAATACTGTGGGAAATATAAAAATATCTGTAAGACAAATAGAGGATCTACAATCATGCTGGAGAAATAATACAATTGTTAACAACAATTAAATGCTAAATTTTGTAGTAATATACAAATGTAGTTCAAATAAAGAGAGACTTTTTGTGGATTGGTATAATTAATAAGGTTTTACCAAAGGAAATGGGGAATTAACTGTATGCTTATTAATCTTGGTTCTGTTCTGGGTGGGATGACTGTAAAGCAAAATAAATAAACAACCAAACAACCAGATTTGTTGGTAGAAATGACTTAAAATGATCTAAGTAGGGTCAGTTTAAGCCTTCCAGGCATAGACAAATAAAGATACAAGATAAATTTCAAGAAGATCTGATTTTTATCTCATTGAGATAAAAGAGAAGAGGTGTTCAACAGATTAAATTCTGGGCTGTGCTAAGCTATTGTATTAGTTTTCTATTGCTGCATAACAAATCACCAAAAATGTAGTAGCTTAAAACAGCACATATTTATTAACTTATAGTTTCTCTGGATCAAGAGAAACTATGGGCATAGCTCAACTTGGTTCTTTGCTTAGGGTTCAAAAGGCTGCAATCAAGATGTTGACCAGGCTGCATCTGGAGGCCCGAGTGGGGGAAAATCTGCTTCCAAGCTCATTTAGGTTATTGGCAGATTTCTGATCCTTTGGCTATAGGACTGAGGACCGGAGCTTTTTATTGGATGTTGCCTGGAGGCTGCCTTTTGATCCTAAAGGACACTTATAATTTCCTATTACATGAACCTTTCCACAAGCAGTTACACTGTGGCAGTTTGCTTTTTCTGGACTGGCAGGCCTTGGACATGGTCTGCTAAGAGTCATATATATATGATCTTAGGTGATATATTCATCTATCTGTCTATCTAATCTATATATATGCCATGAGTCTCCTAAGATATAGATGGATAGATAGATAGATAGATAGATAGATAGATAGATAGGGTAACCTAATCATGGCCATGACATCTTATGACTTTTGGCATATTCTTTTGGTTAAAAGCAAGTCACAGGTTCTTCCTGCATTTAAGGAAGGGAGATTAACTGATTAGGTCTCACCTTAGGGTATGTCCACCTAACTATCAAATATTAAATCATATATTTCTACCCCATTTTACTGCACTAATTAACAACTCAGCACTTTAGTTGGTGACCTTAAATAATCTCTTTCTTTTCACTAAATCTCAGTGTTAGGACATAGTTTTCTATATGTCTCTCACATTTCTGCACATCTTCTGAGCAAGAGGCATTAACTTCCTTGTTCTGTTTGCACAGATGTTTGTATAGCTATTGTCTCCCTCCAGGGCAGATGACAGATTTGTTTCCTGACCAGGGTGATAAAGATAGTTTTTCCTTCTTGTAAAACATTAGGCAGGTTTTCTAGCATCTTTCTTATAAAACTGAGGGTTTTCTAAACTCAAAATTCCTCAGCTGTGACACAAATCCTCTGCATGTCTAGCATCCACCTGAGTTCACATCCTCATACCCCCCTGGGACTTGGGGAGTAATGGGTATCGGCTTGAACATGAAGCTCATATTGCCTGCTGTGCCCTGGGCACTAGAGTCCTTTGTCTCTGACCCGATGTCTCCTGTCTTCTACCAGCATCTATGAAACTGCGAGCAGGCTAAGCAGGGCAACATCTCAATCCCTTCACAGTTCTTGACACTCAATTTTCCTCTATGTAATTTAAGAGATTAGAGTGAGATTATTTCTAACATTCCTTTCATGTTTCATCGTTGATATTCTAATACTGTAACTGGCTTTGTCATTTTCATAATTGACATAGAAGAACTCAACCATTTTTGTACTTGACTTTTTTAAAGGGTGTTTAAACACTCCGCGATAGTATGGAGATAGTAAACATTATTTAAAACTACCGTTTGCAAATAAGGAAACTAAACTTTAATTTGCTCGTACTGCTAATGTGTGAGGCATTTACCGTTTGGGAAACAAATCTATTAGGATACTGGTTTTACTGGGGTTCAGGTGCTCATCCCTTAGCTCATGTTTTTGTTGTAGTTTTTTGGCTTATGGAAACATTATAAAATTCCATTCTTTGAATTTCTTTAAGTCATATCAGTCTGAAATATTCCACATCCTGTGTTTTGTTTCAAACTTTTCCTTTCTCACATTTGCAAACATTAACTTGTCTGTGACTGTTAATTAGCATTTCTTGATTGATATTTTTTGTTTATTGTGAAAAAATGAAGTGCTTTGGCAGGGGATAGAATTGTAGTGAACCATCGAACAGGGTTGGAGCCTGAGATGACATCCTGAAACAAACTCGTACAGGCAAAGTGCACAGATATAATAAGTAGGTTTTCCACAAAGTCAGCAAAGGACCCACAACTTCAGGTGAGACTAGCCTGGCTTTGCTATTTTGTTATTTTCTTCAGCTATAATTGAAAGTAATAAACTCAAAATTTAATTTTTTACTGCATATGAAAAATTTATAGAGACTTCAGAAATAGTAATACATATTTTTCATAGAAGATTATATTTGACTTAATACTTTAAAACAAAAACCCCAACATAAATAAAAAAGTCTAACATGCTGACATCAGAGTTTGTGCCACATGTGCGCATCCTATAAGAGTGAGTGTGAGCGTGGATGTGCATGTGTGTATTGGCTTGTGTTTGCATGGAGGTCAAAGTGACAGAGTACCCTTACCTCCACCTAAGGGGCCAGGTTTTAAGCAAAATGACATTTCACTGGAGCCATCCTTTCTCCTCCCCTCTCAGTGTCAAATGATGATGATGATGATGACAACCATGATGAAAATAAAATGATGGTGACAACAATAGTTACAACAACAGCTGTCGTTTATCGAAGTCTCTAATGTATATCAGGCATTATTATACATGCTTTACTAGTGTTTCATTTAATCCTTAAAACAGTTTGTGGATTGGGTATTACTGTTAAACAGATTTTCATGAAACTGTGGCAAAAACAACTTGTGTAATTTTTCCAAATTAAAATAATTTTCAAGTAGTGTCAGAACTTTATCCTAAGGGTAACTTCTCAGCAGCCTGGGAATTTTGTTTTTTTTTCAGTTATGAGCCATGACAGAGACAAGAAAAATAAAACAGAACAAAACTGAAGGTTGGATTAGTAAAAATGAACCTAATTTAGATACCTAGAAATCTATTGTTGTTGTTGTTGGTTTTTGGCCTCACGGTGAGGCTTGTGGGATCTTAGTTCCCTGACCAGGGATTGAACCTGGGTCCTCCGTAGTGAGAGAGCAGAGTCCCAACCACTGCACCACCAGGTAATTCCCAGATACTGAAAAATCTATTAAATGTTCCTCTTACCATTAATTTGGAACAATGAACAAAATAAGAAAAAATTACCAAAGGAAGTTGGATAAGGTTAAACAGAGAGTGCCAGAGACCAAGAGCTGCACCTTGGTCTTCCTATGTGTTAGCCTCTCTGGCTGTGTCAGTTCAGTACCTGTCAGATCAGTTTCAGGAGCATTCAGCATGCCACAGTTCCTTTCAGGATTTAAAGCCCTCTCTAAACTGCACATTCCTTTCCTAATTTCCACTCCATTTTTCTGCTCCACTTGCCCGAAAAAAAAAAAAAAAAAAATCCCCCAAAGAGCTGCCTATGCTTACTATCTCTACTTCCTTTAATTTCTCCTCTCATCTCACTCCAGTAAGGTTTCCTGCCCAGTATTCCCACAGAAACTGCCTTTGCCAAAGCCATCAGTGATGTCTTTGTTGTCATCTGCAATAGATATTTCTGCTTCTTATCTTAATATACCTCTCAACATAATCTAATGAAGTTGATTATTATTTTCTTCACGAAACACTCCTTCCTTTCTTTGTAACATCATCCTTGACTGATTGGCCTCCTTTCTCACTGGTTGCTCTTTCTCAGTCTTTTTTCCTGGCCTCTCCTGCATGAACAAACTCAAATCAAGTTTGCTCTCTTCATCTTTGTGCCTATCCCAGTGCTTAGCTCATAAGAGCACTCAGTCAGTATTTGCTGGATGTATGAATGAAGAAGTGAATGGATAGGTAAATGAATAAATTACTAAATGAAGTGTTATGGATGTGCATAGGTAGAAGAGCTTAATTTTGCCTGAGACAGTTAGAAAAAGTTTTTTGAAGAAGGTGAAAATTGACCTGTCTTGAGAGATATGTCAAGACTTGTCTAGTGAACAAATAGTGTTCATTTCCAAAAATGAGTGTTCCTACAAAATTAACCTATAGTGTACCATTTCTTAGGAAGCTATGGGAGAATGTTCTATTTCAAAAGGAGAAAATAAGCTAAGAAGGAGAAAAACATGAGATCCAGTAGATCCGACACAAGTGAGAGGAAAAGGAAGTCTCCTGGAAGATGGATAAGGGAGACGCTATGATGATGGCTGGGCAACAGGCCCAGGGATGAGCAGTCCAGAGTGGACCAGGAGGGCAGAGCGCTGCAAGAAGATGAATCTGGTGGAATGTACTTCTACCAAGGAAAATGAGCCTGATAGGTACACAGAAATCCAGATTAATTAAAAAGAGACAGTTATTAAATAGACGTAAAATTAAAAGATATAAAAAAAGAGCATCATGGCACAGGTGTAGATGGTGTTCACACAGTCATAATAATGCAAATACTGTTTTATTTAATTAAAATTATGGTTAACTCTCTTGGAAGGATTAAAGAAAGGGAAAAGTCTGTGCTTTGGGAAGGCATAAGCATGAAAGGGAACTAAATTCTCATGTTCTATTATACATAGGAAATTCATTTAAAATGACTAAAACTGAAAAAATTAAGTAGCATTATAAATATATTATTTAGATATAAGGAGTTAAATGCTAAAAGAAAAAGCCAAAATAGTTGGGAATGGTTGCCTCTGTGGAAGATAATGGAGGGGTCAAGTGATTACTTATTTTCGTAATAAACCATATAGAAGTATTTGGCATTAGAATGTACGTTAAAAAGAATAAAATTAGGCAGAAGAGAGGTTAAACAACGACATTAACATAAACAATTCAGTCCTCAACACTGGATTCTCAGTGTTAATGCCAAAACCCTTGCTTCGATGTGGGAAGGTTTTAAAAAGAATTGGTGGAAAGTTAGAGAGTTTTGTATTTAATCTTTTTTTTTTTTTTTTTTTTTTTTTTTTTTTTTTGCGGTAGGCGGGCCTCTCACTGTTGTGGCCTCTCCCGTTGCGGAGCACAGGCTCCGGACGCGCAGGCTCAGCGGCCACGGCTCACGGGCTTGCTCCGCGGCATGTGGGATCCTCCCGGACCAGGGCACGAACCCGCGTCTCCTGCATCGGCAGGCGGACTCCCAACCACTGCGCCACCAGGGAAGCCCCTGTATTTAATCTTTATAAAAATAAATGTCTGTCAATTGATGTAATCTCAGAGGGTGATGATGTGACCATAGGCAGACCTAACTGGAAAAATAGGTTACCTGCCCATAAGAAAATTCAGCTGGTAAATATCATAATATAGCTTTCAAGGCTATTTGCAGTTGTGTCTTGGTGGTAAAGTCAGAGACCGCTCAGAGACCACATTCTTTATTTATGTATTTATTTTTGACTGCCCTGCCCGGTTTGTGGGATCTTAGTTCCCTGACCAGGGACTGAACCTGGCCCCGGCAGTGAAAGTGCCCAGTCCTAACCACTGGACCACCAGGGAATTCCCTAGAGACTGAATTCTTAATATAATCTTCTTCATAATAAACATATATTGTGGGTTATAGTCAAGCTTGTTGTAGGAAAATGTTCTCTTTTACTAAAAGCCCTTTGAGGAGAATCATTCTTTCTCTGAAGAACTCTGTAATTTCATAGCTTTTATGTTACAGAATTTATTTATTTATTTATCTTTTCAATTTTTTTTTTTTTTTTTTTTTTTTGCGGTACGCGGGCCTCTCACTGTTGTGGTCTCTCCCTTTGCGGAGCAAGGCTTCGGACGCGCAGGCTCAGCGGCCATAGCTCGCGGGCCCAGCCACTCCGCGGCATGTGGGATCTTCCCGGACCGGGGCACGAACCCGTGTCTCCTGCATCGGCAGGCGGACTCTCAACCACTGCACCACCAGGGAAGCCCCAGAATTTATTTTTAATAAGGAAAAGTCATACAGCAGAGGTGACCTATTAAATAAAGTTATAACATACCTAGAAAACTGTGTCTGGTGCTATCATAGAAGTGTTGTCACAGGATGGTAGTAACATAGATCCAAGACTATAAGCCTACAGACTTAGATTTAAGCAACTGCCCCCAGATTCAAGTCTGAGAACTATTTTTAAAAAATTAGTTAATTTTTAAATTTTTGGCTGCATTGGGTCTTTGTTGCTGTGAGTGGGCTTTCTCTAGTTGTAGCGAGCGGGGGCTTCTCTTTGTTGCAGTGCACAGGCTTCTCATTGCGGTGGCTTCTCTTGTTGTAGAACACGGGCTCTAGGCACTGGGGCTTCAGTAGTTGTGGTGCACAGGCTTAGTTGCTCCACGACATGTGGGATCTTCCCGGACCAGGGCTCAAACCCATGTCCCCTGCATTGGCAGGAGGATTCTTAACCACTGCACCACCAGGGAAGTCCCAGGTCTGAGAACTTTAGTGTAAAAAGTTCCTTCTGTTAAAAAATGAAAGAGTGACATCAGACAGTTTGTACTTGGGCAGGAGATAATTTTCCCATAGCCTATTTTTGTCTGTGAGTTTAATTGTGGAGGTGAAATAAATTTGGATAGAGAAAATTATTCTCTGGAATAAAGAATCTTGCCTGGTTGAGTTTCTACAGAAATGAGACCTAATAGGGGCTAGGCATCCATTTCCAAAATGGTTCTATTTCTTTATTACATCCTAGGAGTCTTCTAGTTTTTCCCTTAAGAGCCTTAAAACGTGATTTTTGAAGAAAAAACCTTGCTTCCCAGCCAGTCTTGTTAATCCTTTCTTGTGGGGAGGGAAGGCAGCAACAGAAGTTGTAGTGGGTTGAATCGTGTCCCCCCGAAAGATATTTCCACTTGGGGCCTGTAAATGTGACCTTATTTGTAAAAAAGGTCTTTGGAGTTGTAACTAAGTGAAGGATCTCGAAATGAGATCATTCTGGATTCTAGGGGGCCCTAACTTCAATGACAAGTGTCCTTAGAAGAGAACAGAAAAGAAAGAGAGGAGACACACAGGGGAGAAGGTCATGTGACGATAGAGGCAGAGATTGGAGCAATGCACATACAAGCCAAGAAATACCAAGGATTGCCAGCAGCCACCAGAAACTAGAAGAGAGTCACAGGACAGTTTCTCCCAAGTGCCTCCAGAAGGAACAGACCCTGCTTAGGCATTGATTTCAGACTTCTGCCCTACAGAACTGTAAAAAAAAAAAGTTCCTATTGTTTTAAGGCACCCAGTCTGTGGGAATTTCTTACTACCATAAGAAAAGGAAAAGGATTACAGGAAAAGGATACACAGCTGTTCCAGTCTGACTGTTTTCAGCAGAGCCCTCACCCAGCTGGGTCTGCTGTCTCCTTGCCCCCTGTCCTCTCTCTTCAGGAGAGAGTATATATAGTCAGCCAACAGATAACACTTTTCTAAATATTTATACGCTACAAAAATGCTTTGTATTTTCTTAAACTTTTCTCCTAGTTTGACAAATTTTATTAACTTAACAAATGTCTGTTAGATGGCTTCATCCGAGGAAAATGCCTAATCTCAGGGAAGCTGCAGCTAAGGCACTGGGTGTCTAAAGTCATGGGAAGATCAGTAATGCCATTCAACTAATATTTACCAAGGATCTAAGATGAACCAGGCACCATGGGAGACTAAGAGGTTGGGTCAGATGTAGTCCATGCTTTCTTCCCTCCTTTACAGGAGGGAAGACACAATCTTAAACAACCTTCAGGGAAGAAAAGAATTGATGTTATCAAAGACAAATAAGGTTCGTAGGAAAAATCTTTTCTGATGGATGCCATTGCAGGGCTGCTTTGTGAAAGATTTTTATTTTGAATTTCAGCTGATTCTTTAAGAGCCAGGCCAATCACCATTTCCACTGGGAAGCTGTCTCTGACCGCCTGTTGCTGGCTGCCCAGTCTCTGTGACCTGAGACTTTGAGATTTCTCTATTTCAGCAATTAGCACCTTTAATCTTGAGGGTTTATTTGCACATCTTACTTCCCTCATTAGACTTTGTCCAAACTTTGAGTGTATGTATGTGATTATTTTTAATAGCACATATCCTGGCACACATTTGCTATACTAATAAATAAATGAATGCATGCTAGCAGAGATGGTCGGAGGACAGAGATACCCAGATGGAAGAAATGGCATGAACAGAGGCACAGAGGGTGAGAAAGGAAATAATTGTCGATATTGAAAACTGTCTTCTTTACAATTTCCCTGGAGGCTGATCCCACTTAAGGATATATCATTAAGGATGCCCTTCAGCTACAGGTAACAGAAGCCCGACCACAGTGGTTTATAAAACGGTAATATTTTTCCCTCTTAAATGAGAATCTAGATATAGGCAGCTGAGGGCTGAGTCCTCCACATCCGAGTCTGCCTTCCTCTTTTTATTCCAACGTCCTTAGTAAGCAGCGTTTCCCCAGTATTAACTTCATAGTCGCAGTCCAACTTCATAACTGCATTCTAGGCAGGACAAAGAAGCAAAAGGTGCAACAGCAAGGAAGACTCATACCTATGTCAGGAAAATAAAACTTTACCAGAAAGACCCAACAGATTTCTACCTATGTATCCGTTGATCAAAACTGTACATGTGGCCACTTCTAGCTGCACGGGAGGCTAGGAATGTCCATTTTGAGGGGGACCCTCTTTTCAAAATTATTATTGGAATATTTTATGTGGAAAATGAACATTTGATATGAACAGAGTCAGCTACAATGTGCGTGGAAGGCAGTGAAGGAATTCTATTATTTCCTAGGGTCCAGAATCAGGGGCAGCATTTATTTTCCTGCCTCATCCTAGTTCAGAAGGCCATTTACCAATGACTCTTGAACCCACTGGCCTCACTTCCACAGAACCAAAGCTCTTTGGCTTATTGGAACTTTTTTTTTCTCAATATCATGCATAGTGGAATAGAGTCTGTGTTCCTTTTAAGGAGGTGTCTTTTAAACTCCCATACTCCTGAACAGGAAAACAGCATACAGACCAACGCTGGAGGAAAGGACATAATTCTATGCACACTAAGTTTCTCCCATCTATCATATGTAACCACTGACATTTCCTGACAGCCACTAGGCTTCTGGTATTTTCCAAGAAGCTGAGTCATTATCCTAACTTTCCAGATTGAATCAGAAAACAACTGATTTTCCAAAATGTGATATTGTTAGTTTAGGGTAAAGCTGGTTTCTCTGGCTTCTTGGTGTATGTTTAGTACTTTTTTTAAATTCAGAAAATTTGAGACTCTCAGTGTAAAGATTTTGTTTGTGACATTGAACAATTTTTAATAGACTATGGAAAAAATGTTGAAATAATGATAGAACCCTGAAAAATGTCACAGATAATTAGTATTTCCCTTCATATATGTGGATACTTGCCCTTAGATTCCATTATTCATTAATAATTGTATTTTCTGTGTTTCTAGACAGTATTTATGACCCTTTGAATTATCCTAAGGCAAAAACTTAGTTATAGGCAGAATAAAGATAAAACAGGTTTTATTATATTTCTCTCACAAGTGATGTACTTCTTAAGATGATGCTATAACATCATGAAAGCTCATCAAAATAATAGTAAAATGTAATGTCAAATTATGTTTTGAACAACACTGATCACTATATTTAGCAAATATATCATGTACAAGTGCTCCCTAATTCTTTTCTTTTGGAATGCGTGCTGTAGCTTTTCTTTTTTCTTTTTAAAAATTTTTTGGCAGCATTGGGTCTTCTTTGCTTTGCACGGGCTTTCTTTAGTTGTGGAGAGTGGGGGCTACTCTTTATTGCGGTGCGCGGGCTTCTCATTGTGGTGGATTCTCTTGTTGTGGAGCATTGGCTCTAGGCTCACGGGCTTCAGTAGCTGTGGCACGCGGGCTCAGTAGTTGCGACGTATGGGCTGAGTAGTTGTGGTGTGCGGGCTCTAGAGCACAGGCTCAGTAGTTGTGGCTCATGGGCTTAGTTGCTCCGTGGCATGTGGGATCTTCCTGGACCAGGGATCGAATCTGTGTCCCCTGCATTGGCAGGCGGATTCTTAACCACTGCACCACCAAGGAAGTCCCTGTAGATTGTCTTATAAAATACTGTTCAATATGTATTTTGGGGTGAAAGGAAATATTGATTAAACTAGTTACCCCAAACTGGAGCCTGCAAATGAGAAGTGTTTCTGTAACTGTCCGAACTTAGCATCCAGTTTCAAAGTGCCTAGATTCGAATGTCATTGCTAATACTTATCGACTGTGTGACCTCAGGCAAGTTTCTTAACCTCTCTGTGCCTCAGTTTTATCATTGTAAAATGGAGGAATTAAAAGTATTGATGTCATTATGTTGTTATAACAATAAAACTTGGAACAAATAGCACACTGAAAGTGTCATGTAGCCTTATAAATTTGGTCATTGTTATCGGAAAGTGAGAAATGGATATGGTCATTTTATAGATGTCCTTGACTCTCTAAGTCTCAGCCATTGTGGGGAAGCAAAAACTGTCTCCCATACTCCCTCTAGTAAGGTGCCAATTTCTGCATCAAGGTATGCTGAGGGCTCACTAGAATTGATTTTTCCATGCAGTTCTCTAAAGGTAAATTTAGGGAAATGTACATGGAAAATGGGAAATAGGAGTCTTGTCAATGACTTAGTCGAAGTCCAACGCTGAATGAGTCCAAGCACATGATTCTTGCCTTCAAATCTGGAGATATAAGATTTAGACACCTATATAATTTAGGAGTGTTTTCAGTTGTAAATATCAGAACACACAGTGGCTGGCCTGTTTCACAGGTGTTTTTGTTATCTCATGTCTCTTGTCTTAAAGTCTCAGCAGAACTTTTTATCTTAACATCCCCTTATATACTCAGCCACCCAAATGGGCAATTCAAAGCCTGAGTTGAATAAATTATATCTTCACTTTTCACTTCTATACACTGAAGTAGCTAAATCTGAAGACTGATAAATTTTACATTCCTTAAAATTTACCTTCTTCAATTTATGGTGGGAATTCTATGAATTTGCAAAGAGAACATTCAGCATATATTAAAGTCCCTGTTAGATGGTTTTACACTTGATTTTGCTATTCAAGCAAACTTTTCTTCTTTAAGTGAGCTCAGAACGTGGCTGCAGTTTGCCCAGAAGCATGGGAGCTTCAATTGTTCAGTCATTCCTCTCATTCTTACACATAGAGTTTCTGATCTCAGTTTGATAGTTTTCTGTTTGGGCAAGAGGGGACCCTCATGTTACATCTTCTTCCCGCCAAATATAAAGATTTTATTTGTATAAGATTATGATTATTTTGTACAAAAATAGCTGACAAATGCTATGGTAGCTATGTGTTCTAGATAACTGTGAGGCCTTCGTGTTGACAGGCTAAGTCACTGGTTGTTTCAGCTTTACTTTCTTGTGTTATAAAGTTTACAGTTTCCACAGTATATCATCAAAAGTGCTTATTAGCAATAATAGCAGCTTTCTTTTCCATTCATAGAAACACTCCAGTATTTGCATTTTCTGTAATGAGAATTAGTGTTGCTTAGAAGAGTTTTTGCCTTTGAGCAAGAGTTTTAAGAGATTACCCATAGGCAAGAGATAACTGCATAGAAACAGAACTAGACCAGGACTCCAGGGACCTTTAGTTCAGGAATTCTTGAAAGAAACTAGGAAACTATGTCATTATCCTAATTCTTAATGTTATTTTTAATGGTTTTAAAATCTTTTTTCTGTATAAGTATATTCTCTTTCAGAGTACCTCAAAATAATGTCTAACATTATTTAGCATTAATATAAATAGATAATCCCATAATTTATTTAAGCCTTTACAGTTTTTAAATAACTTTCATAAATGTAAAAACCTAGAAATGTCAAAATTTTTGAAAGATACAGCATTTATAAATCACATCAGCTTAGTCAAACACACTTTTTATTTAGAAAAAAAATCCAGCATTACAAAATATTAACGTAAAAGATAGAAAGTACCTGAAGCCATTGTATTAACCACTGTTTATAGTTGAGTATACATTTCTCTGCTATTTATTTTTCTAAACATTTACTTGTGGTGATTTTTTCATTTTTAAACAAAGATAGAACTATACCATCCATGTGTTTTTTCACATACCAATAGCTCTTGAATAACTTCTTGTGTTTACATTATGTTGAATCTATTTCATCTTTTAAATTGCTGCACAGTATCATTCAATCAATCAGTTGATAGACATTTAGATTGTTCCCAGTGTTTCTCTAATACAATCAAAACTGCATTAATATTCTCAAACACTTATATTTGGAATTTCTGCAAGTGCATCTGAAGCATAAATTTCTGTTTAGGATGTCTATGTTAAAGAATAAGAACATTTGCAAATTTAAAAGCATTTCCAAATTGTCTTCCAAAAAAGGTTATATCAGCTTCCACTCCCACCAACAATGCATAATCAGAGTTTGATAAACTACTTTTTTTCTTATCCTCTTTCCCACATTTATTAAATAAGCGGGCTGGAGTACATGCACTTATATTCTTGCCTGACTGTCTCCCACCGTGGATGGCAAACCCCTAATGTCAGGCACTATGGCTTGCTCAACTTTAATTACTTAGTGGATAACATGTTGCCTTGCACATAGTACATCATCAATAAATATCTGTTAAATGAACACATCTGTGGATCCCTCCAGATCTCCTATTTTATGGCTCAGTGATGATGATGATGTTGATGACGTATCTTAGTGTGCTTCCATAGATAGCTAAATATAAAGTATCATGAACTGCTGGCAATAGGATGTGTGAGATAGCAGGAAAAATATATATATATATATTGGTCTCTGCCTTCTGTTCTAATTAGGTAACTCTTGGTGGGCTCCTGGATGGAGGCTGGTCACCAGAAAGATCAAGCCATGATTAGAAACTTGGAATTTTCAGCCCTCCTCCAGAGAAAGGAGAGGGGCTAGAAATGAAGTTAATGATCCATGATGCCTAGGTGATAATGCCTCTATAAATATCCCTAAAGTGCTAGGAGAGCAGTGCTCTGGGAGAGAGCATGGAATCTCTGTGCCCCTTCCCACATAGCCTGCCCTACACATCTCTTTCATCTGGATGTTCATCTGTATCTTTTAGCATATCCTTTTATAATAAACCAGTAAACAGCAAGTATACGGTTTTCCTTAATTCTGTGAGCCACTCTAACAAATTAATTGAACACAAGGTGAGGGTTTTGGGGATTTATAGCTGATAGGTCAGAAACACAGGTGACAACTTGGACTTGCTGTTTGAAATTGGGGTGGGAAGCAGTCTTGTGGGATTGAGCCCGTAAACTATAGATCTGGTTCTATCTCCAGGTTGATAGTGTCAGGGTTGAGTTAAATTATGGGATGCCCAGCTGGTGTCACAGAATTGCTTGGTGTGGGAAAAATTCCCACACATTTGGTGACCAGAAGTGTCAGAAGTGAAGTGTTCCGTGTGAGTAGTAAAGGGGAGATACACAAGAAAGTGAGTTTTTCCTACTCAGGATGGCTCTTAAATTCCTACAGCTCTTACATAGTCTCTTGCAATTGGAGACTATAGTAGGTTGAGATAGGCAAAATATCAAGAAAATCTTACTGTATCCCATCTTGAGGAGAGATAAATAAACTCTTTTTCTAGATGATCTTTAGACTACTGCCTCTCCCTCTGATTAAATCTGAGACTATTTGATCAATTAAAGGAAATGTTTCCAGACATTTATTATAAAAGTCTTAATAGGGCTTCCATTCTTCCCAGTAGTGACAGTTTTAGATTTTCATATCTATTCTTCTCTGTGACAACTGTAATATCTGGGGTTTTCTTGAGAATTTCTAAGAGTATATGGCAGAAATACAAGCCAGCAGTTACTGTATATTCTTTTAGCTGAGCATGGTGAGAATTGCAATACGAGAACAGTGTGCTGGAATTGCTAAATGAAATAAGTAATGGTGAAAAAATTCTGTGACTTGGAGAGACATACAGAGTATTTTTCTCGATCTCCAGAGACAATAGAAAAGGTATGATATTGGGATCAGGTAGACTTGGTCCTACCAGTTATTATCTCTAAGTCAGAGTACATCTGTTTGCTCATCTATAAAAGGGAATAATTATGTTACCTACTTATGGAGATTGTTAGAGATTATGATGAAAATCAACCGTTATTCATTTTTGCGGTCCCAGTGTGATCATCTCTTCTGAGAAGCTATTCTTGACTCTCTTCTCCCACAAAATTAGGTAAAATACCTTGTCTCTGGGCATTCCTCCCACCTCTACACTTATTCCCACTCTACACCAGGACCTTCTGCTATCACTGCATTTCTTATTGTATTGAAATTGCATCTATATATACTTGTCACTGCCACTAGATTGTGATATCCTTATAACCTTTATGTCTTCAACACTTAAATAGAGTACCTGCTCATCAAAGAGTATGAACTCAGTAAATGTTTGTTGAGTGAATTAATGACATATTTCAAGTGCTTGCCCGGTACTTAAAACATTAAAAACATTCAATAATTTGTTCTTGACTTCTTTTGTAAATTTTTATCTCCAAAATTTTATCAAGGAAAAGATTTATCTTTTGTTTATGATGCTTTAACTACTAAAATGCAGGGTTAGGACTGTTGGGGGTCCATTCTAGGTAATTAGATACACTGTGAGAGACATGGTTCATGGAAGGTTAAGATCTATCAAACTAGATGAATAAAAGGATGAAGATTGCTTCAGACCTTTAGTCATAGCCTATGCACATACCTCTAGAAAAAAATTATTTGACCCTTTGTCCATATTTTTTGTAAATACATAACTTGGCAGTGTCGATTTAGATCATTGAAGCAATGTGTTGGAGACCTTTTTTTTTGCATCTGTCTCAGCTGCCTTATTGCACTGCATTACAAATGATGTTAATTCTGTGCTTAATTATGCTTAGCATAATATATTTGCAGCCCAGCGTTTATCAGTTGGACATAACAAAAGTGCTGTTGTTTCTTCCCATCTTCCTTCTGCTTATCATTTGTTGATTTTTGAAAGCAGCTGGAGTTGTTCCATGTGAATGGAAACAATTACAAAGCTGTACAATAAATGCTTTCTCTCTAGAAACCATCTTATATCAACTGTGATCTTTGCTTTTTAAAGATTTGGTGTACGTTTTCATGCAAACTTTTAACCTAATCTTTGCTACCCTTTCAGATCAGAAGAGATCTCTTAGATAAAAAAAAAAGCTCACATTTGAATTTTTCAAAAGCATGCATATTTCATCCATTGAAACAAGAACTTCCATGTCTCCAAATTGACTATTATAGTCTGTCAGGCATGTGTTGATTCATGTTTACATAGAAGACCATCTTAATATAATGATGGTATTTGTGCCTTAGGTTCTCATATTTTTAACTATTGCACATGACTTAGGAGTTGGAAAGTGAGTAGCTTTTGGATAGTATTTATTTTAAAATGATCGTTCCAGCTAGTTTGTCCATTAGAGATGAATTTATTTAAAAAATGTTCTTTGAAATTTTTTTTGAGTGCAAGGTCAAAACTGCAATTAGAGCATAAGTGTAATTATTGAAAAACATTGTAGATTATGTGATTTTTCCCAAAAGTTCTAAGATTAAACTTCATGAAAAATATTTTTGGTGGCTATCAATACTTATTAAAAATTAACATCATCTTTTTTTGGTCCCACCATGTGGCATGCGGGATCCTAGTTCCCCGATCAAGGATCTAACCCGTACTCCCTGCAGTGGAAGAGCAGAGTCCTAACCACTAGACTGGCAGGGAATTCCCAAATTAACATCATTTCTAAGAGTAGTTTTTTTTTTTTAATAGATCTTTACTGGAGTATAATTGCTTCACAATACTGTGTTAGTTTCTGTTGCACAACAAAGCGAATCAGCCATATGCATACACATGTCCCCATACGGAGAATAGTTTTACAAGTAAAACTTAGATCATTATAAAACATATGAGTTATGCTTTAATAATAATAGCCATGCTTACTAAGCAGCTATTCTATGTCAAATGCGTTATATAAATTATACATAATTATCTCATTTATTCCTTAGAACAATCCTTTTAAAGGAGAGGACAAGAAAGTTAAGGATTTTGTTCAGATTTGATAAGTGGAAGATGCAGGATCAGAGGTCATGTTTGCCTGTGCTAACTCCTTCCTCTATATCTGTTGATATTGCTCATCTTCCTTCACCCATCCTGCCACCAGGGGGACCCAGGGGATATAGCCAATTGAAAGCTCCAGCCAAGGGCCTACTCTATTGTGAACTTTGCCGACACCCTAAATCCTTGCTGCCTTTCCTTTTCAGTAAACTTAACACATCCAGGAAGGAAGTTTTTGGCTTACTCTATTTCTTCCTTATAAGTCTGTCTTTTGTTCTAGCAAATTCTAAATGCAAGAGAGCCTCTTCCTTTAATGTAAGTTGCTCAAGGTGGTAACAGCAATTAAGTGCCACATTTCCTTCGTTTCTCTTTCTCTCTTCCCTTCTGATCCTCTCTTTGCCAACACTGACTGCCTGGCATGTATGTAATAAGTGCTCAAGAAATGGCAGCTACTGTTGTGTTCCAGGTTCTGGGGCTCCTCTCTGAAGGGATTTTTGGTAATAATAATAATAATAATCATAACTAATATTTATAGCACAGTATGTACCAGAATCTCTTTCAAGCACTTTAAATGCATGTGCTCTGTTATTATGTCTGTCTTTATCAAGCAAGGAAAAGGTGAGGCTCAGAAAGCACATTACTTGTCTAAGATAACAGTGATAACTGGTTGGTGTCATAGTTCTGGAGCTCAAGTTTTCTGACTTCTAGTCCTTTACTGACTGATGTGGTGGCATAAAAACGTGCTGCTCAAATCTCTTCAAGAGAATCTGCTGTGAGGAGTGTAGCTGATGACAGACTCCAGCTGGCAACCCCTTTAAAACCACCATGGTGTTCATACCAAAACCGTACTTCCTTCCCCTGGGCTGCCTCTGGACAATGACTGAGTGTGGTGGGATAACAGTACTAGCTTATTCCAGAAATGGAAAAATAATTCAACATTAGTAACTCTGTTAATATAATTCACCTAGAGGAGAACAAATAAGATAAATCATATAATCCTACAAATCAAGTATTGGAAAAAAACTCAATAAACTAGGGACGGTTTGGCCACATTTTAAATTAATAGTTACCACCTGAAAGCCAGTATTATGTCAGTGAAAACACAATGAGAAAGTCCCCATAATGTCAAGAATAAAGCCAGAGTGTCCACTGTCACTACTTTTTTTCCTTTTTTAAATTGAAATATAGTTGATATAGAATAATATGTTAATTTCAGGTGTACTACATAGTGATTTAACATTTACATACATTATGAAATGACCATCATGACAAATCTAGTAACCATCTGTCCCCATACAAAGTTATTAAGATATTATTGACCATATTCTTTATGTTGTATGTTACATCCTTGTGGCTTATTTATAACTGAAGATTTGTGCCTATTAATCCTCTTTACTTATTTTGTCTCCCACTTCCCAGCAACCGTCAGTTTGTTCTCTGAGTCTGTTTTCATTTGATTTGTTTGTTTGTGCTTTAGCTTTCACATATAAGTGAAATCATCTGGTATTTGTCTTTTTCTTTCTGATTTATTTTACTTAACATAATATCCTTTAGATCCATGCATGTTGCCACAAATGGCAAATTTCATTCTTTTTTATGACTGATATTCCATTGTATATATGTACCACATCTTCTTTATCCATTAATTTATTGATGGACATTTAGATTGTTCCCATATCTTGGCTATTTTTTTTTTTAAAGAAGATGTTGGGGGTAGGAGTTTATTAATTTATTTTTTATTTATTTTTGCTGTATTAGGTCTTTGTTTCTGTGCGAGGGCTTTCTCTAGTTGTGGCAAGCGGGGACCACTCTTCATTGCGGTGCACGGGCCTCTCACTATCGCGGCCTCTCTTGTTGCGGAGCACGGGCTCCAGACACGCAGGCTCAGTAGTTGTGACTCACGGGCCTAGTTGCTCCGCGGCATGTGGGATCCTCCCTGACTCGGGCTCGAACCTGTGTCCCCTGCATTAGCAGGCAGATTCTCAACCACTGCGCCACCAGGGAAGCCCCATATCTTGGCTATTTAATGCTGCAATGAAACAATAGCATGCATAAATCTTTTCAAATTAGTGTTTTTGTTTTCTTTGGGTAAATACCCAGAAGTGAAATTGCTGGATCATATGGCAGTTCTATTTTTAATTTTTTGAGGAAGCTCCATACTGTTTTCCATAGTGACTCCACCCATTTATAATCCCACAAACAAGGGTTGCTTTTTCTCCACATCCTTGCCAATACTTGTTTCTTGTCTTTTTGATAATTGCCATTCTGACAGGTATGATGTAGTAGCTCACCGTGGTTTTGATTTGCATTTCCCTGATGATTAGTGATGTTGAGCATCTTTTCAGGTGTCTGTTGGCTATCTGTAGAAAAATTTCTATTCAGGGCCTCTGCCCATTTTTTAATTGGGTTGTTTTTTTGTTTTTTTTATATTGAGTTGTATGAGTTCTTTATGTATTTCAAATATCAACCCCTTATTGGATACATGTGATATTGCAAATACCTTCTCTCATTCTGTAGGCTGCCTTTTTGTTTTGTTGATAGTTTCCTTTGCTGTGCAAAGCTATTTATTTTGATGTAGTCCCATTTGTTTATTTTTGCTTTTGTGTCCTATGCCTGAGGAGAAAAAATATGGAACGTATCACAAATTTCTGTGTCGTCCTTGCTCAGAAGCCATGCTAATCTTCTCTGTATTGCTCCAATTTTAGCATATGTGTTGCCCAAGTGAGCACTCACTACTACTTTTTTAGCATGGTTCTGAAGGTACTTGTCAGTACAATTAGAGAGGAGAGAATGAGGCATATATATTTGAAAAAACATGTAATATTATCATTATTTGCAAATGTTATACTTGCTTACATGAATATACAAAAGAATCAACTGAACAATTGTAACAAACAATAGAAGAATTTATAAATGGGTGAGTACAATAATAAACAGCAAGCAACTTTCATATATACAGACAATAACCAACTGGAAGTTATAATGGAAGAAAATATCACATTTACAATAGAAAAAAAATTTATAGAAATAAATTTAACAAGAAATATACAAAATCTGTACAAATAAGGAAAGCATACATTTTCTTAAATAGGAAGATTCAATGTTATAAAGATATCAGCTCTTCCTAATGTAAGTAATAAATTCTATATCAGTAAATAAAATAAGAGTGTTATTTATTTGTTCATTTGTTTTTTGAACTGGAAGGGTTGAGTCACATGGAAAATAGGGAAAAATATTCAAGAAAAGTCTGGGCAAAGAAGAGTAACAAGTTACAGTCTCTCCCATATTTTAAAATATAGAGTTATAGTAATTGCATTAATGTAATAATAATACATGAATAAACATGCAGATAAATGGAATAGAAAAAAGTCTGTAGGTAGACACAAATATGTGTTGGATATTAGTGTATGGCAAGAATGGCATAGCAAATCAGTAGGTAAGTGATGAATTATTTAATAAATGGTATTGGGACAACTGGATAGTAATCTGGAAAATAAAATTATTTTTGGACTCTTACCTCATTTTTTCCCCTAAATTCCAAATGTTTCAAAGATTTAAATTTAAAAATAAAAGTAAAAACTATCCTATAGAAATATTATGTATGTATTCACACAGGTGTGTGTGTGTGTGTGTGTGTGTGTGTGTGTGTGTATGTAAAACATTTCAAGGTTAAGAAGGCATTTCTAGGGTTAATCCAAAACTAAGAAATCTTAAATTAAAAGAGATTAATTTGACCATATAAAATTAAAATAAAATTATCTTGTCATTAAAATCCATAAACAAAGGAAAAAACATAAATGACAAGCCAGGGGAAAATATTTTGTCTGCAGCTCATGACATAGACCAAAGGATATGTTTCTCAGCATATATAAATAAATATGTGAGAAGAAGACCAATAGTACTATAAGAAATGGACAAAGGATCAAAACAGTTGGTATCAAAGGAAATATAAATGGGTCTTAACATATGAAAAGGTATTCACTTAATATATAATAGGGAAAAAATTAAGTTACAACTACAAGGAAGTGCCATTTTCCCTTGTTAGTTTGGCAAAGATAAAAGAATTTTGATAGCATGCTATATTGAAAGGGGTGTGAGAAAATAGGTATTCAATACACTGCTATTAGTTATATAATTTGGTATAAACTCTATAAAAGGCTATTTAACAATATCTTATCAAAATTACAAATGCATATATTCTTTGATCCTGCAATACTACTCTGGGAATTTATCCACAGCTATGCTTGTCATGTCTTAAGTGACAAATATACAAGGATATTCCTTATAGAGCTGTTTGAAATAACAAAAAAATTGGAAGCAGCATAAATATCTATATTAGGACACTGGTTAAGTAAATTATGTACCTGAATGGCATGGGATTCTATGCAACCTTTTAAAGAATGAAGCTGTTCTATATGTACTGATTTTGGACAGTTTCCAATATATAATGTTAAAAGAGTAAAGGGAAGAATATGGTGTATAGTACAAGTTTTTGTTGTTTTTGTCGTTGTTGTTTGTTTTACACTTGTATGCTTTTATATGCATTGAACATCTGTAAAATGATCAAGTTACCTCCAGGGAATGAAAGTAGGAAACTAGGGGACAGGAGAAGTGAAATAGGCTAAATTTTTAATCTACAAATTTTCTTTTGACTTTTTTACTGCGTGAGGTATTACATACATGTAATACTCAGTGACAGCACTAAGCACACTATTCAATTCACTTGATCTTTTCTCGGTACCAAGACTTTCTAGATGGAGAATGAAATGTTCATTTACATATGGAACAAGCTTCTTATCTTGTCGAAGACTGGTAGGTTTGCTGACTGGCTGCTGCTTTAGGCTGTTTTTGAAACAGGGAGTGCATGCCTGTACTTAACAGGGACTCTGGTGACGTGCCCTGTGATTTTAATGCCAGAGATGAAAACCTAGAGAGAGAGTAATAGGAGGGTGAGACTAGGAATTACAGTGGCTGGAGTGAACAGACTTTGGGATAAGGAGGTGAAACTTGCCAGCAATTTTCACCCCTTTTATTAAGGTATTTATCTTGGATGGATATCTGCTTTGTGCTCTGTGAAAGTAGAAAATCAGGCCATGGAGTTAACCAGAGCCTGGAGTTCTTTCTAAGGAAGCAAAATGGCTAAGAAAACACAGCAGTAATTCAATGTTTATAAAGAATGGGCTGAAATAACTATAGTATATCAAAAGCAAATAACTGCTGAGGAATTTGGCATATTTTAATTTGGTTCAGACTATATTTTACATGTTCTGGCTGTACTGTAATGTACGAGTTTGTATGTAGAGCTTAAATGTATAATTAATACAGCTTTGAAGCTAGTTCTATCCACATGATTAAAATTTATCATGGAATTAGCTTTCAAATAGAGACTTTTTAACATGTTATAGTCAATGCTATAAATTATATCTTCTCTGATGAGCTCTGAATAAAGGACTCTAATTTATCTCAGTGGTATTTTATTAGAGACATTTTAATTGCTATGGCAGGTAAAAAGCACCATCCAGTATCTTGGCTAAACATTTCAGTTGCTGAAATCATTTTCCCTCCTAGTAAAAATAATTGGTTTAAAGAATATTCTGTTTTATTGAAGATGAACTAAAAGTCTTTTATTTTATACACATGAACCAGCCTCACATTGAAACTTTGTGGGAATTTTGCTCCCTAAAGGAAAAAAGGAATCTTTTTACATCAGTGAAGGAAATTATATACTATCCCAAGGAAGAAATTCCAAATTTCCCTTCCAGAGATCTAAAAGTAAAGATCTGGGAATTGATTGCTGGTGAATAGGTTATGGGTGTGGCATTTAAAAATTGCTTTCCAATTATTTGTATTTTTTCCTTATATCTAGTTTTAAAAAAAATCAAAATAATAGAAATATATACTTTAAAAATTTCCAATAATACTTTCTTTTCTTGATAACTACTATTCACAGTCTGGCATACATTCTTCCAGAAGATTTCCTCACAAAGTATGTTTTTTCCTCCTTAAAATTCTGGATCTTTTGCCAACAAATGTCTGAATTCTTCCTGCTCTGCCTGCTGCATTTTATCAAATTTGCCCACCCCATGCAGTTTCAATCACTTTGTTGGAATGACGCATTATCTAACTATAGCCAAAATTCCCAGTTTCTGGGCCTAAGGACAGATTTTATGCCAATGCATCTGTGCCGAAGAGCAGGTTTTAGACTGTGTGCCCGTGCCGAAGTAGGGACTGGGTGCCAGCTTGTTCAAAGCTCAGCCGACTGCAGATACCCACATGGAGTGAGGCTGCTTCTGATGGCTCCGCTTCTTCAACCCCAGACACCAGTGTCTGGTGGAGCACAGTGCTGAAGGGCAGTGTTTTTATCACACTTCCTCACACTTTGCTCTGTGGATGAAGTAAGGTCTCTCACTTCAGTTTCGCCCCTGTCAAAATGATTACCAAGTTTATTCCATCTTGGATCGTATGTTTCCTAGCTACTAATGGATGATTTTTATGGTTTAATATTTGACCACTAATTCAGTAGACACTAGTGAGAAGCTTTAAAAAATGTCTTAGAAGACAATTTTTGTTCAATATGATAGGTCATTTGGAAAAATATCCACCATTTAAAGAGGGGCTGAAATTAACAGTCTAAATACCATGCTGCATTTAGTGTTGATTGAAGTCTAACAAATCAAATAGATCTACTAAAGCCTAATACAAAATTCCACGGATGCTAGAATATTAATTCTGAGAAATGCTGGGTCAGAATGCATCAGAAGTTGTTAAATGTCTTATTGAATTTTGTCAACTTGCCTACTCTCCTTAATATGCCATCTTCAAGTTTTATTTTGGTATATTGAGATGCATGTAAAATTGCTGAGAGATGTCAAGTAGATAGTTGGATATACAACCGTGGGGGCTCAGAGTGTGAAACAGATACATAAATTTGGGAGTTGTCAGTATAGATGGTTTCAAAAGCTACATAATTAGATGAGATCACCTGAAGAAAATGTGGGGAGAAAACTGATCCAGGTGAATTTCTAACACTTAGATGAAGAGCAGGCAAAAGAGACTGAAATAGAGTGGCCACACTGGAAGATGATGTCAGGGAAACTAAGAGGAGAGCAATTCAAGAATGAGACAATAGGACTTCCCTGGTGGCACAGTGGTTAAGAATCCGCCTGCCAATGCAGGGGACACGGGTTCGAGCCCTGGTCCAGGAACATCCGCATGCTGCAGAGCAACTGAGCCTGTGCACCACAGCTACTGAGCCTGCGCTCTAGAGCCTGCGAGCCACAACTGTTGAGCCCATGTGACACAACTACTGAAGCCCGCACGCCTAGAGACCGTGCTCCACAGCAAGAGAAGCCACCATGGTGAGAAGCCCGCGCACTGCAACGAAGAGTGGCCCCCACTTGCTGCAACTAGAGAAAGCCCATGCACAGCAACGAAGACCCAACACAGCCAAAAAATAAAATAAATAAATTTATTTTTTTTTAAAAAGAATGAGGGCTTCCCTGGTGGCGCAGTGGTTGAGAGCCCGCCTGCCGATGCAGGGGACACGGGTTCGTGCCCCGGTCCGGGAAGATCCCACATGCCGCGGAGCGGCTGGGCCCGTGAGCCATGGCTGCTGAGCCTGCGCGTCTGGAGCCTGTGCTCCGCAACGGGAGAGGCCACAGCAGTGAGAGGCCCGCATACCACACACACACACACACAAAAAAAAAAAAAAATTAAAAAGAATGAGACAGTATACAGTGGGGTCAGTGCTTCTGCGTGGTCAAGTAATATGATGTCAGAGGAGTGGATGTTTTTGATAATCTTAGCATGAAGAACTTTCAGGTTATTTTTGAGAATGAAGTAGATTGAGAAGGTAATAGAAGGTGAAGAAATAGAAATGATGTGTGTAGAGAGTTTTTGTAATATTTTACTGTAAGGGAGAAAAGAGAATTGGTACAGTATCTGGAGGGAATTGTAAGGTCAGGAGATGTTTTATTTCATTTTGCTTTTGTTACCAACCTTCCCGAGTCAGTCCCCAACAAGGGTCTTTCTGTGCAGTGTCGTTTGAGTCAATAGAACGAGACCAGGTTCGGTTCAGAAGCAAAGGAAAGCTTTATTCTTGGATCAGAGAATGGAGAGGTGCGAACTAGTGCTTTTCCCGGCAGGCCGTGGGCGAGGCTGCTTTCTAGGGATCTCCTCATCAGGGAGGGAAAGGACGGAGTTCTCCCTGGGCTGGCACAGCTGTGCTGCTCATGCTGCAGATCACAGTGCCCGGCACAGCATCTACACGTGCAACCCGCTGCTGAGGAACTGTGGTCCAAAGTGCTGGGTGCAAGGTCTCTGCAAGCGGTCCCCTGTGAGCAAGTGAAACTAGACGAAGCGCAAAGGAAAAAACAAAACTTAGACTTTATTTTACTACCCAGATTCTGTTTTTATTTCCCGGGAGTTGTTAATGAGCATTGCTGGTTAAAGATCCCTCCTCTGTCTTTTGACCTGCTCCTCACTCTTGAGGGGTGCTGAGGGGCAAAGGTCCATGTTCTGTAACTTCTTCCTGCTGATTTTGGGTGTCAGTCACCATAACCCTGGTTAGAGGAGCAGAACTTCTCCCCAGCTGCCTGTAGATACGTTTGTCACCAGGCCTTAACACTAACTGTTCATACCCCTGAGCACCCACCATTTGTCTAACCTTTTGGAGACAAAGGACACCAGACAATTTAAGATATGTGGCTCAAATATTAACAAGAGAATAATGGTCACATGACAAATTTTTTCCTAAAAATGCAGGTATCTAGGTCTTTTGCTTATAGGCAAAAGTGTGCCCTGATGCTGAGGCTCACTGCCTTGGCCTGAATATCCCTGGTCACACTTTTGTTGTTTTTCAGAAGAGAAGCTTCAGGGCAGAGAGTGGTTCACACGAGTAGTCAAGGGGTTCCATCACCCCAGGTTGTCTCTCAGAGGTTGGGGCTCAGGAGCCCTCTTCACTTGAGTGTGATATACCCACAGAATGATCCCTGCAACTTCAGGGCAGAATGGGTGGTTAGGATCACCAAGTGAGGTCATTCCACTTAGGAGTGAGTTGGTTTTGTTGGTTGCCAGTTTTCCAGGTTTTTAGGTTCACCCAGTCTCCTGGCTGGAAGGGGTGCAGGGCCAGGTCAGTGGGTGCAGGCAGCACCTGGTTACCATATTCCATAGGGGCTATCATGGTTTCTCCTACCTGGAGGGCATACTTGAGTTGTTCCATTTCAAGGGGGCTAAAGTACCCCTTCTCTTGGGTTTGGGAAGGGGTCTACCATACATGAGTTCAAAAGCACTTAACTTTAACTTACTCCTTGGAGCTAACTGCATGTGGAGCAGGGCAATCAGAAGCAACTTAATCTGATTTTCTTGAGTTTCCTGACATAGTTTGGCTAAGGCCCTTTTCAAGGTCTGATTGGACCTCTCTACTTTCCCCAGTGAAGAGTCTCCGGGCTGAGTGCAAGGTCCATTTTATGCCCAGGCCACTTGTTATCCCCTTCGTCACTTGAGACACAAATGCTGGACCATTATCACTTTGTAGGGATCCTGGGATCCCAAACCTGAGGATTGTTTCTTTTAGTAATGCCCTAGTCACTTCAGCTGAACGAGAAATGAGAAAAGGGGACTCGCCCTTGGGGTATTAGCTCAAAAACTGGAACTAGTGGGGAATGCTTCTATCTGACCAGGAAATGTGTTTACTTGTACCAAGAGATATACCTGAAATTGCCAGGTACTCTGGGTATGACGGTGAAATCAATCTGCCAATCTTCTCCAGGATATGTCCCTCCGGTCTGAATGGGCCTTATCTGGGGGCCTCTGGGAGATCTGGTATTGGAGTTGTTCATTGTATAGATGGGACATATCTCAACAATTCAGCTGATTATACTTTTCATGTCAGGAGTTACCATGACCTTAACTAACCAATTATGTAGGGCTTCCCTCCCACAGTGAGTTCCTTGATGAGCCTTTCTGATGGCTTGACAAGCTGCAGTTGGGGAAAAGAAGTATTGCCCACGTTCATCAACTAGCCACTCATGGCCTCCTCGTTCTCTACTGAAGCCCTGTTTTTGGGCTTTGTCTAACTCTTCCTTACTGTGGATTGGGTAATAATTGGATGGATTTGGCCTTCAAGGTATGAGGGGTAATTGCCAAGTTACTGGTTCTAGGGCCGCCCTTTTGGCAGTTGCATCTGCCTTGTTGTTTTCCTTTATTACTTCTGCATTCCCGTTTTGGTGACACCTACAGTGAATCAATGACACCTTTTTTTGCAAGCTGTGCTGCTTCTAAGAGCTTCAGTATGCTTAAGCCATATTTCAACTGTTTATTCTCTGCAGTAAGCATACCCGTTTCCTTCCAAATAGACCATGTGCATGTAGGATGGCATACGCATACTGGGAATCTGTATAAACATTTAAGATCTTCCCTGTCCCGAGCTCTTAGGCTCAGGTGAGGACTATCAGTTCCACCTTTGGGGCAGAAGTCCCTGGGGATAGGTTTTGTGCTTCTTTGACTTGGGTCTGGGAGCTCACTAACTTTCAGTCTCCTTTAGCAGGGATGTGGTAGCTCTTACTGCCCATAGGCAAGGAGGCCATGCCTTAGCAGTTTGATCTAATTGTTTAGAGAAATAAGCAACCACTGGAGTAAGGGGTCCTAGTTTTTGAGCTGATGTGCCAAAGGTAGTTCCCCTTCTCTCATGAATGTAAAGGTCGAAGGGTTTAGCTAAATCTGAGAGGGCTAGGGTCGGGGCCTGAAGTTATTGCTTTTTCAGCTCTTGACAGGCCTCTTCATATTCTGAATTCCATTCAAAAGGATCATTATCCTTTCCTTTCAACTTTATGTTTAGAAGTCTAGTTATTAGGCCGTAATTAGGGATCCAGATGGGCAAAACCTGGCCACCCCCGAATGCTGTTTTCTAGTTTTAGGAGGGGTGGGGCAGCAAATGGCTTCTTCTCGCTCCTGGGGTAGGCTTCTCTGGCCTTCTATAAAAATGAAGACTAGGGACTTCCCTGGTGGTCCAGTGGGTAAGTCTCCACACTCCCAATGCAGGGGGTCCGGGTTCGATCCCTGGTTGGGGAACTAGATCCCACATGCATGCTGCAACTGAGTCCACATGCTGCAACTAAGAAGTCTGCATGCCACAACAAAGATCCTGCATGCTGCAACTAAGACCTGGCGCAGCCAAAATAAATAAATAAATTTTAAAAAAAAGAATGAAGCCTAGGTAAGTCACCTGAGTTTATAATATTTGCGCCCCCCCTTTTTTTTTGGACACCTTATATCCTTTATGGGTGATTACAGTATTTTTGTCAGAAACCCCTTAGTAGGGCTGGCAATCAGAATGTTGTCTACATACTGGAGGAGTGTTCCCTCCTTCAGATGTAGATCTTTCAGGTCTTTAGCTAAAGTTTCCCCAAAGATGGTGGGGGAATTTTTGAATCCTTGGGGCAGGACTGTCCAGCAGTATTGTTGTTTTTGTTGCGTGTTTGGGTCCTGCCATTCAAAAGCAAATATTTCTTGTGACTGTGGAGCTAATGGAATACAGAAGAAGGCATCTTTAAAATCTAATACACGGCTTCCCTGGTGGCGCAGTGGTTGAGAGTCCGCCTGCCGATGCAGGGGACATGGGTTCGTGCCCCAGTCCGGGAAGATCCCACATGCCGTGGAGTGGCTAGGCCCGTGAGCCATAGCCGCTGAGCCTGCGCGTCCGGAGCCTGTGCTACACAATGGGATAAGCCCGCATACAGCAAAAAAAAAAAAAAAAAAAAAAAAATCTGATACAGAATACCAGGTCCTGGTGGATGGTAGAGTGGCCAGCATGGTTTGAGATTAGGGACTACTGGATGTATATCCCAGGTGGCTTCACTGACTGCCCTGAGGTCCTGTACAATCTGGCATTCCCCACTGGGTTTCTTTACAGGGAGAAAGGGGTATTACAGACTGATTGGCATGGTCTAATAAAGCCCTGGTCAATTAAGGCTCTGCATAATGGCAATGCCCAACAAGGCCTCTCCAGGATACTGTTTTCTATTGGGCCATGTGTGTCCAGGTTTTAGATGGACTATCACAGGACTGGCTCCTACATCTTGTTCCACCTGTCCCTGATTTATTAGAGATTTACTCCAGGGAGATCAACTTGCTCTGTCTGGGGAAGTTTTTACCTCAGCCATTAACATTATCATCTTGTGCCATTTGTCTAAGATGATAACAATCTCCAGTTTGTCTCCCATTAGGTGGATAGTAGCCCCCAATTTATGTAAGATATTTCTTCCTAGCAGGGATAATATAGAGTATTCAGGGATATACAGGAAGGAATGGGTGAGCATGTGTTCATCCAATTTATATTCTAATGGCTCTATGAGTGTCTGTTGTTGGGCCTGCCCTGATATCCCTGTAATTTTACACCTCTTATGACTGAGTTTACCTGATCTGATGTTCAGAACTGAGTAAGTGGCTCTGGTGTCAGCTAAGAATTTGACAGTTTTCTCCCCTAAGTCCAGTGTCAACCAGGGCTCCTTGGGGATCAGTTGGAGTCCTGGCTTAGGAGTCCTCTGGCCCCATCGTTCTCCATCTATTTGGACCATCTGCCTTTGAGGGTAGTGGCCAGGATCTGCCATTTCCCTTTGGGGGCAGTGAGGGCATTCTCCTTTTCAGTGTCCCTCTGGTTTACATATGGTGCAATGATTGGGTCCTAGTTTCCTTGGCTTGCTATCCCTCAGTGGGAGTTGGGCACCACTCACCAGAGTTGAGTGTCTCCATGGGCAGTTAGTTCAGATTCCCATGCCAACCAATTGACATTGAAGGGCAACAGCTTGCCTCTGGGCCTTTTTATTCTCTGACTTTTCTTCCTCTGTATCTGGGTTATTAAACACCCTCAACCCTCAGTAGGCAACCTTGACCAGGTGATAGGTAGGGGCAGCTGGTCTGTTTCCATTTTCTGAAGTTTATGCCTAATGTTGGGGGCATTTGGGGAAATAAAATATGACCTTTGGATTGCATTCCCTTCCAATGACTCAGGGTCAGTGGTAGTAGATTTAGAGGCATTCCCTGAGGTGCTCTAGGAATCCTGGAGTGTTTTCTGTTGGCTCCTGATTGATTTCCTTTATCTAATTCCAACTGACAGGTTTCTGTCCTCTTCCTTGGATTCCCTTTAGGATCGTAATTTTATAATGAGTCAGTCTCTGTCTTCCACCCCCTTCTCCATTGTCTTGATGGTCCCAGTTGGGTTTGGTATCTGAGGTCACTTGATTCCGTGGTCTGCAAATGGCATGACCTGCATTGTTTCTGTTCTCTTTGGTTTTTCTTCCCTCATTAGGAGTACTTTGAGGAGGTTCTGGGTGTCAACCCAGGTAGGGTCATGGGTCTGAAAGATTCCCCTACTCAGATTCAGGAACCCCTCTGGATTTTCCCACAACCCCTTACTATGACTTTTACAGCTATACAGGTCAGAAGTGGTAAATGGGATGTGTACCTAGATGAGCCCTTCTTCTCCATTGGGACCTGCTTCAAAGGGAGTACTTTTTCTGGTGGGTTGTTAGACCCTGGATTATAATTAGTCATGTAAATACCCCAGCATTTGACCCAAATAAGATTTCTGGTTCAGGAAATTTGGCACAAAACTAATAATGGATTCCTCAAAAGACCAAAATAGAAAGCATCCAAACGGTGTGGACTCTGATAAAACTGGAGGTCCCCCTTGAATTATTTTTTGAATTTTATTTTTTTATACAACAGGTTCTTATTAGTTATCTACATTATACATATTAGTGTATATGTGTCAATCTCAGTCTCCCAATTCATCCCACCACTACCACCATCCCCGCCCCCTTTCCCCCCTGGGTGTACATACATTTGTTATCTATATCTGTGTCTCAGTTTTTGCCTTGCAGACTGGTTCGTCTGCACCATTTGTCTAGATTCCACATATATGCATTAATATACAATATTTGTTTTACTCCTTCTGACTAACTTCACTCTGTCTGACAGTCTCTAGGTCCATCCACGTCTCTACAAATGACCCAATGTTATTCCTTTTTATGGCTGAGTAATATTCCATTGTATATATGTACCACATCTTCTTTATCCATTCGTCTGTCAATGAGCATTTAGGTTGCTTCCATCACCTGGCTATTGTAAATAGTGCTACAATGAACACTGGGGTGCATGTGTCTTTTTGAATTATGGTTTTCTCTGGGTATATGCCCAGTAGTGGGATTGCGGGGTCATATGGTAGTTCTATTTTTAGTTTTTTAAGGAACCTCCATACTGTTCTTCATAGTGGCTGTATCAATTTACATTCCCACCACCAGTGCAAAAGGGTTCACTTTTCTCCACACCCTCTTCAGCATTTGTTGTTTGTGGATTTTCTGATGATGCCCATTCTAACTGGTGTGAGGTGATACCTCATTGTAGTTTTGATTTGCATTTCTCTAATAATTAGTGATGCTGAGCAGCTTTTCATGTGCCCTTTGGCCATCTGTACATCTTCTTTGAAGAATGTCTATTTAGGTCTTCTGCCCATTTTTTGACTGGGTTGTTTGTTTTTTTAATATTGAGCTGCATGAGCTGTTTATGTATTTTGGAGATTAATCCTTTGTCCACTGATTCATTTGCAAATATTTTCTCCCATTCTGAGGGTTGTCTTTTCGTCTTATTTATAGTTTCCTTTGCAGTGCAAGAGCCTTTAAGTTTCATTAGGTCTCATTTGTTTATTTTTGTTTTTATTTCCACTACTCTATGAGGTGGGTCAAAAAAGATCTTGCTGTGATTTATATCAAAGAGTGTTCTTCCTATGTTTTCCTTTAAGAGTTTTATTGTGTCTCGTCTTACATTTAGGTCTTTAATCAATTTTGAGTTTATTTTTCTGTATGGTGTTAGGGAATGTTCTATTTTCATTCTTTTACATGTGGCTGTCCTGTTTTCCCAGCACCACTTACTGAAGAGACTGTCTCTTCTGCGTTGCATATCTTTGCCTCCTTTGTCATAGATTAGTTGACCATAGGTGCATGGGTTTCTCTCTGGGTTTTCTATCGTGTTCCATTGATCTATATTTCTGTTTTTGTGCCAGTACCATATTGTCTTGATTACTGTAGCTTTGTAGTATAGTCTGAAGTCAGGGAGTCTGATTCCTCCAGCTTCTTTTTTCCCCTCAAGATTGCTTTGGCTATTCAGGGTCTTTTGTGTCTCCATAAAAATTTTAAGAATTTTTGTTCTAGTTCTGTGAAAAATGCCGTTGGTAGTTTGATAGGGATTGCATTGAATCTGTAGATTGCTTTGGGTAGTATAGTCATTTTCACAATATTGATTCTTCCAATCTAAGAACATGGTGTGTCTCTCCATCTGTTTGTGTCATCTTTGACTTCTTTCATCAGTGTCTTATAGTTTTCTGAGTACAGGTCTTTTACCTCTTTAGGTAGGTTTATTCCTAGGTATTTTATTTTTTTAGTTGCAGTGGTGAATGGGATTGTTTCCTTAATTTCTCTTTCTGATCTTTCATTGTTAGTGTATAGGAATGCAAGAGATTTCTGTGCATTAATTTTGTATCCTGCAACTTCATTGCAAATTCATTGATGCTCTCTAGTAGTTTTCTGGTGGCATCTTTAGGATTCTCTATGTATAGTATCATGTCATCTACAAACAGTGACAGTTTTACTTTGTCTTTTCCAATTTGTATTCCTTTTATTTCTTTTTCTTCTCTTTTTTTTTTTTTTTTTTTTGTGGTACACGGGCCTCTCACTGTTGTGGCCTCTCCCATTGCGGAGCGCAGGCTCCAGACGCACAGGCTCAGCGGCCATGGCTCACGGGCCCAGCCGCTCTGCGGCATGTGGGATCTTCCTGGACCGGGGCACGAACCCGTGTCCCCTGCATTGGCAGGCGGATTCTCAACCACTGCGCCACCAGGGAAGCCCTCTTTTTCTTCTCTTATTTCCATGGCTAGGACTTCCAAAACTATGTTGAATAATAGTGGTGAGAGTGGACATCCTTGTCTTGTTCCTGATCTTAGAGGAAATGCTTTGCATTTTTCACCATTGAGAATGATGTTTGCTGTGGGTTTGTCATGTATGGCCTTTATTATGTTGAACTAGGTTCCCTCTATGCCCACTTTTGGAGAGTTTTTATCATAAATGGGCGTTGAATTTTGTCAAAAGCTTCTTCTGCATCTACTGAGATGATCCTATGGTTTTTATTCTTCAATTTGTTAATATGGTGTATCACGTTGATTTATTTGCATATATTGAAGAATCCTTGCATCCCTGGGATAAATCCCATTTGATCATGGTGTGTGCTCCTTTTAGTGTGTTTTTGGATTCTCTTTGCTAGGATTTTGTTGAGGATTTTTGCATCTATATTCACAGTGATATTGGTCTGTAGTTTTCTTTTTTTGTGGTGTCTTTGTCTGGGTTTGGTATCAGGCTGATGGTGGCTTTGTAGAATGAGTTTGTGAGTGTTCCTTCCTCTGCAATTTTTTGGAAGAGTTTGAGAAGGATGGGTGTTAGCTCTTCTCTAAATGTTTGATAGAATTCACCTGTGAAGCCATCTGGTCCTGGACTTTTGTTTGTTGGAAGATTTTTAATAATAGTTTCAATTTCAGTGCTTGTGATTGGTCTGTTCATATTTTCTGTCTCTTCCTGGTTCAGTCTTGGAAGGTTATACCTTTCTAAGAATTGGTCCATTTCTTTGTGTTTGTTCATTTTATTGGCATAGAGTTGCTTGTAGTAGTTTCTTATGATGCTTTGTATTTCTGTGGTGTCCATTGTAACTTCTCCTTTTTCAATTCTAATATTATTTATTTGAGTCCTCTCCCTCTTCTTCTTGATGAGTCTGGCTAAAGGTTTATCAATTTTATTTTTCTTCTCAAAGAACCAGCTTTTAGTTTTATTGATCTCTGCTATTGTTTTCTTTGTTTCTATTTCATTTATTTCTGTTCTGATCTTTATGATTTCTTTCCTTGTACAAACTTTGGGTTTTATTTGTTCTTTCTCTAGTTCCTTTAGGTGTAAGGTTAGGTTGTTTATTTGAGATGTTTCTTGTTTCTTGAGGTAGGATTGTATTGCTATAAACTTACCTCTTAGAACTGCTTTTGCTTCATCTCGTAGGTTTTGGATCATCGTGTTTTCATTTTCGTTTGTCTCTAGGTATTTTTTGATTTCCTCTTTGAGGTCTTCAGAGATCTCTTGGTTATTTAGTACTGTGTTGGTTAGCATCCATGTGTTTGTGTTTTTTACGTTTTTTCCCCCTGTAATTGATTTCTAATCTCCTAGCAGTGTGGTCACAATAGATCCTTGATACAATTTCAGTTTTCTTAAATTTACCAAGACTTGATTTGTGACCCAAGATGTGATCTGTCATGGAGACTGTTCCTTCCTACTTGAGTAGAAAGTGTAATCTGCTGCTTTTGAATGGAATGTCCTATAAATATCAATTATGTCTGTCTGGTCTATTGTGTCATATAAAGCTTGTGTGTCCTCATTTATTTTCTGTCAGGATGATCTGTCCATTGGTGTAAGTGAGGTGTTATTGCTACTCCAGCTTTCTTTTGATTTCCATTTGCATGGAATATCTTTTTCCATCCCCTCACCTTCCGTCTGTTTGTGTCCCTAGGTCTGAAGTGGGTCTCTTGTAGACAATGTATATATGGGTCTTGTTTCTGTATCTGTTCAGCGAGCCTGTGCCTTTTGCTTGGAGCATTAATCCATTCACATTTAAATTAATTATTGATATGTATGTTCCTATGACCATTTTCTTAATTGTTTTGGATTTGTTTTTGTAGGTCCTTTTCTTCTCTTGTGTTTCCCACTTAGAGAAGTTCCTTTATCATTTGTTGTAGAGCTGGTTTGGTGGTGATGAGTTCTCTTAGCTTTTACTTGTCTGTAAAGCTTTTGATTTTTCCATCAAATCTGAATGAGATCCTTGCTGGGTAGAGTAATCTTATTTGTAGTTGCTTCCCTTTCACTTTAAATATATCGTGCCACTCCTTTCTGGCTTGTAGAGTTTCTGCTGAGAAATCAGCTGTTAACCTTATGGGAGTTCCCTTGTATGTTATTTGTTGTTTTCCCGTGTTGCTTTTAATAATTTTTCTTTGTCTTTAATTTTTGTCAGTTTGAGTACTCTGTGTCTTGGTGTGTTTCTCCTTGGGTTTATCCTGCCTGGGACTCTCTGTGCTTCCTGGACTTTGATGGCTATTACCTTTCCCACGTTAGAGAAGTTTTTGACTATAAACTCTTCAATTATTTTCTCGGTTCCTTTCTCTCTCTCTTCTTCTGGGACCCCTAGAATGCAAATGTTTTTGCATTTAATGTTGTCCCAATGGTCTCTTAGGCTGTCTTCATTTCTTTTCATTCTTTTTTTCTTTATTCTGTTCTGCAACAGTGAATTCCACCATTCTGTCTTCCAGGTCACTTATCTGTTCTTCTGCCTCAGTTATTCTGTTATTTATTCCTTCTAGTGTATTTTTCATTTCAGTTATTGTATTGTTTATCTGTTTATTTGTTCTTTAAATCTTCTAGGTCTTTATTAAACATTTCTTGTATCTTCTTTATCTTTGCCTCCATTCTTTTTCCAAGGTCCTGGATCATCTTCACTATAATTATTCTGAATTCTTTTTCTGGAACGTTGCCTATCTCCACTTCATTTAGTTGTTTTTCTGGATTTATCTTGTTCCTTCATCTGGTACATAGTCCTCTGCCTGTTCATTTTGTCCACCTTTCTGTGAATGTGGTTTTCATTCCACAGGCTGTAGGATTGTAATTCTTCTTGATTCTGCTGTCTTCTTTCTTGTGGATGAGGCTATCTAAGAGTCTGTGCAAGCTTCCTGATGGAGGAGACTGGTGGTGGGTAGAGCTTAGTGTTGCTCTGGTGGGCATAGCTCAGTCAAACTTTAATTTCCTTCTCTGCTGATGGTTGGGAGTGAGTTCCCTCCCTGTTAGTTGTTTGGCCTGAGGTGACCCAGCACTGGAGCCTACAGGCTCTTTGGTGGACTCTGGGAGGGCTCATGCCAAGGAGTACTTCCCAGAACTTCTGCTGCCAGTGTCCTTGTCCCTGCGGTGAGCCATAGCCAGCCTCTGCCTCTGCAGGAGACCCTCCAACACCAGCATTTAGGTCTGGTTCAGTCTCCTGTGGGTCACTGCTCCTTCCCCCTAGGTCCTGATGTGCACATTAGTTTTGTGTGCCCTCCAAGAGTAGAGTCTCTCTTTCCCTCAGTCCTGTTGAGATCTTGCAATCAAATCCCGCTAGCCTTCAAAGTCTCATTCTCTAGGAATTCCTCCTCCTGTTGCCAGACCCCCAGGTTGGGAAGCTGATGTGGGGCTCAGAAACTTCACTTCAGTGGGTGGACCTCTGTGGTATAATTGTTCTCCAGTTTGTGAGTCACCCACCCAGCGTTTATGGGATTTGTTTTTATTATGATTGTTCCCCTCCTATTGTCTCATTGTGGCTTCTCCTTTGTCTTTGGATGTGGAGTATCTTCTTTGGTGAGTTCCAGTGTCTTCTTGTCATGATTGTTCAGCAGTTAGTTGTGATTCTGGTGCTCTCACAAGAGGGAGTGAGCGTACATCCTTCTACTCTGCCACCTTGAACCAATCTGAGTGTGTCCAGGAGGATGCCTGGTCTCCACAACTGTATCCAGATTGTCTTTCCTCTGTGGAAGGTGGATTATAAACCATTTCTTAATCGTCTTCATTCACCTTACAGATCTTGGGATTTGTTAGCCTCTGTAGTTGCGTGAGCCAGTCAGCCAATTCCTTATAATGAATCAATCACACGTAAGTCCTGTTAGCCCTTTTCCTTTACTTTTGGTCAGTAATCCTTTTCTTGGCTAGTTTGCTGATTTTTTCCATCTGAGATATGCCACAAGATTGATGGTCTCATACCTTCAATTTCAGCTTGCCTTCTTTTGCAAGTTAGGATTGGGTTTGGCTCAACTCCTCACAAAGCTTTTTTTTTATTGCTACCATTTAAAGGTTAGTTCTGATCCAGGAATCTATCAGTTTGAACATCAATTAGATCATGTTTGAGGGGGGTGGTTTGGTACCGCCAGGTCACAGAGCTCCCTGCAATCGGCTATGTCAGACTCCTCCCCCTTGAATTTGTATTTAGTCTTTCCTCAGTCAGAATATCCCGCAGGAGTTTAGATGGGACTGCCTCTGGGCCAGAACAGGTTAGCCACATTAGTTCCTGACCAACTTGGTACATTAGGGAGTGGCACAGCTGTCTGAGATGGTGGTCTTCTCTTTTGTCCTCTGCAGAAAAGGAGGAGTTTGCAGACTTCCTGCTTGGTGAGAGCTAAAAGCACGTGGGATTCCCAACAGGATACTCACTATATTGCTGGGAAGCTGGAATTCTGTACTGGTACTGGGAGGAGAGCCCTTGGAACTTCAGTTGATAAAGAATCACCCAAGGGCTTCCCTGGTGGCGCAGTGGTTGAGAGTCCGCCTGCCATTGCAGGGGACGCTGGTTTGTGCCCTGGTCCGGGAAGATCCCACATGCCGCGGAGCGGCTGGGCCCGTGAGCCATGGCCGCTGAGCCTGCGCGTCTGGAGCCTGTGCTCCGCAACAGGAGAGGCCACAACAGTGAGAGGCCTGTGTACCGCCAAAAAAAAAAAAAAAAAAAAAAAAAGAATCACCCAAGATTCACCTCACAAGCAGAAAGGGGAGGAGAGGTTGCACAGTGGGTATTTCCTGTTCTTGCCAGCAGCTCACAGCTTCTTAATAATGGGGTTCCTGGTCTTGTGAGTGGCTCACAGAGCTCCCCAGTCCACTTCAGAGAAACTGGCACTGACTGAAAGAGGTGAAGCCACTGTCACATACCTATGTTGGGACCCTTCTACACTCAGGCATCTTCAGTGCCTTTCCTTGAACTCAGATTGAGCATCCTTATTCTATTTTGCCTAGCGGTCTTTAATAACTGGCCTTTTCCTGGTCTTTCCTCTTGGCTCACCGGTCTGGCCACTTTCCTTTACCAAACCAGAAGTGACTATGGAGAATGCGACTGTTGAACCCTGCATTGGCGAGCCCAGTGAATAGGTGTAGGCAAAAAGGCCATGATCTATCCCTTTGTGGTTGCCAAAATTTTGTTACCAACCCTCCTACAGGTGCCCAACAAGGCTACTTCTGCCTGGTGTCATTTGAGCCAATAAAACAAGACCAAGTTCAGTTCAGAAGCAAAGGAAGCCTTCATTCTTTGATCAAAGACTCGAGTGGTGTGAGCTCGCACTCTAGAGTATATGCTTTCCCTGAAAGGACATGAGGAGCATGGCTGCTTTATAGAGTTCTTGTCTGCAGGGAGGAGAGAGAAGGAAGCAGAGTTCTTTTTTTTTTTTTTTTTTTTTCGCGGTACACGGGCCTCTCACTGCTGTGGCCTCCCCCGTTGTGGAGCGCAGGCTCAGCAGCCATGGCTCACGGGCCAAGCCGCTCTGCGGCACGCGGGATCCCCCCAGACCGGAGCATGAACCCATGTCCCCTGCATCGGCAGGCAGACTCTCAACCACTGCGCCACTAGGGAAGCCCCAAGAGGCAGAGTTCTTATAGATGGGGTGCAGTTTTGTTGCTCACAGTGCTCCCGATTGAGGTGCCAGATGCAGCATCTCTGCAAACGGCCTGATGAGCTGAAGTGTCAGTTGCAGCCATTTCGCACCAGGAACTCTGGTCTGAAGTGCCGGGTGCAGGACCTCTGCATGTGGTACCCTATGAACAAGTGAAACTAGACTAAGACAAAGAAAAAGGTTAGACTTCATTTTATTCTTCTTCATTTTCCTGAGAATGGTTAATGGGCTCTTATGGTGACAGTTTTAAGGATGAATGATAATAGCACATCTTTGCATAAGAGAAATGATTCAGCAGGGAGGAAAGGTTGGTTGATTGTAGAAGAGAGAAGGGATAACTAAGGAGCAAAATTCTTGAGAGAAGATGAAGGACTTCCTGTTTGATGCTTAAGAGTAGGGAGAAAATATCTTTAAATATTCATCTTTGTTCTCCCCGGCCAACATCCTTGTATGAAATCTTGCCTATGTAATTTTGTATTTTTTCTCTTAAAGAGAGATCCTAAATTGCATAAGTTTGAAGCCACTATAAACCTGAATCCAGCCCTAAGGGGGAATATTGATGCCATCTCACAGTGTGGAGGTAGTTGGTTTTTGAGCCTGCCTGTCTTAAGTTTGGAGAATTATTCTTGGCTTTTGTTTGTTTATTTTTAATTTTAGACTAGAATTTCTCTCAGTGGCTATGGGTTCATTTAGCAGGTAGATAATCTAGCATTATATGCACCAATCTGGGAGGCCTGTGGAGTGTGTCATTACTTATGAGAACAAATTCCAATTTACTATAAGGGCAAGTCCAGCAGTGTCAGCACAGGCTGACCATCATATTTAGATGTACTTTTCTCCTCATATTTATTTGCTGCTGCCTCAAAAAAGAGAGAATGGGCATATTGGCCAAACAGAAATATACACCATAAAACCCTTGCTTTTCTAACTAGAGTTGCATCCATAGTGTTTCCCAAATTAAAGTTAAAATGTTTGGATTTTTAAGACATCTCAGTACCTGATGAAGGGTAAAAGAGACCAGGAAGAAAAAATTTTAAGACACCAGCAGTTGTTCTTCTAAGAATGAGAAATATGTTATGTTCAGAGAGACAACAAATAATAGGATAAAAATGATCCACTCACTTTCCAGAAGCATTCTAGATAGATTGCAAGTTCTGAAGTTGAACACATATGTGAGCATACTAAAGAGTTATTCATCAACAGCATTATATCCAAATCCCAGAGCTTTAGGTATGGTCTAGCATGGTGGTATGAAAGGAACCTGACCAAGTATAATTCCATGGACTATGGCATTCTAAGTAATCGTGCACTAAAATAAACTAGTATTCTGTCTCTGGAGTTTGAGCCACCTTATACTGTCTGCCAGGGAGACATTGGAGGTCATACCTGGACTTGAAGAGTAAGAATGATCGAATACCCAGGGCTAAGGAGGAACAAGAGAAAAATCTACTTCGTCTGCCCTGTGTATGAAATGACGTGGGGTATCAATTTGAAAGGGTGCCCAAAAGTGTTTCCAGGGCCTCTGCCAGTTTTCAAAGTTTAATGGAGAAGGTAATTGTGGAGGGTAAACTACCTAGAGGCATTTATCTATTTAGATGACATAATCATTTTGGGCAGGATTCTGGAAAAACTAGAGCAAAGACTTCTTAAAGTTAGGAAGGGCAAGGCTTTGGATGTTCCCTGATAAGTATTAATGCTGACAAAACTTTATTAATTATGATGGGCAAGTAAAAACACATAAAGTAAAGACACATAAAGTTGTAAAGACAGCATAAAGTTCACAATTCCTGAAAAAAAAATCTGATAGCCCCAATAACATCAAATTAAAAACTTTCTTTGAAGTTAGTGATGACCAGAGGACACTGAAGAGTATTCCCTAATTGCTAAACCATTAACAATTTGACAGATTACCCCCTCAAGGAAGGCCACAGAGCACACAGCATTTGGCCATATGGCCATGTTTCTTCTCCAACTTTTCAGGGATTACTGGTTGAAGGCCTGTGACCAGGCAATCGTGGAAACCCATTCTGGCTACTTACCTGGAGAATATTCAAAGCAGGAAGCCTCTGAAATCAGTGTGCATGGGTTTTTCTGACCCTGGACTTGGTGCTTGTTATCTGATCCAGTTTGTTTTACAGGCTATCTTACTTGGCAACAGATATTATAAACATGAGCATTTAAAGTACAGGAAGTTTCAGCTTCCGTTCTTAAAAACTAACTCATTTATTTTCCAACCTCTAGACAAGGTGAGATCTACAATGCTTGTTTGGAAAGAAAGAGGAAGGACAAATTTACTTCAGGTAGGGAAGGAAGGAAGGAAGGGAGGAAGGAAAGAAGGAAGGAAGGAAGGAAAGAAGGAAGGAAGGAAGGAAGGGAGGGAGGAAGATGAGATACAAAAGATAGATAGATAGATATAGATATCTCTCTCTCTCTCTCTCTCTCTCTCTCTCTCTCTCTCTCTCTATATATATATATATATATATATATATATATATTCCAATTTTTCCTAAATAGGTTTTTACAGTGTGGCTTTATTTTCTGATTTCAAGAAGTGTGACTTCCCCAAAAGTCAGTTTCACAAACATAAATTAATAATTCTTAAGCCAAATGAAAATGACTTTTTAAAAAATAAATTTATTTATTTATTATTTATTTTTGGCTGCATTGGATCTTTGTTGCTGCACATGGGCTTTCTCTAGTTGCAGTGAGTGGGGCCTACTCTTCATTGTGGTGCAGGGGCTTCTCATTGCAGTGGCTTCTCTTGTTGTGGAGCACAGGCTCTAGGCATGCGGGCTTCAGCAGTTGTGGCATGCAGGCTCAGTAGTTGTGGCGCATGGGCTTAGTTGCCCCGGGGCGTGTGGGATCTTCCCGGGTGAGGGCTCGAACCTGTGTCCTCTGCATAGGCAGATGGATTCTTAACCACTGCGCCACTAGGGAAGTCCCGAAAATGACTTCTGATTATCTATACTTCCATTCATCTCTGATAGTGCCAATAATCAAAAGGTACAGAATGAAAGTAGGCTCAGATTCTCCAGGTACAGAAAATAAGGCCGAGGAAAATGCAGCATGTCAATCAAGGTCTTGTGGTAAATCAGTAATAAAGCTAGGAATAAAACTTTCATGTTCTAACTTCCAGTGATAGGGTCACTAATTTACACTCTTCTGCTTCTAATGAGCCCTGATTATTTTAAAGTTATAAAAGTTCAGTTCTTTCACAATGCTGAGCATGCTGCAGGCTGTATTGTATTCATGGCATCCCTGGAAATAGAAATGAGAAAGTCCCATTAGGTCATCTTGTCCACTTCCTGGAGACACAACTACCTCCATTCAACTGCAATGGCTCACTAGAGGGGTATTTCTCTTGCAGCACCACACTCTAAGTGACTGTTAGAGGTCATAATTCATCTGTGGACAAGGGTATAGGGTTTATTCTAAATAAAAATGAAAAATAGTACATCTTTCTTAGGAAGACCATTCAACAGAACTGAATTCCTAGCAGTCCCTGAAGTCAGTTCTCTTTTGTTCTGTTCTCATAAGCTGAATTTCAAATCAGGGTAGAAACAAAATGATCTGGTAGAAAGTGGATGTTTCTTTAACACATAAGAAAATTTAGCTCCCTGATGTTTGTGCTGCTTTCCATGATACCTCATCCTCTGCTTTTGTAACATAGCAAGCCATCAGAAAAGACACTTTGCTAGTCACCTTAACAAGCCCAGGGAAACCCCTCAGGCTTCACTTCCCATCTTTACCTCATCACAGTGCCTATTTTGTTACTTTGACTTTTACTCTTGGAGGTAGGGTAGTTAAGTGACTTGCCTAACTTCATAAGACAAATAGGTAATAGGGGAGCTTGACTAGAACCTGCCTCCTGATCTATTTCTCCTACTGCATCCCTGTTCTAGCTAATGCTATGACCATCCACCAAGATGGAATCAGGAACTCCATCCTCCTTATCCGTTGGGAGGGCAAGTCTTTTAACTCTACCTCAGAACTATCTTCTGAACTGGTCACATCCTTTCCATCCTTATTGCTTCTACCTTCCCCTACCCTTTTTAATCTGTCACCTGAACTCTAGCAACAGTTTTCTAAATGATTTCCTTGCCACAGATTTCTCCCCTCTCTAATCCACCTTCATTTTGTACAGTTTCCAAAGAAACAATTATGCCTATGTCCCTTTTGTATGCAAAGACATCCAAATTCCTTCAAGTGACATCCCAAATCTAATTGAACTACTTCCAGAATACCTATCTATATTTTTTTTACTATACTCCTTATCCACTCTTGCTAACCATTATGAACATTATGTCATTTTAAAAAACACAACATGCCCTTTTAAGTCTCTATGTCGTTAGAATTAAATTTGGACTTATGGGAAAGGAAAAAAATGTTATAAGTGGCTCACACAAGAAATACATTTGAATTCCTTTCACATAAAAGAAGTTGAGAGACAGGCAGTCCGAGGATGGTGTGGCAGCCCCACAATTATCTCAGCCCCAGACTCCTCTCTTTCTGTCTTACCATTGTCAGCACTTGCTTACATACTTCTTACATACTTGCTTACGTACTTGCTTACATGCTCAGAACCCAAGGTGGCTTCCAGAGCTCTAATGATCACATTTGAGTTCCAAACTGACATCAAGAAGAAGAAATATTCCTTCCTTTCCCTTTAAGGAAACTTCTTGGAAGTCTCACATCATATTCTTACATCTCATTGTATAGAACTTTGTCACATGGCCATGCAGAGTTACTTGAGAAGCGCAAAATGTAGATTTTGAGCTGGGTTTGTTTCCAACCCCCCATAAATATAAGATTTCTGATAGGAAGGCAAAGTCTAACCCACAGCTTTAAAAGTCAACTAAAATGCCTTTATTTTTCCCCTGACTTGCAGAAGTTTTTCCTCCCATGCTTATCAAACACTTGTTATGTATCTCAAATATGTGAGATACATATATATATGATATATACATATACGTGTGTATTTTAATTTTTTTTTTTTTTACTTCTATTTCCCTTACCATATGGAAGACTTTATAGGTAGAGATCATGGCTCACTCACCGTTTTATCTTGACATCTAGCACAGAGTAAGTCCTTGATAATTGCTTTTTGAATAAGTGAATGCATGCATGCGTGCATTATTAAACCATGGTTTTTGAGATCCTTGAGTGAATAGCAGTTTATGCCAATGATAAAATTTGGGCCCTATTTTTGTGTTGGTGATGAAGACAGTCTGGCTAAACCTCACAGGCAGGGTCTCTGCATATGGTTGTGCTGGTTGGTCACTGCTTTAACACAACCAGAGGGATGACTGACGTCTGAAATTCAGGCCTTGTTCCCTCCCCGCCCATATCATATGCCCTGGAGAGGGGCTGCATCAGCCTGGAGGGGGTATTTTTTCTGTTTGCCCAGAGTTACTATATGGGCTTACACTGGGCTGCACATGGTGGTGGCTAAGAGGCTTGGGAGGCCCTTAGCCAGGGAACGGTGTCTACCTGGCCATCTGTGGGCTACAGAATTGCAGGAAAGCACAAGGAAGGAACATCACGTTGACCCTCAGAAGCAGGAGACTGAGTATCTCATTTTACCTCTTTCTCTCTGTTCCTATGTCTGTCACTTGAGCACCCCTTTATTTACATTTCAACTTCCAGAACACAGGTACTCCCACCACTAAAGAACTGGGGATTATAGCCTCCATGTGGAGAGCCAGAAATTTAAATCAAAGGGAAAGCATCGGAAGCCACTTGGAGTGACTGTTCTGAGGCTGCAAATGCTTCCTTGCTGAACCTACTTTAAGTCAGCAGCATGGAGGGCAGCTGGAGAACTTGGAGACTGAGAGGCAAATGCAGGGGGATGGAGAATCCCACATAGTGTGGTCATGGTCCAGCCTGCGGTCCTGGGAGAAGAAAGAACTTTCTGCATCCTCTGCGTCTGCTTCACTGGCATTCATGATGCCACTGTGAGTCACTGATTGTTTTAGTGAGGTTGTGGAGGCTTGTGGGCTCCTGGCCCACAGAAAGCTGCTCCCTCCAGTAAGGTTGCCATATATATCTTATGAGTTGTGATGCTTGGGATTGTTTTCCCATCAGCTCCTGAAGCAGGTATTCCTGAGTTCCTTCCTGGACACTGTACATTGTAAAATGTGAGGATCAGAGTTATTTATTACTGGCACCTTCCTCTCTAGGGGGCGGATCAATTTCCTTTTCTCCAGATGGTTCTCACAGGCCAACAAAAGAAGGGACTGCTGGCCATCTGCTTCCTGTTGCCTTTTCAAGCTGGCTAGCCACTCAGCAAGGTTGGTAAAGCCCAATGCACCAGCTGTCAGTCTAGGCTGCCCCCGCTGACCTTGCACCTTGCAACACTAGGTGTGATAGCACAGGGACCATGCTGAAATCAGTTTGACACTCATGAGGCGGGAAAGCTTCCTCCCAAACCCAGGCCAGCCAGCTTCCCTGAGGACAAACATGAAAAGATTGCCTGCCCTGGGACTTCCTCTGACAGTGGTATTCCAATGACTTGATATGAGACAAAAGGGGATGACTTTGCATAGAAGAAAGGCAGTGTTTGTGGTCAACGGACAGGACAAATTGTAGCATAATTCTGAATCCCATATAAGTAAAATAATTCAATCATAATTTCCCATTTACCCTCCCATTTTTGTTTTCTGCTTTTTCTAATTAGATGTTTATTTATTTACAATGACAAAATAAACATCTGCTCATTGCAGAAAATCTGTAAAGTCCTGCTGGAGATTTATAAAGTCACTTCTAATTCCATGAACCACAGAGATAACTTACTATTTATTTTGTTTAACATTGTCTTTTTTTCTTCTTAGCATATTTAAACTCACATTCTATATACAGTTTTTCTGTTTTGGTTTTGTGCCTTAATGCTAAATATAAACATTTTTAACAAATAAAAATAATAAATCTTTATGAAAATATTTTTGGTGACTAGTATTATAATGCATGGTAATGTCTTAATTCACTTAACCACTCGCTAATTGCCGAACATTAAGATTTTCCCAACTTTTTACTATTTTAAATAATTCTATAATGAACATCTTTGTGCATAAAACTTATTTTTGTGTTTTAGATTATTTCTTAAGGATCATTTCCTTGAGATAGAATGACTGTGCCAATTTTAAGGAAAATTTACTATACTGCCAAATTGCTTAAAAAATATATATGTGTATATACATACATATATATATATATGTATATACACATATATATATGCTGCTGGTTTCACAGTTTCTTCAACAATAGATATTTTCTTCCTTTTTGAAATTTCATCTGATTTGGTGCATTTTCCCATCTCAAAACCATAAGTCTTAATAGGTAGGTATGGATAGAGGCACTAAACCTGTTACACTGCATCAGACCTTCATTATGCCAAGTTCCATGCAATGGATCTAGGATTATAACCTGCACACTGATTCAGAAGTAGGGATGTATTATGAATCACTGTGCTTGAAAAAGATCTGCTGTGCTCAGAGCCCCAGAGTGATGCTCCTCTTTGAACATTGCTTTCTCATTGGCTCACCTCCATTAGCTGACTCTGTGGCAGTCATTGATAGCCTTGGGTCTTTAATGGCTCTTTCCCAAGGCCAGGTGGCCTCACCTACAGGGAACAGCAAGAGTGCTCTGCAGAGTGGTGAGGCTCTTAGCGCCAAGTTGGGCGTGATGGTTGGCTCTCAGAACAGAGGTTCAGCAGGAGAGCTGGAGTCCAGCTAGGAAGCCAGGCTGCTTCAGAGGCACTGGGGTGAGAGGCCAGCACACCTGGCCTTCTCTGGACTTAAGTCCATGGTCTGAAGTGCCCAATGAGTGGTGATGTATAACTGTGTTATACCATCTATCATAGCCCCAGTTGTTTCTTTAGTTGTATATTTGCTGAGCCTTTTAAGTCTCTCACTAATTAGTACAGCTTTTCCACCACTGGCCCTGTTGAAATTTGTGCCTTCTCTCAGATAAACCAAATCTTGCCTATCTTCCCAGGGACCGCTAATTCCATCCCTCTACTAATATATTCTAGTAATTCTGGACTACATTTGTCTTTCCCTTTTCTATATTTCCATAGTTTAAAAAATTATTATTGGATACCATTTTGGTATTTAATCAAGTATAATTTTGTATTTTTTCCTAACTTGTCCATATTGTCTCATCTTGTGGCCTCAACAATATCACAGTTTTTAGAAGAGAGATTCAAGTCTTTGTTTTATATCTCTAGTCTATACATTTCCATTGGGCTCCAGACTCATATGGCAAACTCTCTACATGATATCACTCCATGGACATCACACAATGCATCATACTCAAAGTTGGACTTATTCCAGCATTCCCTAGACTGACATCTTTATTACCTCCCTACCTCTCACCCAATCACCAAGCCAAACTTTATATGAATAAAAAATAAAATTTGTACATCTCAAATCTGTCCACTTCTGTCTACCCCCACTGCAAATCTAACTGGTCTCCTCACATATATCCTGGAACTCATTCAATCCTTCTTCTATACTAAAACCCTAAAACCCAAGTGATCTTTGCAAAACCTAAATTTGATCATGTCATGCCCCACACTCTTACACAGCCTATTGTAAACTTGTTAATGGATTTCCTTTTTTTTTTTTCCGGTGGCACCACGTGGCATATGGGATCTTAGTTCCCTGACCAGGGATTGAACCCACGCCCCCTGCATTGGAAGCATGGAGTCTTAACCACTGGACCACCAGGGAAGTCCAATAACTTCCCTTTTTTTCTTTTTTTAATGTGTTATTATGGTAAAAATAGATATAACATAAAATTTGCCATTTTAACCATTTTAAGTGTACAATTCTGTGAAATTAAGTACATTCATACTGTGCAGCCATCACCACTATCTGCTTCTAAAACTTTTTCATCTTCACAAACAGAAACTCTATAACCATTAAGCAATAACTTCTCACTTCCCCTCACCACAGTGTCTACTAACATATAATCTACGTTCTTTCTCTATAAATTTATCTATTCTAGATGTTTCATACAAATGGAATCATACAATTTTTGTCCTTTTGTATCTGGCTTTTTTCATAATATTTCCAAGATTTATCCATGTTGCATATATCAGAATTTCATTCCTTTTCATGACTGAATAATATTCCATTTTAAGAATATATATATATATATATATATATATATATATATACCACAAATTATTGATTCATTCATCTCTTGAAGGATGCTTTGTTCATTTCCACATTTTGACCATTGTGAATAATGTTGCAGTGAACACTCACATATAACTTGAGTCCCTGTTTTCAATTCTTTTGCCTCCTCTTTTATTTAACATTAAAAAATAAATATCTTAACTTGGCCTATAAGGCTCTATGTGATCTGGTCCCTCTGTTCTCATCTCCAACACCTTCTGCTCTCCTAGCTCTACCTTTTCTTTGGAGCCCTCATACCTGTGTGGCTCCTTATTGTATCAGTTGAAGAACAATTGAGTTATTTGTACTTTTCGGCTATTGTAACACTGCTGTGAACATTTAGGTACAAGTTTTTGTGAGGACATGTATTTTCATTTTGTGGGGGTTTATGCCTAGAAATGGAATGTCTGGGTCATAGGGTAACTCAACATTTAACTTCTTTAGCAATCCATGTTCTTTTTTTAAATTGAACTATACTTGATATACAATTATTATATAAGTTGCAGGTGTACAGTATAATGATTCACAATTTTTAAAAGTTATACTCCATTTACAGTTATTATAAAATACTGTCTGTATTCCCCATGTCATATAATATATTCTTATAGCCTGTTTTATACATAATAGCTTGTACCTCTTAATTCCCTATCCCTATATTACCCCTCCCCTCTTCCCTCTCCCCACTGGTAACCACTAGTTTGTTCTCTATATCTGTGAGTTTGCTTCTTTTTTGTTGTATTTGCTAGTTTGTTTTATTTTTTTAGATTCCACATGTAAGTGATATCATATAGTATTTGTCTTTCTCTATCTGACTTATTTCACTTAGCATAATGCCCTCCAAGTCCATCCAAGTTGCTACAAATGGCAAAATTTCATTCTTTTTTATGGCTGAGTAGTATTCCATTGTATGTATATTGTGTGTGATATATATCACATCTTTATCCACACATCTGTTGATGGACACTTAGGTTGCTTCCATATCTTGGCAATTGTAAATAAAGCTGCTATGAACATTGAGGTGCATGTACCTTTTTGAATTAATGTTTTTATTTCTTTCAAATATATACCCAGAGTGGAACTGCTGAGTAGTGTGGCAGTTCTATTTTTAGCTTTTTGAGAAACCTCCATTCTGATTTCCACAGTGGCTATACCAATTTACATTCCCACCAATAGTATACAAGGGTTCCCTTTTCTCCACATCCTCACCAACATTTGTTATTTGTGTTCTTTTAGATGATAGCCATTCTGACAGGTGTGAGGTGATATCTCATGGTAGTTTTGACTTGCATTTCTCTGATGATTAGCGATGTTGAGCATCTTTTCATATGCCTGTTGGCCATCTGCATTTCCTCTTTGGAAAAAATGTCTATTCAGTTCTTTTTAAAATAAATTTATTTATTTTTTGGCTGCGTTGGGTCTTTGTTGCTGTATGCGGGTTTTCTCTAGTTGCAGTGATTGGGGGCTACTCTTCGTTGTGGTGCGCGGGCTTCTCATTGTGGTGGCTTCTCCTGTTGTAGAGCACGGGCTCTAGGCATGTGGGCTTCAGTAGTTGTGGCACACGGTCTCAGTAGTTGTGGCTCGTGGGCTCTAGAGCACAGGCTCAGTAGCTGTGATGTATGGGCTTAGTTGCTCCTCAGCATGTGGGATCTTCCTGGACCAGGGCTTGAACCTGTGTTCCCTGCATTGGCAGGTGGATTCTTAACCACTGCGCCACCATGGAAGCCCTATTCAGTTCTTTTGCCCATTTTGTAATCAGGGTTTTTTTTTCTTGTTTTTTGTTTTGTTTGTTTTGTTTTTTGCTGTACGCGGGCCTCTCACTGTTGTGGGCTCTCCCGTTGCGGAGCACAGGCTCCAGACGCTCAGGCTCAGCAGCCATGGCTCACGGGCCTAGCTGCTCCATGGCATGTGGGATCTTCCCGGACCGGGGCACAAACCCACGTCCCCTGCATTGGCAGGCGGACTCTCAACCACTGTGCCACCAGGGAAGCCCCAGGTTGTTTGTTTTTTTGCTGTTGAGTTGTATGAGCTGTTTATATATGTTGGATATTAACCCCTTATTGGTCCTATCATTTGCAAATATTTTCTCCCATTCAGTAGGTTGTCTTTTCATTTTGTTGATGGTTTCCTTTGCTGTGTAAATGCTTTTAAGTTTAATTAGGTCCTATTCATTTATTTTTTGCTTTAATTTCCTTTGCTTTAGGAGCAGATCCAAAAAAATGTTGCTTCAATTTATGCCAAAGAGTGTTCTGCCTATGTTTTCCTCTAGGAGTTTTATAGTTTTCTGGTCTTACATTTAGCTCTTTAATGCATTGAGTTTATTTTTGTGAATGTTAGATGTTAAAGAATATTGTAATTTCATCTTTTACATGTAGTTTCTTTTACATCTAGTTTCCCCAGCACTATTTATTGAGGAAACTGTCTTTTCTCCATTGTATATTCCTGCTTCCTTTGTTGTAGATTAATTTACCATAAGTATGTGGGTTTATTTCTGGGCTCTCTGTTCTGTTCTATTGATGTATATGTCAGTATTCATTCTTCCAATCCAAGAGCATGGGATATCTTTCCATTTTTTGAATCATCTTTAATTTCCTAATTCTCAGCATATAGGTCTGTGACCTCTCTGGTCAGGTTTATTTGTAAGTAAGTAGGTTTTTTTTTTTTTTTTTTTGATGTGATTTTTAAAAGGGATTACTTTTTTTTTTTTTTTTTTTTTACTTTCCATTTCTAATATTTCATTGTTAGTGTAAAGAAATGCAACAAATTTCTGTTTGTTAATCTTGTATTCTGCTACCTTGCTGAATTTGTTTATCAGTTCTAGTAGTTTTTATGTGGAGTCTTATTAGGGTTTTCTTATATATAGTATCATGTCCTTGGTGTATAATGACAATTTTACTTATTCCCTTCCAATTTGGATACCTTTTATTTCTTTTTCTTGTCTGATGCTGTACCTAGGACTTTCAATAGTATGTTGAATAGAAGTGGTGAGAATGAACATCTTTGTCTTGTTTCAGATTTTAGTGGGAAGGCTTTCAGCTTTTTTACCATTGAGTATTTTGTTGGCTGTGGGTTTGTCATAAATAGCTTTCATTATGCTGAGATATGTTCCCTCTATACCTCCTTGGTGAGAGTTTTTATCATGAATGGATGTTGAATTTTATCAAAAACTTTTTCTGTATTTATTGAGATGATCATGTGTTTTTTGTCTTTTCTTTTGTTGATGTGGTGTATCACATTGATTGATTTGTGTATGTTGAACCATCCTTGTGACCCATGGATTAATCCAACCTGATCACGGTGTATGATCCTTTTTATGTATTGTTGGATTCAGTTTGCTAATATTTTGTTGAGAATGTTGAGGATTTTTTCATTTATGTCCATCAGTGATTTTGGCCTGTAATTTTCTTTTTTGTGTGTGAAATCTTTGTCTGGTTTCGGTATCAGGGTGATGCTGGTCTCATAGAATGAGTTTGGAAGTGTTCCTTCCTCTGTAATTTTTTGGAATAGTTTCAGAAGGATAGGTGTTAACTCTTCTCTAAATGTTTGGTAGAAATCACCTGTGAAGCCTTCTGGTTCTGGACTTTTGTTTGTTGGGAGTTTTAAAATTACTGATTCAATTTCATTACTAGTAATTGGTCTGTTCATATTTTCTATTTCTTCCTGGTTCCTTGGGAGATTGTACCTTTCTATGAATTTTTCCATTTCTTCTAGGTTGTCTATTTTATTGGCATATAGTTGTTCATAGTAGTCTCTTATGATCCTCTGTATTTCTGTGGTGTTGGTTGTAACTTGTTTTTCATTTCTGATTTTAACGATTTGGGCCCTCTTCCTTTTTTTCTTGATCAGTCTGGCTAAAGGTTTATCAATTTTGTTTCTTTTCAAATAACCAGCTCTTAGATTCACTGATTGTTTCTTTTGTTCTTTTAGTCTTTATTTCAATTATTTCTGCTCTGGTCTTTATGATTTCTTTCCTTCTAAACTTTGGGGCTTGTTTGTTCTTTTATCTTTAGTTCCTTTAGGTATAAGGTAGGTTGCTTATATGAGATTTTTCTTGTTTCCTGAGGTAAGCTTATATTGCTATAAACTTCCCTCTTAGAACTGCTTTCGCTGCATCCCATAGGTTTTGTATCATTGTATTTTCATTTTCATTTGTCTCTAGCTATTTTTTATGTCCTCTGATTTCTTCAGTGATCCACTGGTTGTTTAGGAGCATACTGTTTAGCCTCCATGTGTTTATGGGGGTTTTTGCAGTTTTTTTTTTTTTTTTTTTGTAGTTGATTTCTAGTCTCATAGCATTGTGGTAGGAAAAGATGCTTGATATTTCAATTTTCTTAAATTTACTGAGGGTTGTTTTGTGGCCCAGTATGTGATTTATCCTGGAGAATGTTTACTGTACAATTGAAAAGAATGTGTATTCTGCTGCTTTTGGATGGAATACTCAAGTAAGTTCATCTGGCCTAATGTCATTGAGTAATTAAGGCCAAGTGTTCGTGTTCCCTTATTGATTTTCTGTCTAGATGATCTGTCCATTGATGTCAGAGGGGTGCTAAAATCCCCTATTATTATGTTATTGTCGATTTCTCCTTTTATGTTCATTAATATTTGCCTTATGTATTGAGGTGCTTCCTTGGTGGGTGCATAAATATTTACAGTTGTTGTATCTTCTTCTCGGATTGATCCCTTGATCATTATGTAGTATCTTTCTTTGTCTCTTGTAACAGTCTTTATTTTAAAGTCTATTTTGTTTGATATGAATATTGCTACTCTGGCTTTCTTTTGAGTTCCATTTGCATGGAATACCTTTTTTCATCCCCTCACTTTGGTGAATTTTTTTTTTTTTTTTTTTTTTTTTTGCCATTCCCTAACTCAGGACATTTTTTGAGAGCTGGTGTGCTTTACAGCCCTGAGTCCTTGTGAATGTTTTATGTTTTGTTTTTTCTTTTTTGAGATACGCGGGCCTCTCACTGTTGTGGCCTCTCCCGTTGTGGAGCACAGGCGCCAGATGCGCAGGCTCAGTGGCCAGGGCTCATGGGCCCAGCCGCGTCACGGCATGTGGGATCTTCCCGGACCAGGGCAAGAACCCTTGTCCCCTGCACCAGCAGGCAGACTCTCAATCATTGTGCCACCAGGGAAGCCCCCCCTCACTTTTAATCTATATGTGTCTCTAGATCTAAAGTGAGTCTCTGGTAGGCAGCATATATATGGGTCTTGTTTTTGTATCCATTAAACCACTCTATGTCTTTTGGTTGGACCATTTAGTCCATTTACATATAAGGTAATTATCAATGTGTATATTCTTATTCCCATTTTCTTAATTGTTTTGGATTTGTTTTTATAGATTTTTTCCCCTTCTTTTAGTCTCTTCTCTTGTGATTTGATGACTATCTTTAGTGTTATGTTTGGATTCCTTTTTCTTTTTTGTGTGTATATCTATTAGATTTTTGGTTTGCAGTTTCCAGGTGTTTTAATTTCAAATGCATTTTAGATACCCTGCATTTGTACTCTCCTTCCCTCAAGAGTACTGTTTTTGATACCATATTTTACATCTAATTGCTCTGTATATCCCTTAGCTGCTTATTGTGACTATAGATGATTTTACTACTTTTGTCTTTTAACCTCCATACTAGCTTTGTGTGTGTATGATTTCCTGCCTTTACTGTATGTTTGCCTTTATTAGTGAGCTTTTTCATTTTGTAATTTTATTGTTTCTAGTTGTGGCCTTTTCTTTTTTGCCTATAGAAGCTCCTGTAACATTTGTTGTAAAGCTGGTTTGGTGGTGCTAAACTGTTTCAGCTTTTGCTTGTCTGAAAAGTGTTTGATCTCTCCATGTAATCTGAACAAGAGCTTTGCTGGGTAGAATATTCTTGGTTGTTGGTTTTTCCTTTTCATACTTTTAAACATATTGTGCTACTTCCATCTGGCCTGTGGAGTTTCTGCTGAAAAATCAGCTGATAGCCTTATGGGAATTCCCTTGTATGTTATTTGTTGCTTTTCGCTTGTTGCTTTTTATATTTTCTCTTTATCTTTAATTTTTGTCATTTTAATTACTATGTGTCTTGGTGTATTCTTCTTTGGGTTAGTCCTGTATGGAACTCTCTGTGTTTTCTGAACTTGGGTGACTGTTTCCTTTCCCAGATTAGTGAAATTTTCAGCTATTATGTTTTCAAATGTGTTCTCAGCCCCTTTCTCTCTTTCTTTTCCTTCTGGAACCTCTATAATGAGACTATTAGTGTGCTCGTTGTTGGCCCAGAGCTCTCTTAAACTGTCCTCATTTCTTTTCATTCTTTCTTCTTTTTCTGTTCAGCAGCAGTGATTTCCACTACTCTGTCTTCCAGCTCACTGATACATTTCTCTGTAACATTTAGTCTACTATTGATTCCTTTTAGTGTATTTTTCACTTCAGTTATTGTATCTTCATCTCTGTTTGGTTGTTCTTTATATTTTCTAACTCTTTGTTAAAAACTTTCTAACTTCTCACTCTGTATATCCATTCTTCTCCCAAGTTCTTTGATCATCTTCATGATCATTACTCTGAACTCTTTCTTGGATAGTTTGCCTCTCTGCACTTCACTTAGCTTTTCTGGTGTTTTATCTTGTTCCTTCATCTGGAGCATGTTCCTCTGCTGTCTCATTTGCTATTTGTATTTTTATGTATGTTGTAGGTTAGTTACATTTCTTGACCTTTGAGAAATGACTTTCTGTAGATGTCCCTTGCATCCCAGAATCACACTCCCTTCTCATCACCCAAGTTATATGCTCTGTGAGTTCCTCATAAGAGGGCTGTGTGGGTCCTTCTGTTGTGGTCAGTTGTCTGTGTGGGTGGTCTGGTAGGCTTTGTTGTCCTCTAGCCCTTTTGGTTGCGAGGCCCTGCCTTGTGCACATGCTGTTTGTTGCTGGCTGGTGGGGCCAGGTCACAAGGTGGCTGACTGCAGACTCCCAGGCAGCTCCAGAGCTAGTGCTGGCTCACTGGTGGGTGGAATCAGGGTCCAGATGACTCCAGGGCTGTTTTCCACCCACCAGTGGTTGAAACCAGGTTCTAGAGTTAGTGCTGGATGACTTGCAGGCAGAGCCAGGTCCTGGAATCTGGCTGCAGGCCCCATGGATCCCAGGACTGGTGTCAGATCACTGGTAGGGTGGGGAGCTTGTTCCTGACACAGTTGGGTATGGGATCTGGGGTTTCCAGAAACTTGTGTTGGCTTCCTAGTGGGCAAACTAGGAGCCCAGCTGGTCCCAGTGTAGGGTCTGGCCTGCTGGGGGCAGGCTGGGTCTGCAGGTAGTGGGATTGTGGTTTTCTTGCATCTGGTGTCTGCCCCCTCGTAGGTGAGGCTGGTCTGGAGGCTAGTGCAGTCTTCCTGGAGAGCAGTGTTGGTGCCTGCCCCCTGGTGAGTGGAGCTGGGTGTTGGTCCTCTGGTGGGCAGGGCCAAGTCTAGAGGCATGTCTAGAGGTATCTGTGGGCTCAGGAAGTCTTAGGTGGCCTGTCTGCTTATGGGTAGGGCTGTGTCTCTGCCCAGTTAGTTGTTTGGCTTGAGGCATCCCAGCAGTGGCACCTACAGGCTACTGGGTGGGGCCAGGTCTTATCACTAATGAGCGAGAGGGAGGATACCCTGATGGCACCCACCCACATCATTATTCCCATGGTATAACATTCCTAAATATGGCTGCCGCCCATGTCTATGTCCCCAAGATGACCCACAGCCATTCTTGCCTCTCCAGGAAACTTTCCAAGACCAGCATGGAGATCTGGCCCAGGCTCCTATCAAATTACTGCTTTTGCCCTGGGTCCCAGTGTGTGTGAGATTTTATGTGCATCTTTTAAGAGTAAAGTTTATATTTACCCCAGTCCTTTGGGACTTCCAAATTTAAGGCTTGCTGTCCTTCAAAGCCAAATGCTCCAGTGGCTCATCTTCCCAGTGCATGACCCCTGGACTGGGAAGCCTGATGTGGGGCTCAGAACTCTCACTCCTGTGGGAGAACCTTTACAATACAATTTTTCTCCAGTTTGTGGGTTGCCCGCCCTGGGGATGTGGGACTTGATTATATCGAGGGTTTGCCTCTCCTACCCATCTTGTTGTGGTTCCTTCTTTATGTCTTTAGTTTAGGAAGATCTTTTCTGGTAGGTTCTGGTCATGTTCATTAATAGTTGTTCTGCAGATAGTTGTGATTTTGGTGTGCTCATGAGAGGAAATGAGCTTGGGGTCTTCCTACTCTGGCATCTTGGCCAGTCTCCTGCATATTCTTTCTTAATCATTGCCCCTCTAGCACCTGGCACAGGGTATTTCATGCAGCAGGTCTTATGTCACAACTGTATCTAAAGAAATATTTTGGGGTTATTATTGCCTCTTACAATTCAGAAACTTTGTGTTTTTCTTCTTTTGATGTTCTACTTTGTAATTATGTAACCTGGGACAGGTTACTTAATCTGTCTGTCTCTCAGAGATAATGATATTTACTTGATAAGGCTATGGTAAAAATTAAATGAATTAACATGGATAAAAGGCTATGGAGGGACCTGGCACATAGTAAATGTTCAATAAATATAAACTTTTATTAATATTATTTTTTCCTTGCTCTAGAAGGATTCCTCTGCAGGTGCCTAGCTCTTCAGACGTGCACATCACTTTTGACTCACATACTTCTGGAAATGATTCACACAATTGTGATTGTTTTTCTATAGTTATCTTGTTGCTGGCCAGTCTCCCTTCTGACCCCCCTCCTCCTTAGCATAAAATTCTTCTTTCTTCTGATTTTAATTTTTGAAATAGATTTTTCCTGTTGTTATAGCCCTCTTTTATTAGGACATGAAATTCTAGAGGAAATTTCTCCTTTCTCAATGGCAGTTTATCTTTTTTACACTTGAATACCCAACAACTCAGGAGATGGCTTTCCAGAGACAACCCTGAGTGCCAAATTGTATATTTGGAGGCAGGATAGATAACACAATCAAAAAACTGCTGTCTCACATTTAAATAAGTATCCAAAAGTCAGAATATGTTCCTTCTTAATCCAGCCTCCGTTACCTTTTTCTTGGCCATCTAGGACATGTGGGATAAAGACTGAATAGGCTTGGATGAAGAGCCATTATTATGCCAATTATGGTATTCGCTAAACATTTTCAGATATGAGTTCTCTCTCTCTCTTTAGCATTTATTTACCACAGTATGCAATCCGTTATATTCATTTCCTTATACTACTTAAATGGCTTTTAAAATTTTTCCATCAGTCCCATCACAATTCCTCACAAACATCCCCAGATTCAGTTCTCCTGGTATAGAGGTAGTGTCTGTGTCTTTGCTTAGTCTATCTCCCCCTCCACACCCCCACGCTGGTTCATATTTCTCTTCCTTTTTTCTTTTATTCAACAAATAAATATTGTGTGCTTATTACGTGCCATGCACTATTTTAGGACAAAGTCCCTACCATCATGGAGTTTACTTACTAGGTATGAAGAGTTAGACAATAAGTACATAAATAATATTATAGGTGTTATGCCAAATGGAAAGAAGTACTATGGAAAAAAATTAAGCAGCCTAGGAATATTGGGAGTTCTGGTAAATGTTATTTAACATAAAGTGTCTGGGAAGGACTCATGCCTAAGGTGACATTTGAGCAGAGTCCTGGAGAAAGTGAGGGAGGCAGCCATATGGCTACCTGATGGAATTGAGATTCAGGCAGGCTGAGTTAGGAGGATAGCTAGCATGTTTGAAGAGTAGCAAGGAGATTAATGTGGCTGGGACATATTAGCAGCAGGAGGGGGGTGGGAGAGGAGGTCAGAGAACCAGAGGAGCAGATCACACAGATCACACAGGATTACACAGAAACTGTAAAGTTTAGATTTTACTCTGAAGGGAAGGAAAGTCAGAGGCAGATTTTGAAGAGTATTGAGATAATTGGACTTAATTTTTTCCCCAAGATTCTTTGCTTCATTGCCTAAAGAGCATCTACAAATAAGTAAGAAAACAGTGACCAACAAACTAGTAGAAAAAATGGGTAAAGGACGAAGACAGGTAGATGACAAAAGAGTAAACACAAATGATGTTAAAAAATATTTTTACTTCACCTATTATATCCAAAATATTATTATTTCAACAGGTAATCGATATAAAAATTTAATGAGATATTTAACCTTTTTTGGTATTGTTTGAAATTCAGAATGCATTTTACACTTATAGCATTTCTTTTTGTTTCTTTGTTTTGTTTTTATTTTTATTGGGCTATAGGGGATGGGTTGGGAAATATCCTGCAAGTTATGCCTCAATAGGGAAATGTCCATTCTAATTTTCCTGGGATAGCTTTCAGAGCTTTTTCTTTTTCTTAGAGCCACTACTCTTGCTGGCAACAACCTCTTCAGGTTCACTGCTGAGTGGCTCCTCCTTGAAAGAGAATTTCCTCTTTTTCTTGGAGACACTCTTGTTTCCTGACTCTTCAGGGTCACTAATTTGTCCTTCTTTGGGGAAAGATTTCTTCCTCTTGGGAAGAGTTCCACTGCCAGCTGTCTCTTCAAGATCACTACTAACCAGTTCCTCCTTGGAAAAAGATTCTTTTTCTTGGATTTGGAGAAGGAGGCAGATGGATCTTCCATTCCAGTCTCCTGAGGAGCCTCCTGGGTACATCATGTTTCAATTTGTATTAGCCACATTGTGGGTTCTTAGTAGTCACATGTGTGTAGTAGTTACCATATTTATTAATCAACACCAGTCTAGACTATAAGTCTCATTAAGGCAGGAACCTTGTCTATTTTGTTCAGTTCTTTGCACAGAGCCTGGCACATATTATGTATTCAAGATAGTTGAGCAGACTAATAAAGTGCCAATATGAACTTAAAGGTAATTTATAAAATGTATATTCTTTTCATATATAGTGTATTTCTAAAAGATTTCTATGACTTTTTAGATTTTTCTAAAAAAGATCATGCTATGCTAAAACTCTTCAAAAGAAAAATTTTTGGAGCTTTGGTACTTATTGGTCTGCTTTCAGTCTGAAGAAATTGTAATCATTTTATGCTCTATGTGTGAGATCTCACTTCTACAAACCTACATTCATTTTTTAAAAAAAAAATGTGGTAAGAGCACCTGACACAAGATCTACTCTCTTAAGTTTTTAAAGGCACAATACAATAGAATTACTATAGGGACAATGTCGTACAGCATATCTCTAGAACTTATTCATCTTGCATAACTGAGATTTTATGCCTACTGATCAGCAACTCTCCATTTTCTCCTTCTTCCCAGCCCCTGGTGAACACCATTCTACCTTCTGATTCTATGAGTTTCACTATTTTAGATACCTCATATAAGTAGAATCATGCAGTGTTAGTCCTTCCGTGACTGACTTAATTTATTTAGCATAATATCCTCCAATTTGTCCATGTTGTCACATATTGCCCAATTTCCTTATTTTTTTAAGTATAAATTATATGCTATTGAATGTATATACCACATTTTCTTATCCATTCATCCATCGATGGACATTTAGGTTGTTACATCTTGGCTTTGATGAATAGTGCTGCAATTAACATTGGAATGCTAATGTCTCTTTGAGATCCTGATTTGGATTCTTTTGGATAAATACCCAGAGAGGGATTGCTGAATCATACAGTAATTCTATTTTTACTTTCTTAAGGAATCTCCATACTGTTTTCTATAGTGACTGCACTATTTTACATCCCCACCAACAGTGTATGAGGGTACCAATTTCTCCACATTCTCACCAACACTTGTTGTCTTTTGGTTTTTTTTGATAATAGCCATCCTAACAGGTATAAGGTGATACCTCATTCCAGTTTTGATTTGCATTTCCCTGATGACTAGTGATGTTGAGCATCTTTTCATATATCTATAAATTATTTGTGGGCTTCCCTGGTGGCTCAGTGGTTGAGAGTCTGCCTGCCGACACAGGGGACACGGGTTCGTGCTCTGGTCCGGCAAGATCCCACATGCCGCAGAGTGGCTAGGCCTGTGAGCCATGGCCGCTGAGCCTGTGCTCCACAACAGGAGAGGCCACAACAGTGAGAGGCCCGCGTACTGCAAAAAAAAAAAAAAATTATTTGTATGTTTTCTTCAGATAAATGTCTCTTGAAGTCTTTCGTCCATTTAAAAATTCTGTTATTAATTTTTTGCTATTGTTTTAGAAATTCCTCATGTATTTTGGAAACTAACCCCACATCTGATACATGGTTTGCAAATATTTTCTCCCATTCTGTAGGTTGCTTTTCACTTTGTTGATTATTCCCTATACTTTTCAAAGCTTTGTAGTTTGATGTATCCATTTTTGTTTTCATTATCTGTGTGTTTGGTGTCATGGAATCTTTGTCAAGACCAGTGTCATGAAGATTTATCCCTATATTTTCTTCTTGAATTTTACAACTTCAGGTACTACATTTAAGTCTAATCTATTTTGTGTTGATGTTTTTGTATGGTGTAAGATAAAGGTCTAATTTCATTATTCTGCATGTGGATATCCAATTTTTCCACAGAAGTTTTCTTTCTTTTTTTTGCACAGTTGCCTTTTATTTATTTATTTATTTTAATGTAAATATAAATATAATATGATATAACTTATATGTGGAATCTAAAAAAATGATACAAATGAACTTATTTACAAAAGAGAAATAGACTCACAGACATAGAAAACAAACTTATGGTTACCAAAGGGGAAAGTGGAGGCAGAGGGATAAATTAGGAGTTTGGGATTAACAGATACACACTACTACATATAAAATAGATAAACAACAAGGACCTACTGTATAGCACAGGGAACTATATTCAATATCTTGCAATAACCTATAATGGAAAAGAATCTGAAAAGGGATATATATATATCTGAATCACTTTGCTGTCCACCTGAAACTAACACAGCATTACAACATTGTAAATCAAGTATACCTCAATTAAAAAATAATTCTCAACAAACTAGGAACAGAAGGAAAGTATAATAAAGGCCATTATGAACAGCCCAAAGCTAACATCGTATTCAACAGTGAAAAACTGAAAGCTTTTTCACTAAGATCAGGAATAAGGTAAGCATACTCACTCTCACAACTTCTGTTCAGCACAGTACTTGAATTCCTAGCCAGAAATTAGGCAAGACAAAGAAATAAAAGGCATCTAAATCAGTAAGAAATAAGTAAAATTATCCCTGTTTGCAGAAGCATGATCTTATATATAGAAAATCCTAAATACCCCACAAAAAAACTATTAGAAGTAATAAACAGATGCAGTAAAGTTAGAGTATACAAAATCAACATACAAAAATCAGCTGTTTCTATACACCAGTAACAAACTATCTGAAAAAAAATTCAGAAAATAATCCCATTTATAATAGCACCAAATATATTAAAATAGTTCTTAAGAATACAGTAAGAGGTAAAAGAGATATACACTGAAAACTACAAAACATTGATAAAAGAAATTTAAAAAGATACCAAAACCAGAAAGATATCCCATATTCATGGTTAGGAACATTTAATATGTTAAAATGACTTAGGTTTTTAATAGGCTCCCTGTGGCTGCTTTGTTGAGAGGAGAACAAGGGTGAGAAGCAAGGAGCCCAGTGGGACACTATTTCTATAATATTCATGACATATGACAATTTTATAACAGTGTAAATGATGAGAAATGTTTAGATTCTGGATATATTTTTGAGTGTAAAGTTAACCGAAATTGCTGATGATTGAATGTATAGTGTGTAAAAAATTGGAGTCAAGAATGACTGAAACAGCAAACAAACAAACAAACAAAAAACCACCGAACTGTTCCAAAGTGACTATATCATTTTGCATGTGTGTCAGCAATGTATGAGCGATTCAGTTTCTCTGCATCCTTGACAACATTGGGTGTTGTCACTATTTTTTATGTTAGCTGTTCTGATAAGTGGGTAGTGATATATCACTGTGATTTTAATGTGCATTTCTCTAAAAATACCCTTACAACAACAACAAAAAAACAAAACAAAAAAGAATGATTGAAATAGAATTAGATAGTGATGATGGTTGCACAACCTTGTGAATATGCTAACAACCTTTGAATTGTATACTTTAAAAGAGTGAATTTATGGCGGTGAATTATATCCCAATTAAAAAATAATGATTACTGGGCTTCCCTGGTGGCGCAGTGGTTGAGAATCCGCCTGCCGATGCAGGGGTCACGGGTTCGTGCCCTGGTCCGGGAAGATCCCACATGCCGCGGAGCAACTAAGCCCGTGAGCCATGGCCGCTAGGCCTGCGCGTCCGGAGCCTGTGCTCCGCAACGGGAGAGGCCACAGCAGTGAGAGGCCCGCATACCACAAAAAAAAAAAAAAAAAAAAAAATAATAATGATTACTGAACTGTCTTTGTCTTGAGCAACTGGAAGAATGCATTGGCAGTTACCAACATAGGAAGGATGAGGTCAAGGGAGTCAAGGGAGTTGTGGAGTGGAGGAAGAGAACAGAAGTTGTAGAATATTAAGTTTGAGGTGCCCTTTAGACAACAACATGTAAACGTTTAATATGTGTTTGGATAAAGAATATGAAATTACAGGGAAAGTTTCAATTTGGAGGTAGAACTTGGACATTGTCAGAATGTAGAAGGTATTTAAAGCCACAAGACAGGATGAAGTCCCCTAGAAAGATTATGTAAATGGAAAAGAGAAAGACTTACGCAGGAGCACTCCAACATTTAGAGGTCAAAGAGATGTGAAAAATCAGCCAAAGAGGCTGAAAAAGAGGAGTCGGTGAGGTAGGGAGAGAATTAGATGTCCGAAAAAACGAGTAAAGAACATACCTTATGAAGCAGAAGTGATCAATTCAGTTAAATCCTGCTGATGGATTCAGTAAAATAAGAATTGAGAATTGGCCATCAGACTTAAAAATTGGTGATCTTGACAAGAATTATTTTGACTGTCTTGGGGAGCAAAAACCCACATGAGGTTTTATGGGTGAGTGGGAGGAGAGGAATGGGTTAATGGGAACAGAAATGCGAGAGGGAGAGCGAGGAGAATATGGTCAAGAGAGGTTTTATCTTTTCTTTTAAAGTGGGAGAAATAAGGCAGATTTATAGGCTGATGGGAAGGAACTATGGAGAGAGTGAAAATTGATAATGCAGGGGAGAGGAAAGAGAATGGTTGTAATGATATCCTTGAATGTAAATGAAGAGGATGGGGTTCAGTGACAAGTAGAGGATTGTCCTTATATAGGAGTCCAGACAATTTATACCTTGTTTAACAGGAGGAGTGTGAATGTATGCAAGTAAGCTGGTAGATGTGGTTGGGAGTGTGTTGTTTCCTTCTTACTGATTCTACTGTCTTAGAGAAATAGAAACCAAAGCCATTGACCAAGAGTTAGAATGGAGGAGGAGATACTTGAGCTTTGTAAAAGGGGAGAGTATTAAATACCTGTCTAGAAAAGTGAGAGAAGGAAAGGATAAGGGAAGTATAGTTTACCTTCTAGGCAGTGCCAAAGGCCCACGTGAGAGATTACTGGTCATGAAATTTAAATTGAGATATGTCAGCACAGTTGTGTGTGTTTTTTTTCCCACCAACAGCACAAGTATGGGTGTGGAGTAAGCAAAGTTGGATTAATCAGAATTGGAGATGTTTTTCAGAAGAATAGACTGGGAAAACATGTAAGGAGTTGTGGGTGTATACAAAAAAGTGTTGCAATAATGAGCCATGGGCTTCCCTGGTGGGGTAGTAGTTGAGAGTCCGCCTGCCAATGCAGGGGACGCGGGTTCGTGCCCCGGTCCAGGAAGATCCCACATGCCGCGGAGAGGCTAGGCCCGTGAGCCATGGCCGCTGAGCCTGCGCCTCCAGAGCCTGTGCTCCACAACGGGAGAGGCCACAACAGTGAGAGGCCCGCGTACTGCAAAAAAAATAAAAATAATAAAAATAATAATGAGCCATGACCTTTAAGCCCAGTAAATAATGAAGGACCTGAGCAGAGGAAGGACAGTGAGTCATGGTGGGCATACCAACTCTGCTTCATCCCTAGATGTCTAAATCCAGCAGCACAAATGGCCTAGTAAAAACTCAAGGCTCAGGCTTCCCTGGTGGCGCAGTGGTTAAGAATCTGCCTGCCAGTGCAGGGGAAATGGTTTCCAGCCTTGGTCCAGGAAGATCCCACATGTCACAGAGCAGCTAAGCCTGCGAGCCACAACTACTGAGCCTGCGTGCCTCAACTACTGAAGCTCATGAGCCTAGAGACCGTGCTCCACAACAAGAGAAGCCATTGCAACGAGAAGCCTGTGCACTGCAACAAAGAGTAGCCCCCACTCTCTGCAACTAGAGAAAGCCTGTACACAGCAATGAAGACCCCAACACAGCCAAAAAAAAAAACACCACAAAACCTCAAGGCTCGCTGAAATATTCTTCATGTGAATTCAAATGATGACATTTGAATAAAAATCCCTTTACACATTTTCATAGAAGGAACAACAATGAATGTGTGTTATCATTGCTCAGAGGCAAGAAAAGAGCAGTAGTCTGTTCATGACTGAAAGTGTCAGTGTTTAAAAATACTCCAAGAGTCAATATTTAATTAACAAATTGCCATTCTCATTTCACAGATGGCACGATATGAGAGTGTTAGCTATAGAATGAAGAATTAATGAATCCCTGTCAGGAAAACATGGGGATTAAATCTATATGTATCTCACATGATCATTAAAACTGTGGACAGAGGAAATTAAAAAGATTGAAGAGCAGTCACTGGAAATATCCTTGGGTCAGAATATCTAAAGAAAGTAGCTTATGTAGAATGCAGACTTCCCTTCTGTGGTCTAAATCTTGAGTACAATAAAATGGTTTATACACAGTAGGCATAAAACAAATATTTATTCAATGAATTGATTGAATAAATAAATGATGACAAGGAGTCATTTCTCCAACATGACATTTGTATGTAATAAAATCTGTCCCATTTTGCCCGCCCCATGTAGGTTCAGTTTCTGGTTGGTAATTGGTGATGGTAGAATGGCTGTTCAGAATGAAGAGGCTTCTGGTTGTTCATGCGCCACCACTCCCACCCAGGTGATGCTTGCAGCTCATTAGACTGTTGATATCCTTTTACACCCTATGCCTTTGCAAATACGATTCTCTCACTCTGAAAACTGCTTGTTACCAATCCCCTTGACCCCCACAACCTCTCGCTCACCTCTAGCTTGTCTACCAGGAAATTCCTTATTTCTTTCCAGCAGCAATTCAAGCATCACCTACCTCCTCTGGGCAGCCTTTTCAACTCTGCCTTAGTCTGTTTTGGCCCCAAGTTTTGCACCTCTCCAGAATCACTGGGACTCACCTACTTTGCAGGCCTCAGTCACTTGCTTAGAGGAGAACCCTCCTCTACCATCACCACAACTCCTAACGTGCCATCTTTCTCAGCCTTTCCCAGGTGAGGACTGGCTCTGGAATGGCTCCATCACACCCACCATGATGGCATTGCAAAGACCCTGGTTCCAGAGCCTGACCCGCTGCGCCCCCTGAGTTTCAGCTACCCCAACCACTTCAGAGTCATATGAAGCACCTTGCGGTGGGGCCTGGGTTCTGACACTCCGGTCCTGGGGTGACGTCATATAATCCAGAAATGCAAGGCAGGGGATTCCTTTTACAGTATGAACTTCAACCAGTGAGAGACAGGCTTATTCCTATCTCTTCCTCCCTGTGCCCTAAACGCATTCAGACTATTCTAAAGCACAGAGGTGTCCATACAGCTCTCTGGAGAAGTCTAGTGTGACCAAAATTTTAGCTGTGTTTCTTAAAACCTTTGTTTTCCCTTCTTCTCTCCTTGTTCCTCAATAAAATGCTAACACAGGAGCTCTGGCCTAGGTTCTGATTTCTACAGAAGGTTCTGTCCTCTAACAACCAGGATGGCAACGAGGGTGTACCTCTATCCTAACTTTTAATAACTTGTGATGTAATTATTAGTTTACTTTTAGAGAGATCTTAAGGGAAAAGACTCTCAGTAGCCTCATTACTTAGCACCATGTTTGGAACATGATGGGTGATTTAATAAACAACTGTTAATTAATTAATGGCTTAATATTAAGCTATTACATAACACATTTAAAATGAGAAGATTCCTTAGACATTTTTGTTTTAACCCCTTACTATATGGAGGGACAAACCCATGGCCAAGAGAAATCAAGGGACTTTTCCAAAGTTATGCAGCTATTGAGTGGCATGACTAGACCAGCGCATTGGTTTCCTGACCTCAACACTAGTCTCTTATTTGAAAACGATTGCTTCCATTTCTGTGAGAGGACACTACACCAGAACCAATCTGACAAACTTGTGTTTCTCCAGGCAATTAAAATATAAAATTGGCTAACACTAACAATGGGAAAGAGTGTTTCTTTGGCTCTGACCCCACCCTCCTGTAAAAGTTCCTGCTGCCTTTTTTTCTAGATGTTGCCAGGTGGGGTCTTACATGTGATTGCAAACACAGTTCTCGTAGCTCCCATGTGACATCTGTCATTTCCCTTTCTATTTTAATTTCTAGCATGAGATCTATAGCCAGGGCTTGCCAGGTGGGCATCAACTGGCAAGGTAGTCTTGGCACACCTGCAGAGCCTCAGTTGTCTCCTCCTTTCTTCTGCAGGATTCTTTTATGCCGGTCAGCTCATGGTTAAGAGCCACTGTGTGGTGTCCATATTTCCATATTTACCTGAAATGAAGAGAATCCCCTGCACCTCGTCACCGTGTTCTGGATCTCGGAGGACAGGCATTTCTTCCTAAGTCTCCAGTAAAACAGAATTATCTCTTTATTTAGTCTCAATCACAACTGTCTCAGATATGATTCTCTAAGATTGGCGAAAGGCACCTGGACGACTTGACGAAGCAAGAGTCATAATTGTGGAAGAGGGAGGAGGTAAGGTAGAAAGGAGGCTCACCAAGCCCCAGACTATCACGACACACTCGACAAGTGCCCAGTGTCCTGGTGCAAGGGTCAGCCCATGGCCTGATTTTGTTTGATCAGTAAGCTTAGAATGATTTTAATACTTTTAAAAGGTTTTAAACTCAAAACACAAAGGAGAATCTGCTACACAGACCCATGTGACACAGAAAGCCTAAAATATTTGCTGCCTATCCCTTTATAGAGTTTGTGTACTCTTGTCCTAGAAGGAAAACAAAATGCAACAATTAGAAATGGGAAATATAGCAATGCACAATATGAACTATGTAACTGTGAACTATAAATCAGTTCCATTTGTTCTGCAGTCTTATTAAAATCTTGTATTTTTCATCATGATGGGAATCAAAAGCATAGAGAAATGAGTCTCATCTGGCGATGATTTGTCACTACCACAGCAGATGATGGCTCTGCTTCCAGCCATCGTGACCTTGGGCTGCCTCTGGTCTTAGTGCCTGACTTGCCATTGGAGGGAGATGACATCCTCTCATACCCTGTCCCATTATTCTTCAACCTAAAGGGAGCACTTTACACGGGTCTTCCCTTAGGACGAGGAACCCCTTCCTCCCAGAGTAGAGGTCTTCAGGCTTATCTGGATAGACTCTTGGATTCTTGAACCACAGTCTTCAGTTCCGCCAAGAGGAGTGAATCTGAAGAAAAACATAGTTTAGATTCAAACTGAGGCTCCTGATACGCATGAAAATAGATTTGATTTCTATTTAATTCTATCTCAATTTGGTTTTGAATAGACCACAAGTGTAAATATTTGCTTCCTCTTTGCTGCAAATTTCCTTTAATACCTGACCTAAGTGTAAAATTTAATAAAAATTTCTTGGAAATGGTAGGATGATTATTTTTCATTTATATTTTCTTTGCCTTTGAAATTTAAATTTCTGTGCCCTTTCTGGGTGGTTGTTTGCTAGCTCATCATTGGTAGATAAAAATTCCATATGACAAAAAATATCCTAGTGTGCTAAAACACAAGAAAAATAAAAACCTTGCCATGTGCCATGTGCTACTGGTTTATTTATTAATTTGCACTTTATCACTCCATTTCTTTTTTTTTTTTTCACATCTTTATTGGAGTATAGTTGCTTTAAAATGTTGTGTTAGTTACTGCTGTATAACAAAGTGAATCAGCTATATGTATTTCTGTTTTCCAAGTGTCAATTAAAAAAAGCAACAAAGTAATGTCTTCTTTAGGCTTAGGAGAAAAAGAGCCTTCAACATTAACTCAATAAGCACTTCTTAGATTAGTCATGTTAGATTAAAACAATAAGGATTGTGACACCAGTGTTACACATGTGGTTAACTTTATCCATGTGTCTATTTTCCCTTTGCTTTTTTATTAGTGGAGTGAGAAGAGGAGTTTCCATAAAAAGTGGCACCAGACTGTTGTCAGTCAACTCCTGTCACCTTTGTGATGTGGTCTCTAAATAACCAATTTCTATTCTGAGCCTCGGTTTCCTTTCTTGTAAAACAGAGCATCAATTTGTCATTTATCTATCCCTTGTAGAGAAATTTGAAGAGAGAATGAGATAATGTCCATAGAATGTTTTATGTTTCTTGGAAGAGAGGTCCTTTGTAGCATTTTAAGGACAATTTTTCTGGAAAAACATGAGAATTCACCTGAGATGGTACTGGAACTGCCACTGAGAACACAGACTGGGAAAATGAATCTGCCTGGGTGGATGATGGTCAGAAACAACCCAAAGCCTTGTATTATTTGTTTTTCGGCTCAAACATCTCTTTAGTTGTTCTTCAACCATGATCCTATTTTACTTTATTTATTTATTTGTTTTTTGTTTTTTGGGAGCTGCATATGTGACATGCAGGATCTTAGTTCCCCAACCAGGGATTGAACCTGTGCCCCCTGCAGTGGAAGTCTGCAGTCTTAATCACTGGACCACCAGGGAAGTTCCCCATTATCCCATTTTAAGTCCTATGTGAAAGAGGAGATTTGATTTGATAGAACTTTGATACCACATATTTGGAATAAATAATCTCACAACAGTACCTGTATCTTCCTTTCAGCTTTTAAGACATCTACCTTTAAGTCTTTTCCATTTTGTCCTGTTATGGAGCTACTCTTATTTAAGCACAATAGAACCTAAATAAATTAGACAAAAAGGAATTAAATTGGGTGTTTTCAAAAACAAGCAAGCAAACAAAAACTATAGTAGACATTTTCTTAGAGGACTCTCTATAAAACTAATGCTTGTGTTCATAATTCATAGTCACTGTTCTCTACTATGCTGACATACCTCTCCCTTGAGTTGAGTTGTATATTTATCAAGATCCTGTTGTGTTTACACTCAAACTGGATTAGGCTAGTTGTGTTCGTTGTTGCAATTATCTAATTTGATCACATTTTGCCATACTTATTAAAATATGAATTTGAAAGAAAATTATTTTCTCAATGAGAACTAAGAATATTCAGGAAAGGAATTTTAAAAAGAACCTCAAAAATAATTACCCTTGGATTAGATCTGAGCAATTAGGAAAATCTGGGATAATTTTGCACTTGAATTGTTTGAAAAACATCTTCAGGATCTTGCTCCATTAAGAAAACCCCTAAAACTGGAGATTGTAGAGTGAAATATAGATATGTTTTAAGAAATAAAAATAGGTCTTCCCTGGTGGCGCAGTGGTTGGGAGTCTGCCTGCCAATGTGGGGCACGGGAGTTCGTGCCCCGGTCTGGGAGGATCCCACGTGCCTCAGAGCAGCTGGGCCAGTGAGCCGTGGCCACTGAGCCTGTGCGTCCGGAACCTGTGCTCTGCAGTGGGAGAGGCCACAACAGCGAGAGGCCCGTGTACCGCAAAAAAAGAAAGAAAAAAGAAAGAAAAATAATATGGAACTCTAATTGATAGAACCATGATTAAAGGAATTACCAAAAAAAAGAAATAAGAAAAGATACAAATCACTAGATACAAACATGGTAATGTGGTTGGATCTTAAAAACATTATGCTGGAAAAAAGGCAAGAAATTGAATAAGAACTATAACACAATACCATATGTATAAGTTAAATTCATATACATGAAACAAAAATACACATTTCTAAGAAGTCAAATGAAAACATATGCATTAAACCTACAAGGTATCACTGCCTTTGAAGAAAAAGATGGTAAAGAGATGGGAGTGGGAGAAGGATAGAAGAGAATAAATATACATATTAAAAATATACAAGAGAAGACCCTTGTCTTGAAAACAACGTTGATGTGTCATGAACTGAGGAGTATGATTAACTCATCCCTCTTTAACAGATGGTCCTATCCCTCACTCCCTCAAATATCATGAACCTAGCAAACAAGAGAGGTGATGACAGCATTCAAGGGAAGACAAGAGAATTTTACAACTGGGACAGTAATGGATCAGTGTAGTAATTGTCTTAGCAGACATTGGTGCTTGCAGTGAGAGAAACTAAGAAGAAGCAAGCTGAATCTTGTTATAGAAGTTCAACAGACTCAGCAGGTATGTCTAGAGGCAAGAGTGCAAATACAGTTGGAAATGGGATTGACTGAAATTCTGCTCAAGGAACAGCTAATACCTTGGGTTCCTTCCTCCAGCCCAAGCAGTCAGGCAGCTTCCCCTCCCTCACTGTCAAGGAAGCTGAGAAGTTTACTTTCTAGAGTGGAGAATGATCACAGTTGGTTGGAGTAGGAGGAATCCCATCTGAAAACTGGTGAATAAAGAAAACTAGTCTATATTGAATAGTGCATCTCTTCAGCTCCTCTTTCCCTCTTGCATCCCAGAACCCCAGCAACTAAGTTTATACCTGCACCTACCTCCCCAGTTAGGACATTGGGAAATCTGACACACCAAGAGAAAAGACCTCTGTATAGTGACAACTGGGGATCTTTAAATGAAATGGCTCAAGATCCTTCCCTTCCACCTACAGTGAGCAAGCCAGCTTGATTCAGCAACACAGAGCTTTCAGTCAACTTCTTGGCAACTCATTCTTTTGAGTGCACTGGCAGTCAAGAAGAACCAGAAACCAGAAATCAGTTTTAAATAGTAATTTTGCATTATAAAAATGGATTCTGGATTATTTGCTGTTTTAAATTATCCATGCCTTTGTCCTCTTTCCCCTGTTTAAGATTTTGCCTATGATCCTTAAATAAACAAAGACCTATGTAAATCCTCACCACATTCCCTAACTGCCTATATAACAATGTGAGGCTGCCAGTCACACTGAAAGGGGAGAAAATTGCTTGTGGTTCAGACATGTGTTGACTGGGATCTAGGTTGAAGTACTCTGTCATCTGCTGTTTTGAATGTTCATGCATGTGTGCATGTGTATGCTCCTGTGTACCTATGTACTTATGCATGCACTCATGCTCCACTGCAAACCAGTGAGTGCTTGTCAAGCTTTTTGAGAGGAAATGGGCCAGACTGCTGGTGCACTTTGACTTTTCCTCCTGAGAAATCAGGAATTTGGCAAAGCAGTCAAAACCCTAGAAGAGATGCCCTATCTGCTAAACTCAGAGCCATCTATGTGACAGTCCAGCAGAAGTCTACCAGTTTTGTCATCAGTGAACATCTTGGTTGATGAATTAAAGCCTAAATACAATCTCTAGAGAGCATCTCTAGCTTTACTATAGGAAAAGAGAGAGAAATGCATGGGGAAGGACTTTCTTATCAGTAGCTTTGGATTTCCCATTAATCTTCCTTTGTGCCCGTGATGCCCTTATGCACTGTTATCTTTAAGAGTGTAAGCTGGAGGTACTATTGCAGGATGATCGGATTGTTCAAATTTCCCTCCCTTAGCCTCCTATGGAAAGTACAAATGTTCCTGTTGCAGACTAAGACAAAAACACTTCTGAGTTTCTTAGGAAATGTGTTAACCATGTATTTCATTTTCTGTATTCTGGTGCTTTGACATTTGGGGTCTTGCTGACCCTGGAGGGACTGTTCATTTCAGGGCTAGCCAATTCCAAGACATAGTAAACAACTCATCCATTAGGATACCTTTCAAATGTAAACCAATCAATCCAGAGCTCATATGCCTAGTCACCTCCTTTATCAGGTCCTCACACCCTGGGCTACTATCCACCAGCCTAATCAGCCCAGGGACAGGTTTCCAGACAACCAGGGACAGCCCCTGTGCCCCAGAACCCATTGAAATTATTTAACCTAACCAGTCCTAAGGCTGCTTACTGTGTCTCTCTCATTTCTTCCCATGGAAACCTAATAAAGACTCTGGTCCATGTTTTCCCCTACTCCCTCTGTCTCCTAACTGACCCTAGTGCTTCTCCCTGTGGCCCCCCATGACGTGGCATGCCCCATCTTCATGGAACTATGAGTAACAAACTATCATTTCAGTGGCAATCATCTCCTGATTTGTTGGCCTTACCATACCTAAACAATGATAAAACCAATTAAAACAGGGAAAGCATGCTATACTGAGTAGCAAATCATAAGAGGCCATCCCTTGAGATGTAATTCTTCCATGAGACTTTCCCTGACCTCATCAACTTACAATGAACTTATCCTCCTATGAACATCCAGCATTATTGCCTACGACTCTCATTTGACATTTAAACATGTTCCTTCCTGATACCATATGTCTGTTGTTTAAATTTCTTGTGTATATCTTCTTCTTCCAACTGAAATATAAATTTCCTCAGGGTATAATTCTCAGTATCTTCAACAATAACTGATGAGTTAATGAATGAATGAACAGATGTAACTTATTGTTTGATCCAAAACTCACAAAGATCTTACTTTTTTTTTTCCTTTCTGAACTTTCTCTTTGCAGATAACTTTGTATGACTGTGATGAGCCCCAAATTGTGAAACTGCTAAGCGTTTTCTTCAGACAAGTAAATTTCTAAGCCTAATAAATACCTAATAATTTCCCTGAATTTATAATCAGAATTTTCTTGAGCATCCATAACTTGTTTGCTATCTGTAGGAAGAGGAAAGTGATATTGGGTGCTAGTTAAGAGCACTGTTTCGGATTCAGACAGACCTAGTTTAAATACTAGCTATACTACTTATTAGTTATGTCTTTGGACAATTTACTTGACCTTTTCAATCCTCGGTTTCTTCACCTGTAAAATGGGGATAACAATACGTACCTTAGAGGGATTTTATAAGGATTACATATGTAAAGTTGTCAGCATAGTACTGGCATATGGTAGAGGCCAAATAAATAGTGTGACTGTACATGTTGCTTTGCCTAGGATACTCTGTTTACTCCTATTGCTCTAGCATAATTATGAACAGCACCCCCATTTTACCCAGAGTTTCAAGTTTGGACAATAAATTGGTCTATCAATGAATGTACTTTTAAACTTTTAATGCCGATTACTACTTAAATATATGTGAGATGAATATATATTTATGACTGAATATACATTTATGTTGGGACTGTGCAGTAATCCTTTCCAATAAAGTCCACCCCATCCCTTTGTCTCCATTGCTGAGAAGCAGAGTATGGTTTAGTGGTCAAGAGCACAGACCTAGGAGCCAAACAGCCTGGTCTTGAATCCCAGCCATTCATGTTCTAATGTGTAACTTTAGACAATCCATTTACTTAGCATGTATCAGTTTTCTCATCAGTAATACGGGAACAATACAAGCAGTACTTTTATCATATGGTGTCATGAAGCCAAAAGTCTATAACTGTATATATGTAAAAATGCTTACAACAGTGTCTAGCACATAGCAAACCCTCTGTGAGCAGGTATTATTGTTGCTGTCTCTATGTCAGTGGCAACTAAGCTGAAACCAGCTTGTTTCTGTTTCCTGTGAATTGCTATTGGTGTAGAAAGCAGCCCTGATACTGCCCTCAGTTCAGCTAGCAAGTCTGCATGAATTTCTTAGATGATAAACTCCTTAGATGATAAAGATAGAGGAACTTTGTACAATATCATTTGTGATTCTTCAGGATACAAGTGTGTTTTGATAATGTTATGGACTGAGTTATGCCCCCCTCCACCTGCCAAATTCATATGTTGAGGCTCTAACCCCTGTGACTATAGTAGGAGAGAGCGCCCTTAAGGAGGTAACTAAAGTGAATGAGGTCATAAAGGTGGGACCTAATTTGATAGAACTAGTGTCATTTATAGGAAGAGGAAGAGACATCAGAGATCCCTCTCTCTCTCTGTGCATGCAAAGAGAAGAGACCTGTGAGGACAAAATGAGAGGCTGACTGCCTATAAGCCAAGAAGAGAGGTCTCACCAGATACCAACCCCGACAGCACCTCAGTCTTGGACTTCTAGCTTCCAGGAATTTGAGAAAATAAATTTATATTATTTAAGCCATCCAATCTGTGGTATTCTGTTATTGCAGCCTATGCAGACTAATACAGGTGAAAGAGTGTGGTCAAAAGATTAAATGTGGAAAGAAAAATTGTGTATAATTTGGGAATTGGGCTGAGAGCGTTGGAGGAGCCCTCTATTTAGGGGAGAATTACTAAGTCAAAGGATGCTAAATGAAAAGTTGGTATTGTAAATGTATGAATCTGTTCAAGGATGATACAAAAAGTGAGGATTGTGGTCAAAGTAGACAGTGCATGTCCTGTTTAAAGGCACTGAAATTCTCATTTTCTAAAGCCCCCATACAGGTTAAATGGAACACATCAATAAGGCACTGGTCCTTTGGCCCTGCTCCAGTGAATGTCTTTGGAAGTACAGGTGATTCGGATTGTCCTCTGGAGAGCTCTGAGGTGGGGTTTCATGGGTGAGTAGAATCTACACAAGCAGAGCAACAGGGAAAGAGGGTTCCAGAGAGGACGAATGATATAGAACAGGATAACTACAGAACTGACTGCTAGGGTTGTTATGTGACACAGGTACATCAGTTTTTTTAGGGTCCTTTTAAGGTAGTCAATTTTGTTAGGGTAGAGGCACCATATAAAGAAGACTGGAAAATAAGAATGGAAAAATTCATATTGTGTTTGGCTACAACAGAACAGAAAGCTACCATTAAAATAATATTTCCAAATGAATCTCAAGTACTGGTTAGAATGCTTTGGAGGAAGAAGGAATTGGAATGAGTTCCTGTGACTGCACACACTCAAGTAGAAGCTGGTTTGCCACTTAATCAGAGGCGGTATATTGCAAGTAAGCAAATCACCTGGGGACCTTGTTAAGACAGAGTGATTCAGAGGGTCTGAGATGAGGTCTGAGGTTCTACATTTTGAACAAACTAATGCTGCTGATGCTGCTGGTTCCTAAGTACGCTGTTAGTTGCAAGGAAATAGATGACCTCTAAATTCACTTACAACCTGTAGATCCTTGATTTTACTACCTAGCATGCTGAGAAACAGGCTAAAAATTTGAATTTAATATTAGCTTGAGTCATTCTGCTTGTCTCTATGCGTGAAATTATGCATTTCAGAATGCCAGGTCAAACCATGCAAAAAAAGGATTAAACACAGCTCCTTGCCTTGCAATTACCTTACCACACACTGTGAGTTAACAGGAGCAAGGAGAAAATAAGCAAAAGATTCCAAAAAGACTGGAACTAGACTTGAGTTAGGGATGATGAAAGAAAGATATAAAAGAAAGAACTGTGGGACTTAATCATAGATTAGTTTTGTTTTATTTAAGAATATGGTTTGGCTATGTGGAATCTAAAACAAAAGTCAAACATAAAAACAGAGAGTAGAAAAGTGGTTGCCAGGGGTGGAGGGTGGGGGAAATAGGGAGAGGTTGGTAAACAGGTACAAACTTTTAGCTATAAGATGAATAAGTTCTGATGATCTGATGTATAATATGATGACTATAGTTGATGATACTATGTTGCACAACTGAAATTTGCTAAGAGAGTAGAACTTAAAAGTTCACACCAAAAAAAAAAAAAACACATGAATATGTGAGGTGATGTGTTTATTAACTAGATGGGGAGAATTCTTTCACAATGTATACCTATATCAAATCACCACAAGGTACACTTTAATCTTACAATTTTGTATGTCAGTTATACCTCAATAAACAAGACCAAAAGACCACACTCAGAATGGGAGAAAATAGTTGCAAATGAAGCAACTGACAAATGATTAATCTCCAAAATTTATAGCAACTCATGCAGCTCAATAACAAAAAAACAAACAACCCAATCCAAAAATGGGCAGAAGACCTATATAGACATTTCTCCAAAGAAGATATACAGATTGCCAACAAACACATGAAAGAGTGCTGAACATCATTAATCATTAGAGAAATGCAAATCAAAACTGCAATGAGATACCATCTCACACTGGTCAGAATGGCCATCATCAAAAAATCTACAAACAATAAATGCTGGAGAGGGTGTGGAGAAAAGGGAACCCTCTTGCACTGCTGGTGGGAATGTAAATTGGTACAGCCACTATGGAGAACAGTATGGAGGTTCCTTAAAAAACTACAAATAGAACTACCATACGACCCCGCAATCCCACTACTAGGCATATACCCTGAGAAAACCATAATTCAAAAAGAGTCATGTACCAAAATGTTTATTGCAGCTCTATTTACGATAGCCAGGACATGGAAGCAACGTAAGTGTCCATCAACAGATGAATGGATAAAGAAGATGTGGCACATATATACAATGCAATATTACTCAGCCATAAAAAGAAATGAAACTGAGTTATTTGTAATGAGGTGGATAGACCTGGAGTCTGTCATACAGAGTGAAGTAAGTCAGAAGGAGAAAAACAAATACCGTATGCTAACACATATATATGGAATCAAAGAAAAAAAAATGTCACTAAGAGATTAGTGGTAGGACCGGAATAAAACACAGACCTACTAGAGCATGGACTTGAGGATATGGGGAGGGGGAAGAGTGGGCTGTGACGAAGTGAGAGAGTGGCAGGGACATATATACATTACCAAATGTAAATTAGATAGCTAGTGGGAAGCTGTCGCATAGCACAGGGAGATCACCTCTGTGCTTTGTGACCACCTAGAGGGGTGGGATAGGGAGGGTGGGAGGGAGGGTGACGCAAGAAGGAAGAGATATGGAAACATATGTATATGTATAACTGATTCACTTTGTTGTAAAGGAGAAACTAACACACTATTGTAAAACGGTTATACTCAAATAAAGTTGTTAAAAAAAAAATGACACATGCATCCCAATGTTCACTGCAGCACTATTTACAATAGCCACGTCATGGAAGCAACCTAAATGCCCATTGACAGATGACTGGATAAATAAGGTGTGGTACATATATACAATGGAATATTACTCAGCCATAAGAAGGATCGAAATTGGGTCATTTGTAGAGACATGGATGGATCCAGAGACTGTCATACAGAGTGAAGTAAGTCAGAAAGAGAAAAACAAAGATTGCATATTAGCGCATATATGTGGAATCTAGAAAAATGGTACAGATGAACTGGTTTGCAGGGTAGAAATTGAGACACAGATGTAGAGAAGAAATGTATGGACACTAAGGGGGGAAAGCAGTGGGGGGGTGGTGGTGGTGGTGTGATGCACTGGGCGATTGGGCTTGACATGTATACACTGATGTGGATAAAATTGATGACTAATAACCTGCTGTATAAAAAATAATTAAATAAAATTTAAAAATTAAAAATTGAACATGGTGAATTTACTTGTTTTAAAATCAAAAGGATATTGAATTTTAATGGGAGTAGGTTGTAGGATTTTTGTTTATATAAAGTATGGTGACTATGAAATAGTGGAAGTTAAGGAAAGGAAAGTGTTCTTTGAAATCATGTATTCCATTGCCTTCATTTTATAAATGAGAAAATCAAGGCTCAGAGCATCTGAGTGATTTGCCAATGACCACTCAGTATATTAGCAGCGAGGGAGGAATGCAGTTCTCTCTAAGCAGTCCTGAGCTGTTTCCACAACACCATATAGATATATTTTGGATAACCAATAATCTCACCATTATTCAGATTAGATATTATCCCTTAATATGTCCCATCATTTCAGAGGAAAGACATTAGTGATACCTGTATGTGATCAGAGAAGATATTACTGAGGAAGAAGGCCTTTAGTTTGTTAATAAAAAATTGCATAGCAAATGAATAAGCAGAAGAATGAAGAAGGGATTTTAGAACCCAGAGGTGATAGTGTAGCAAAGTGCAAAAGCAGAAGTAGCAGGAGATAATCCTGGGACCTGAGGCTACTGACTAGTTGGAGGTATTGGGGCAGCAAAATTGGGTGAGAGGGTGAGACCAATGATCAAAGATCTAGGAAAGCCAGGCAAGTAGTTGAACTTAGTGCCAGAACTTAATTGAACTTAATGTCAGAGTGCAGGACCAGCACCTGTGGTATGCTGGGGACCAGCTCAAACCAACTATGAGCTGATTATATGTTTCTCCTCCCAATTTGAAGGTTAGTTACATCATAGCAGCAGCTTGAAACTGGTCATGGTGGGAGTATTTACACCATGGAAATCAGCAAACACTACCCAGAAATGTTTTTGTTCCTGGAGAGCCAGTGTAGTGGCATGTCTAGACAAAATGTAAGTCTATGTTCTAGTAGCTGGACTAGACAATGCAGAAGGAAGGAGAAATTGAGAGGAGGATTGCGGGCATGGAAACCTCCATCACCCTGTCTGTTGAGAAGTTTTAGAGGTATGTTCTCCCTCTAGTTTTCACAGTAAATATTAAGTACATGTCCATGACTTCTTCATTTGTGGATCACAGAGATCCTGACCTTCGTATCATTCAGTCTGGTGCCATACATAGCATTTTGAATTTGGCTCAATTCCAAAGTGCTTCTGGTAGAATGAGAATGAGCAACCCCATTAGGAAAAGAATAAGCTAAGAAAAAGAGAGTCTAAGCACTGAAAATAATTCTGTTACATTAAACTCTAACATCTGCCATGCCTAAGGCAAGATAAGATTTCTATTAAAAATTACTGTCATATTTACTCCAGTCATATAGAAGGCTCCCAGCAAACTTCACATCATGATTTTCTTCACCACCATCAACACATCATCATCATCATCATCAGCAGCAGCAGCAGATCGCTCATTTATTGAGCACTTACCCTAAGCCAAGCCCTATTCTAGCAATCCAATCATTATTTTATTAAGTGGTTACCATGTGCCAGGCTTGTGCTAAATTAGTGATTCTTGGTTTGCTTGGTCTCAGGACCCCTTTACACTCTTAGAAATTGTTTAAGGCCTCAAAGAAACTTTGATTATGTGAGCTGTAGCCATTGATATTTACTATGTTAAATAGTACATTAAAATATGTACTTATTAATTCTCTTAACAGTAATAATATAAATCCATTACACGTTTACATAAAACATATTTTAATGTGAAAAACTCTTTTTTCCAAAGCAAAATAAAGTTAGTGAGAAGAGAGTCATTGTTTTATAATCTTGCAAATCTCTTTAATAGAAGGCAGCTGGATTTTCTCATGTCTGTTTCCTCATTCTATCTACTGCAATATCTCTCACCGTCTAGTTTCTGGAAAATTCCATCCTGCACTCATGTGAGAGTGAGATAAAAAAGGCAAATAGTGTCCTAGTATTTTTACTAAAATAGTTTTGACCTCATGACCCCACCCCCAGAGTCTTGGGGATCCCTTAGGAGTCCCCAGACCATGCTTTAAAAACTTCTGTACTGGGCTTCCTTGGTGGCACAGTGGTTGAGAGTCCGCCTGCCGATGCAGGGGACATGGGTTCGTGCCCCGGTCCGGGAAGATCCCACATGCCGCGGAGCGGCTGGGCCTGTGAGCCATGGCCGCTGGGCCTGCGCGTCTGGAGCCTGTGCTCTGCAACAGGAGAGACCACAACAGTGAGAGGCCCGCGTACCGCAAAAACAACAACAACAACAAAAAACCAATAAAAACTTCTGTACTAAACTGGATATGTAAGAGTGGAGTCAAACTTCTCCCACCCTCACAGAACTTACATTGCAAGTCTCATTCTCTTATATGCCTTATTTAAGCTCACAACAACCCTATGAAATGGCTGCTTTATTGCTTCCATGTCCCACATGAGGAAACTGAGGACCAGAGGAAATATAATATTAAGGTACTATTGGCAGAATTCAAAATGACAGAGCTGGTACTCGATCCAGAGATGATGCTTATATCTACTACATAACCTGCTTCCTAAAGCACGACATAAAGAGTGAATTTCTTAACCTAGTTTTCAAAAGTTCCACCTAGGTAAGAAAGTGTAATCATCTTTTGAAGAGATCCTTTATAAGACAACTCCCAATCCGGGGTATTCTGTCACAACTGAAAGTATTATCCCAAGGCAGGCCTTTCTTTTTTGGAATGATAGCAAGCGGTTGGGATGGCTGATGTACTCTCAGAATTTGGAAGTGGAGGAGAAGAATGTGTATGGGAGACCTGGCTGGGAAACTGAAGTCTTTGAACAGAGCCCAGCTGTACTGAGAGTTAAAAAAGGAAAAGGTTGTTTGTTGTTTCTAGTCAGCCAGAAGAGTGAGCTGCCATGGCCCACAGGACTCTCTACTTCCCCAAAGATTCATTCCTGGCTGCAGAGATATGGTGACACAGGTTAATAGCTTTTCTCTGCTGAGATCAGACAATAGATCTGGGTGCTACCTATCACTGTACTTATGGGGAATAATGAATTATAGACGTCATTATTGTCAGATGACCCAGCGATGAAACAGAAAATAACTCTGACATCATCATAATTTATTGAAAAATCCTCAGGAATTTTATAAATAAAACTCTCTTTACATATAATCTCTACTTTCTACTACCTCAGTACCATGTAATGAGCTTCTTAGGTATAACTACCATAGAATTATTTCAAGAATTACAAGGTCTGTGAGACTTCCTTGGTGGCACAGTGGTTAAAGAATCTGCCTGCCAATGCAGGGGACTCTTGTTTGATCTCTGGTCTGGGAAGATCCCACATGCCACAGAGCAACTAAGCCCATGTGCCACAACTACTGAACCTGCATGCCACAACTACTGAAGCTGCGCACCTAGAGCCCATGCTCTGCAACAAGAGAAGCCACCACAGTGAGAAGCCCGTGCACCTCAATGAAGAGTAGACCCGCTCACCGCAACCAGAGAAAGCCCACGCACAGCAACAAAGACCCAACGCAGCCAAAATAAAGAAAATTAATTAATTAATTCAAGAAAACCCCCAAACCTTCAATGGCTCTCATTACACGCAAGATGAAGTCTGAAAAGTCTTTGGTGATTTGCCTCTGACTCAGTTTTTCCAGCCTCTCTCATCCTTGGCCACTTCTCCAAGAGCACTGTTGTCATTCTACAGTGACGCTGCTTTTTCTTGCACAGGCTGGAAAGTCCAATCCCTAATTTTCACCCCATAATCTCCTTACCTATCTTCAAGACAATTTAGGGAGCACCTTTTCTCTAAAGCTTACATCAGTTACCAAAGCTGAGTTTATTTATTCATTTAACAGGGAATTCATTGAGTGCCTATGTTATGCCAGAAACTGCTCTAGGGGTTGGGGGTCCTGCTGTCATCAAGGTAGAGACCAAATTCTTATTCTCAATATTACAGAATAGTGTAGGGGAAATGGGTAGATGAAGGGACTTTCACATAATAAAGGAATATGTAATAATAAGTAAATTATAAGTAAATAAACAAGCAAAAAATATAAATAAGAGGATTTCATATGATGCTACAAAAAATAATAAATAAAAAGGCAACATAACAGAGACTAGGAGAGAGTTAAGTGTGGCAGTGTGTTAGACAGAACTATGAGACCCCAAAGATGTCCACACTGTAATCCTGGGAATCTATGATCATGTTATCTTAGATGGCAAAAGGGATATTGCAGATGTGATTAAGACTAAGAACGTTGATATGGGGAGATTATGCTGGATTATTCAGGTGCATCCAGGCTAATCACAAGTCCTTAAAAAATGAGAACATTTCCCAGCTCTGATCAAAGTGTGAGGGGAGAAAAGAAAGAAAGAGAGAGAGAATGATGATTAATAAAGGGGGAAAGGATGCAACATTGCTGGTTTTTCTTAAAAAATAAATTTATTTATTTATTTATGGCTGGATTGGGTCTTCGTTTCTGTGCGAGGGCTTTCTCCGGTTGCGGCGAGTGGAAGCCACTCTTCATCGCGGTGCTCGGGCCTCTCACTGTCACGGCCTCTCCCGTTGTGGAGCACAGGCTGTGGACGCGCGAACTCAGTAGTTGTGGCTCACGGGCCTAGCCGCTCCGCGGCATGTGGGATCTTCCCGGACCGGGGCACGAACCCATGTCCCCTGCACTGGCAGGCGGATTCTTAACCACTGTGCCACCAGGGAAGCCCCAACGTTGCTAGTTTTGAGGATGGAAAAAAGGGACTGTGAGCCAAGGATTTCCTAGAATCTGGGAAAGACAAGGAAACAGATTCTCACCAAGATTGTTCCGAAAGAAACACAGCCCTGCTGATATTTGACACCTGTGAGATGGTGTTGGACTTCTGACCTACTGAACTGTAAGATTATAAATTCATATTGTTGGAATATTACTCAGCCATAAAAAGAAACAAATTGAGTTATCACTTTGTGATTTGTAGTGAGGTGGATGGACCTAGAGTCTGTCATACAGAGTGAAGTAAGTTAGAAAGAGAAAAACAATACTGTATGCTAACACATATATATGGAATCTAAAAAAAAAAAAAAAAAGGTTCTGAAGAACCTAGGGGCAGGACAGGAATAAAGACGTAGATGTAAAGAATGGACTTGAGGACACGGGGAGGGGGAAGGGTAAGCTGTGACAAAGTGAGAGAGTAGCATTGACATATATACACTACCAAATGTAAAATAGATAGCCAGTGGGAAGAAGCTGCATAGCACAGGGGTATCAGCTCTGTGCTTTGTGACCACCTAGAGGGGTGGGATAGGGAGGGTGGGAGGGAGACGCAAGAGGGAGGGGATATGGGAATATATGTATATGTATAGCTTGGTCTGTGAACTAAAAAGCAGAAATTCAGGTGATAAAATTGTTGACTGAGGTCCTTAGCGGAAATGTTTTCAAAACTGTTATCATAATCAGGTATATTTATAGCTTAAAAAAGAAAGTATCCCTTGTGTGTTTATAAGATGAAGAATTTTCCTAATAGTTAAATCTATTTTGGAAAACAAAGTGGAGATACGTGCATTCCATTACTGCAAGCAAGAATTTGTAGAAAGCCTATTTTGTGCCAAAAGAAGCTCATCTCGTGCAAACCCTGCTCCACCCCACTGAGGTCGGTGCACTTATCATTCCTGTTTCACAGATGGCAAACTCAGCCACAGTGGGGATAAGTGACATGACCAAGGAGACAATGCTAGCCAAGGAACCATGACCCCAGGCCTCTGGCTACAGAGATTACATTCTTAAATACCAGACTACATCCTTCCCATCCCTCAAAGAAGAGGCAGAACTAGGAGTTAAACTTTAAGCCTCTCAGGAAAAATGTCAGAGAGCTGTGTGTGGTAAATTTAAAGTTTCTAAAATTTCAGCTATACTACAAGTCATTTTTTTCCTCTCTGTAGTTACTGCCTGGATTAAAGATCATCAAAGAACCCCTTTTATTTATTTATTTTTTTTTGCGGTATGCGGGCCTCTCACTGTTGTGGCCTCTCCCATCGCGGAACACAGGCTCCGGACGCGCAGGCCTAGCGGCCATGGCTCACGGGCTTAGTCGCTCCGCGGCATGTGGGATCTTCCCGGACCAGGGCACGAACCCGTGTCCCCTGCATCGGCAGGCGGATTCTCAACCACTGCACCACCAGGGAAGCCCAAAGAACCCCTTTTAAAATATACTTTTGATGGAGCAAAAGAGGGTAGGCCTAAGAAGGCATACCTTTCCTGAAACTGTCTGCTAAAAAATAATTTGCTTGTTTTCTAACATTATGATCAGAAGGAGAAAATGCAGCTGCTTTTGTCACTGTGATGGATGGCATAAAATATTTTGAATTTAGATAATTTATTTTTTATTTTTACATTTGAACTGCCATCCAAGACAGTTCCAATTTGTGATGTAATCTCCAAAGATTTGTTTTTTGTCTCTAAGTTGAAGGAGTCTGGCAATACCTCTGCTTCAGATGGGTAGTTTATATATTTAACCAGTCAATGCTAAATTACTTTCAATAAAATTAATTCAGGCTGCCACTATCATTGAAGATTATATATATATATATATATATATATATATATATATATATATATATATATATATATATATTCTCTGCTGGTTCAGTTGCCTAAGATGTCCTAGATCAGTTGGAAGAAAATAAATAGAATAAGTAAAATCAATACATGAAAATAAATAACTTCATCTTTAATTTGTTCTATATGTACAGTACTCCCATTCATTAGTTATTCTATTTAAATTATAATGAATTGGTACAGGAGGATGGGTGTCTTTTGAGATTGGGTCTGCTGTGTGGATGAAACTAAAGGCTAGAAATGAAAAAAAATGTTATTGAGTTCTTACTCAGTTCTCTTATTGATTCACTGGATAAATTATATTGCATCTTATTTGTTTGTCCGGCCACTGATACAAGAAGATGCCTTAGTTCATTTCCGCTGCTATAACAGAACACCATAAACAATGGAAATTTATTTCCCATAGTTCTGGAGCCTGGGAAGTTTAAAATCAAGGTGCCAGTAGATTTCGTATCTGGTGAGAGCCTGCTTCTTGGATCCTAGATGGCCATCTTGTTGTGTCCTCACATAGCAGAAAGGGAGAGGGAGATCTCTGGGGTCTTTTTCATAAGGGCACTAATCCCATTCATGAAATTTCCACTCTCTGACCTCATCACCTCAAAGTTCCTACCTCCAAACCCATTACATTGGGGATTAGAATACAACATATGAATTTTGGGAGAGTCACAAATGTTCTGTCTATAGCAAAGGGTAACAGGAAACTCTTGTGAATACTACTTACCTCCCTGATAGTCATCCTTCTTAACAGTACCAATTGATTCATCAAATTCTCACTGCATACCAGGCACCGTCCTGGATATTGGTGGAGTTGCAAATACAAATCTCATGTAAATCTTGATCTTAAAACACTTATAGGGCTTCCCTGGTGGCCCAGTGGTTGAGAGTCCACTTGCCGATGCAGGGGACACGGGTTCGTGCCCCGGTCCGGGAAGATCCCACATGCCGTGGAGCGGCTAGGCCCGTGAGCCATGGCCGCTGAGCCTGTGCGTCCGGTGCCTGTGCTCTGCAACGGGAGGGGCCACAACAGTGAGAGGCCCGCGTACCGCAAAAAAACCCAAAAACAAACAAACAAAAAAAACAAAAAACCACATATACTACAATAGTGTAATCGTATAAATTTATACTATAATAATATTAGTTTAAATATATACTATAAGTATAAAATACAGTATCATAGAAAAGCTGTCATTATAGTGATGGCATATACGTGTTATTCTTACGTGTCCTTTGAAACCTAAATCTAAAGCTATCTCCTCAGTGAAGCTTTCCCTGATGCCCCCAGGCTGTCTCCTCTGTGCACATATGATTTGTAAATTGAGTTTCTGTAATTCATCTGTGTTAATACAGTGGATACTTATCTCTCTTCCTGAATTTAAAGCTCTGTGGAGAAGGGAGTGTGTCTCAGTCCTCTTTGTACCTCTACCTTGACTAGGCCAAAGAAAGATGGCCATGGTGTTTGTTAAATAAGTAAATAAATGAATCAATAAATGATGCAAAGTAGCAAGAGTATTTGAGGAGAGTAAAGGAAATAATAGGATAGGGGTGAGATCATGGGGAGCTTTGAGTTCTGGGCAACAGAATTCAGGAGCAAAATTGTGATACAGTGAAAAGGGCATGAACTGTCATGAAACCTTCAGCAAGGTAAGAATAATAGCTAACTTTGTTTTTTAGAATAGCTGACCTTTATTGAGTGTTTATTTACATGCCAGGCAGTGTTCTAAGTGCTTTATGTATATCACTTTAAGTATTCCTCACATTAAGTAAGTCCAATTATCCCATATTACAGAAGAGGAAACTGAGGCCCAGAGAGGTAATTAATTCCACAAGATGGCATAGCTAGCAATGGTGAAGCCAGTATTTAAATGTAGACATTCTAATTACTATTTTAGAGCTACCTCTAGTTAGCTCTATCTGGGGAATATATCTAAGCCTTATTTTTTTTTCTTTAAGATGGGATCTGCAGGACCTATCTTATCAGAATGTTATCATAATTTAATATAATAAAGTATATAAACTGTCTAGTATAGTACACAGCAAAGTCTATGTCAATAAAAAAAAACATGTTATTTCCTCCCCTCTTCATCAGTCAAAAGTTTTAAAACAACAACAGGTTTTTGTGCAGGATATATAACAATATTAGAACCATGCTTCTCATGAATTGCATTGAGGAAGGATACTTGGAATTATTTCCTTGGACCAGTTTAGCATTAACATCCACTGGGGACTATGAAACAGAATTACAGGAATACTAGAGGGTAGAGTGTCCAAGAGACCATTAAAAGGGTCAGTCTGATCTTTGGCATATTTGTTGACTGGTTCTATAAAAATGCAGGAAAACTTAACAGATACTGTTTATGTAATAAGAGTGAAGTTGGTGAGCCTCAGATTTGCACTGAAGTCTCAGGGGAGTCTGAATGTAGTGGGAATATCATTATCAGTCACTTCCACTTAAATACTGTGCCTATTTAATCAATCAGACAAAGAGGGCAAATCAACATGGTTCCCTTTAGACCTTAAAATGAAAACCTTCTACTTAGAAGAATTCAGAGTCACCACAGCAGTTATGTTCTTAATGCTGCAGTAGAACATGTAAACACCCAACCATGGAGATCATGTAGAGGCTTAGGAAGTAAGTGAGGAAAAATGTAATCTCTGATCCTCTCTATTTTTCCTAATATTGTCCAGATTACCTTAGTTTGTTCTGGTCTCTTAAAAATGTTGAAAGAATCTTCAGTCTTTAAAAAGGCAGATTTTACATACAATTTATAAATTAGATACAGACATAAAGGACTTCCCCACCCCTACCAAAAAAAAAAATCACTATGTCGATTCACATACCACTGGGAAAATAATCAGTTAAAGTGAGTCAGCCAGATAATTGGTACCTCAATATGATCAATATCTTTAAGTCCTGAATTCAGAGTTCTTGTAGTCTAAGGCAATTTTGTATGCAGATGCTAAATATGTATTACCTGGGTTTTCTTTTTTTTTGTGTGTGTGTGTGTGTGTGTGTGTGGTACGTGGGCCTCTCACTGTTGTGGCCTCTCCCGTTGCGGAGCACAGGCTCCGGACGCGCAGGCTCAGCGGCCATGGCTCACGGGCCCAGCCGCTCCGCGGCATGTGGGATCTTCCCGGACCGGGGCACGAACCCGTGTCCCCTGCATCGGCAGGCGGACTCTCAACCACTGCGCCACCAGGGAAGCCCACCTGGGTTTTCTTAAATCCTATATGTACAACTGAGTACTCACCTCTTCCTGCTCAGCTATGTGGAAGTTAACTACTAGATTTCTACATAAATTATTTTAGGGGGACCTAGGTTGTCTTTGTTTTGTTTGTTCGTTTTCTGACATCCTGTTAATTTCTAATAATTTCTTAAAATTGTTTAGACAAGAAACTGCCTTTCCATGCTTGTTTGATCAGATAACAACCTAATTGCAGAATTGCTTCTTAGTGTTATCTAAATCAAAATCAACTTGGCAGCTAACTTATAATTTCCCATTATTAGTGCCCCACAAGCCACCGAGCTTCTTTCTTGTGGTATACTGAATAAAATGAATGGGTGAAAGTCTTTTTCTTTTTTTTCCCCACCGTATGTTGCTCCAGTCACAGCTTGGTGAGTGTGTGTGTGTGTGTGAATGTGTGTAGACAATCTAAATAACTTTAAATATATTGTAGTAGTTAATTTTATGTGTCAACTCAGCTGGGCCACTCTGCCCAGATATGTGGCCAAACATAATTCTGGGTGTTTCAGCAAGGGTGTTTTTGGATGAGATTAACACTTAAATTGGTGGACTTTGAGTAGAGCAGATTGCCCTCTGTAATGTGGGTAGGCCTCATCCAATCAGTTGAAGGCCGGAATAGAACAACAGGCCAACCTCTTCTGAGCAAGAGGGAATTCTACCAGCACATGGCCTGAGGACTTAGACTGCAAGATTGGCTCTTCTGTGATTTTCCAGCCCAATGGCCTTTAGATCTGAATTGCAACGTTGGTTCTTCTCTCATCCATCTCCAGTCTGCTAACCTACCCTGTAGTTTAGACTTGCCGGCATCTGTAAACATGAGTCAGTTCTTTAAAATAAATCTCTTTATATTTATATACACATTCTATTGATTCCAACTCTCTGGGAAACCCTGACCAATACATTGGCATTCTCTAATTTTTTATTAAACAATCAAAGAATAGAACTTAGTGGTAGCAAAATGTATATTATTGTTGTCAAATTTGTCTCTCAGTGCAAAACCAAATGATTTGTTTTCTTTCTTTTGTCCATTCAGTTGTGTTTTGATTTAAAAATCTATGTTTATATGTATTAGAGATGAATAACAGTTAACACAATAAATTATATATTAGCCTCAAATTTCTCACTGAGAATACCTCTAAGGGATGGGATAAGAAATGCAGAATATTGAGTAGCTGCTGGTGCCCTTTTGGAGAAGAAAGTGCTGGGCCAAAGTCTTTACAGTGCAGCTTCTTGGCATCTGATTTTTGTTGCTGAAGAAGTGCTTAAGACTGTTTTAAGACCACATAAGACCAGCTATGGTCTTGTGGGGGGTGCTTCTATTTACCAGAAGAAATCCCTGCTGAGACCAATTGACCTAGGTATACAGAGAAATAGACTTCTGAAGGTAAAAAGTCCACTTATCTGTGATTACGGGGAGTAGTTTTGGTGATTAGGTATATCATCTCTCAGTACTTCTCAAGCTAGAGTACTGAAGTATTCCATGGATATATGGGAAACTATAGGATAAATGTAGTCCAGTTTTCCGTAGAGTCAATTTTTCAGCTTTATTGGAAAGATTAATAAAAGTACATGGCCAGTAAGTTTAAAATGTTATTTCTTTCAGTTTTTTATAGCTACAGAAAGTTTATTAGTGGTTACTAGGGGCTGGGGCATGGGGGGGTTGGGGAGTGACTGATAATGGGTGTGAGATTTCTTTAAAATTATTTCATAGTGAAACAAACATAAATATATTACGGACCAGAATGCAAAACTTGCACAAATTTTACAAAATTGCTAAGGAAGTCTTTACAGATACGTGGCTTCCGGTGGATTCCTAATCATCATCTGTTTCCCAGAATGAGTTAAGATTTGATTCTCTATTGCCCACAGCAATACAGCTTTTTTAAAAAAACGTATTTATTTTACTTATTTACTTTTGGCTGCATTGGGTCTTCATTGCTGCATGTAGGCTTTCTCTAGTTGTGGTGAGCAGGGGCTACTCTTGGTTGCGGTGCGCGGGCTTCTCGTTGCGGTGGCTTCTTTTGTTGCGGAGCATGGGATCTAGGCGTGCAGGTTTCAGTAGTTGTGGTGCACCGGCTTAGCTGCTCCGTGGCATGTGGGATCTTCCCAGACCAGGGCTCGAACCCGTGTCTCCTGCATTGGCAGGTGGATTCTTAACAACTCTGCCACCAGGGAAGTCCAGCAGTACAGCATTGATTAAAAACAGTTTCAAAAATATGGTCTTGGAATAGACTGGCTTTAGGAAATGACAAGTATTGAAGAAAAGAGGAGAGGATGAGCTCCACTTGAGAGATCCCGTTTCCTTCCTTGAATTAAAAGTGAACTAACTCTCGCAAAGAAGAGGCAATAGAAAGCAGGAGCTACAAACAGAGAGGTTTTTTTTTTCTTTTTGGACAGACAGTTTTAATGACACAACTGTTTTGTTTTATAGTTCCTTTTCCCACGAAAACCCCTTTTTGGTAAATGTTATTACTACAGTCTCTATTTTAGTTCTCATTTTAAGAGCTACCATTTATTGAGAACTTCTACTTCTAGGTCTATATGTGGATTTTCATATTTACTCCTTTCAACAGCTCCTAGTAGAGGTTATGGATTTGCCCTCAGGTCTCCAGAGCTGGTTGTTCGGGTACATCGCCACTTTTTGGCTCCCCCTATTCTTGCTATCCTGGTGTAACCAGCAAAGCACATTTACTGGGCAGTAGACATGTCAAGGGTGAAAGTATTCACATTCAGATAATACTGTGCTGTTGTTTTCAAAGCAGTCCATGTTTCATGAGCCTGCAACAAAAGGAAACTCAAGTCACTATCTCTGAGTATTTAGAACACATGCTGCATCATTTATTCTGATTATCATGCAGGTATTCTCAAAAGACTGAGAGAAATACAGTGGAAGAATAATACCGAGTAGGGTTTGGTTTTCACACTTTTAGTGACCTGTTTACTTCAGTGCTCAAATGTTTGCAGTATGTGAGGGGCCACAGTATGAACAAATGTAGTAGGGTCTTGTTACATTATGGTATCTGTCAGTTGATTACAACAATGGTCTACAATTATAGGCAGGAGTGTACTTGAAAATTTCAATATTCCATAAAGCAGACACAGTCTACCAGCTTATGTAATTATTTAATTTGCCAAATAAACAAATGTCTTGTTTTAATACTTCTACATGATGCCTGTTGGAGAAAAACAGGTATAAAACTAAATGCATTATTCAAGCTGGTGTTTTTCATCAACAGATGCTAAGCAGAAACTGATCCTAGTGCATGAGCTAAAACCCAGCCAAGCAGAATAAGGATAGGACCCAGGTCCCAGAAGAAGGACTTCAATTTCTTTATGACATTATACAACCCTCATGCCTGGTGATAGTGAGAGCCTGATACATGTTAAAAGAAAGAAAAATAAGTGAAGGAATTAATTAATTTATTAATTGTATGTTTTTGTTTTCTAATTTGCTAAATTGTAGAGGGAAATCATGAATAATTGAAATTCTCAGATAATTCAGCAGTTTCATTTGACCTAGAGTTTCAATGTCATCTTCCATCAAAAAGGTAAGCATGAAATAAAACTGCCTAATGAAAGTTTCTTCTTTATTTCTCTTGGGGTGAGAATATAAATAAATATGAAAGTGTACAAGAAGCAAGCAAATGAAGGAATGACATTAAAGGCTTAGATAATTATCATGGAGGAAAATTAGTTACTGAACGGCTAAGGGGGAACTGAAATGTGATCATGATCCATCCATCTACCTACCCAAACATGTAATAATTAATTCACTGAAACTTGAGAATAATGACCTTGATGGATAAGACAAGCACCTTACCTTTGTAGTCTAGCTAGGGAGATTGGGTACAGAAGACAAATAATTCCAGGGTGACATTTGAGAGCTATTCATATGTGAACAGCCTGCAAAGGGGAGAGAAAAAGGAAGGACAAATGCCTTCCTGGGAAGAAGGAAAAAGCTTAAGAAAGGAGGGACATTTGATCTTAATCTTGATAGAGGAGGTGGAATTTACCAGACGAAAGCCACTTCATGGGGAGGGAAGAGCAGGTATAGCTCAGGGCAGCTAGAGAGAAAAAGTAGGAATTGGGCTGGTGGTATGTTAATGCCAGCTGAAGCCATGCCTATATAAAAAGAGAGATAGTGTGTATGTATAACTGAATCACTCTGTTGTACACCTGAAACTAACACAATTGTTAATCAACTGTACTCCAATATAAAATAAAAAGTTTAAAAAATAAAAAAATTAAATTAAAAATAATAAAATAAAATTTTAAAAGAGATGGTGCAAGGCCATTTGTTTCTAATGCAAATACCTGATCAGCCAGTGTGTTTCCCCATGTATTTGGACTGTGATCTGGGTTCCAGTAATCCTGCAAATATATGTGTCTTTTGAGATGTAGGAACTGGTTTGATGGGTCCTCCAATAAAAATGGTGCTCCCAACGCTCCTGTAATTGAGTCCAAAAGCACAGCATCTCTTACGGCAATGTTTTACATTCAGTGTTTCCTCTTAAAGAAACTGTGTCCTTTTAAAGCAGCTGTGGTCTTTGGGAGGATGGACAACTGAGAAGGAAACTCTGGAAAAGCTATGCCCTGGGGAAGAAGGCTGCTCCTCAGTCCTTTGGCATCATCGTACTGTCACAACCCTATGTGACCTGCATATCGTACAGCATGAAAAACAGTGCTGTGTGGTGGTGGAGAAGATTTTCAGAGTTTCTGTTCATGCATGGGAGCCTGCAGACTTAAATTCAAATTTCAGCTCTGTCACTTTTTTAGGCAAGTTGCTTAGTTTCTCTGAGCTCTAGATTTCTTGTCTGTAAAGGGTACAATAATAATAAAAACAATAATAACACAGTAAGACAATAACAGCCTTACTATAAGGATTGGATACATTAATACATATAAACCACTTGGTTCAAACCTGGAAGTCTACAATCTTATTCTTGCTTTCCTAGCCTTCCAAAATAGAACATATCTTTCATTTTGAAGTAGACTGACCCAAATCTGACACTGTAGTTAAAAATGTTAACATTGATAGAACCTTCTTTAAATCAAACAGGCTTGCATTTTCTATCTTCTTCCCACTCTAGAATTAAGAAAAAAAATAATTTTTAAAACCCATACTTCTTTAGGATCTTGAAATTTTAACAGTCTAGATTGTGCTTTCATTCTTAAAAAAACTGCAATCAGGGCTTCCCTGGTGGTGCAGTGGTTGAGAATCTGCCTGCCGATGCAGGGAACACGGTTCGTGCCCCAGTCCGGGAAGATCCCACATGCCGTGGAGCGGCTGGGCCCGTGAGCCATGGCCGCTGAGCCTGCGCGTCCGGAGCCTGTGCTCCGCAACGGGAGAGGCCACAACAGTGAGAGGCCCACGTACCGCAAAACAAACAAACAAAAATAAAAACTGCAATCATGTTCAGAGTTGTAACTTGAATCAATATAAAGGAAGAACATACTCCTGATTAATTCATGATAACAATATAATCTGTTCATTGCTTGTGATAAAGAAGCATTTATTAAGAATCTAATTGTAAGTAATGTTACATTAGACACTCTACATCTTCATCATTAACAAGCCTTCATTGACAAATAATCTCTATAGATCAGGGTTACAGTGAGTTTGCTATAAGATATGAAACCTCCCTTCTATAGGAGAGGGGATGAAGGGTCCAAGATACAAAATAAAACAAGGCAACACAGGATTTGATTGTGCTAAGGGAGATTAGGAGAAGGTGTTGATATGAAGCATTGGAGCACTGGAGCATAATCAGACATTTTCATGGTCAGGGAAATTGCTTAGCCTATTCCTTGGAGAAAATAATATATTTAGCATAATGGGAGAAGGGGCAAGTCTTTTAATTTGAAACTGAAAGAATGATGTGAGCAAAGGTATGACATTAGGAATCTAAAGACCAATGTCTGAAAACAATGGTTAGAGGTGGCTGGATTAGAGTTTTAAATAAATAATACATAAATAAATAAATAAGTTAACATTTATTGAGCATTATGCTGAATGTTTTACCTGAATTACCTTATTTAATACTCACAACAAACCTAAGAAGTGGTACTGTCTACTTTATTATGTAGACAAGGAAACTAAGGCACAGAAAAGTTACATAATATGTTCAAGGCTACAGAGCTAGTGGGAAGGGGAGGTGGAATTCTCTCTTCAGAGCCACTGCACTATATTATTACTAAGAGAGAGGAATGCTTGGGGCCAGATAACAGTAACAATAATTATAAAAATGTTTTGTATTTACAGAAAAAAGGAAATAATCATTCTTTACACATTCCTTATGATCTCATGCTTTCCCAAGCTTGGTCTTGAGCTTTAAGCAGCATTCTAGTTATCAGCTCTATTATTTCTAGTTTAATTTGTCAATCTAGTCAGCTCTAGTTCTAAACAGATATTGAAAATGACAGCCTCTCTGGATATTATACATCTATCAAGCTGCCTCTGGGTGAAAAACACTGTACTACTAATGGAGGATTGAAAAATGACTCAGGGGACTTCCCTGGTGGTGCAGTGGTTAAGAATCCACCTGCCAATGCAGGGGACACGGGTTCAAGCTGTGGTTCAGGAAGATCCCGCATGCTGCGGAGCAGCTAAGCCTGTGCACCACAACTACTGAGCTTGCGTGCCACAACTACTGAAGCCCGCGGACCTAGAGTCCATGGTCCACAACAAGAGAAGCCATTGTAATGAGAAGCCCATGCACCGCAATGAAGAGTAGCCCCCGCTCACTGCAACTAGAGAAAGCCTGCATGCAGCAACAAAGACCCAATGCAGCCAAAAATAAATAAGAAAATAAATAAATTTTTTTAAAAAAGAAAAAAGGAGAATGACTCAGATGTATTGTCTATTTATAAAAAGTTAGCAATTTTATTTATTCAATGATTTAAAAATAAAAAGCAAATGTCAACTTCAGAAGATAATAGTAACAGATGCCAGAAGTAATACTGACCCGCTGCTAGGTAATCTAATCAATATAATCAAACTAGCATGTCTGTGGAAGCTATCCTCTAAGATGACCCCCAAAGATCACTGCCTCCTAGTATTCCTATCCTGTGTTGTCCCCTCTTTCACTTAGTAGGGTTGACATGTATAACCACAGGATACTGAGGCAATGACAGTGTGTGATTTCTGTGGCTAAAACATAAAAGACATTACAGCTCCTGCCATGCCCCGCTCTTGGATCACTTGCTCTAAAGGCAGTCAGCTGCCATGTGTGAGGGCACTCAAGCAGCCCGGAGGGAGAGGCCCCCATGTCAAAGAACTGAAGTGTCCCACCAACAATCATGTAAGTGAACCACCTGGGAATCTGATGCTTTTGCTCCAGTCAAACCTAAAGAAGACTACAGCCCCCATTAATGTCTTTACTGCAACCTCATGAGAGATCCTAAGTCAGAACCTAAGACACTTCCAAATTGCCGACCCTTAGAGACTGTGAAATAATAAGTGTTTATTGTTTTAAGCTGGTAAGGTATGGGGAAATTAGTTATGCTGTAGTAGATAACGAATACAATGCATTATGAGCACTAACAAATGTCAAGGTAAACTGTTAATCACCAGAGTTGAGACTAGGATGAAGTAAGTGAGGTCAGTAGGGCATAAAATATAAGAAGGAATTAACTCGCATAGAAAATGCACTTATGGTTACCAGAGGGGATAGCAGGGGGGATGGAGGGGCAGAGAGATAAAACAACAAGGACCTACTGTTTAGCACAGGGAACTCTACTCAGTAGCTTGTAATAACCTATAATGGAAAAGAATTTGAAAAAGAATATATATATGTATAACTGAATCACTTTGTTGTACACTTGAAACTAATGCAACTGTAAATGAATCATACCTCAATTTAAAAAATACAAAAAAAGAAGGAATTAACTCTTAAGGTTATACAAATTTTATGCCATAAGACCTTCACTTGCCTCACCCTAGTTCCTACTCTGATAATCATCGTTGCATGGAAAGACAAACAATAAATAATCCTTGCCACTAAGGAACTCACGTTATATTCAGAGCTTTAAAATAATTATAAAAAGATATATTGTGACTAGATATCTGAAGGGGGAGTGATTAATTCCAATATTGGCAGGAAGGCCTCACAGAGAAGTTGGTTTTGAGTTAACCTTCAGAAGATGTAAAGTTTCCACAGCCAGGAGGAAAGGAGTGGAAACAAAGAGCATACATGTCATGCTGAAGAAGCTTGGAGGGCCGAGGAACAGAGGGGCAGAGTAAGGCACATGTTCAATGACCCTCGCTTTGCCAATGTGATTGAAAGGTAGGGTTGTTTGTGGTGTAGATGTGTCAGAGATAATGTTGGAAAGATAAGTTGGAGCTCCATTCGGAAGGATTATTGCCATCATACCAAGGAGTTTGGACTTTATAAATAATTATCATTCCTGAACAAGAAAAATGATAGGATAGATATACTTTTAAAATTGTTGTTCTATTGTGATAAAATATACATAACATAAAACTTACCATTTGAACTATTTTTCTGGGGTTTTATCTTGTTCCTTCATCTGGTACATAGCCCTCTGCCTTTTCATCTTGTGTATCTTTCTATGAATGTGGTTTTTGTTCCACAGGCCGCAGGATTGTAGTTCTTCTTGCTTCTCTGAACCATTTTTTATTGTATAATTCAGTGACATCAAATATATTCACAGTGCTGTGCAACCATCACCAGTATCTCCAGACTTCATCATCCTCAGTAGAAACTCTGTACCCTTTAAACAATAACTCCCATTACCCTCTCCCCCAGGCCCTTGTATTTTGTGTCTGACTTACTTCACTTAGCATAACATCTACAAGGTTTACCCATGTTGTAGCATAGGCCAGCATTTCATTCCTTTCTAAGGCTGAATAATATTGTGTATGTATATGCCAACATTTTGTTTATCTATTCACAGATTAACCTTTGCAAAGTCCTTTGTCAGTGTTGTGGAGGACAGGTGGTAAAAGGAAGAGAGCAGAGTGAGAGATACAAAGTCGGATGCTCTTCGAATAGTCCAGATGAGAGATTAGTAGGACCAGAATCAGGTAAGTGACAGCAGGAATGGGAAGACAGGATTGATTTGGAGAGAACAGGAAACTCTCATTCATTTGGGCTGATTTCTGTGGATGAACCAGCATCAGAATTTTGGTTTTACCTGGGATTTGTTAATAGGTGACTTTTCAAATTTCTCTTCATTCTTTTTGAAGAAAATGTGTCAGTTACAGCGTTACATGTTTAATGTAGACTTTTTCTGTTAAAAAAAGGGAAACAAAGGTTGTGGCTAGGCAAGTAGACCCAGTACCATCAATATCTAATAAATATTTCTAAAAAAACTATGTTTAGAATATAATTTACAGCCACATAAGAAATTACAGTAATTGCTTAAAATAGTGTTACTTGGAATCATCCAAAAGTAAAACCAATATTCTGTACCATAATTATCCTGGTGCATTGTACAATAACTAAGAAAAAAGTGCTATTCATAAATCTTAGCAGAGAGACATGCTTTAAAATATAATCCATAGCTATTTTAAGCTCTAATAATTCTGTCTTTTGTAAATCTTCCATCTCTTTGCTCATGGAAAATGTTCCATCTCTTCTTCCCCCCACCTCCCAGAACAAAGTTCCTACCTCAGCATTATGCGCCCAACAGGTACCCAATAAATATTAATTGGTGGTGATAAAAACATCACCCATGAGAGAGACAGAAAGCAGTATTTATTATCCTACTTCACAAATGAGAAAATTGATACATGGAGATGAAATGACTCACTCAAGGTCACATAGTAAGTCAGTGGCAGGGCTGGAAATAAAATGGAAGTAATATAGAAGGACATGCTATTATCCTCTATGCTTGAGAAATTTCCCCTCCCTTTTTCATTCTGGCTTATCAACCTTGAAAGTTAGTGAGAGCAAGATCAGAGTTTTGTGTTTGTAAGCCTAGATAATACTGCTGGGGATTGAAACTGAACCCTGAGTTTTATTATTCTTTCGGTTTTAAAATATGTGTGTGTGTGTGTGTGTGTGTGTGTGTGTGTGTGTGTGTGTGTGTGTTTTAATGTAGGCAGTATCAGCCAGGTTAGTTTTAAACTTTATAATCATAAGCTGTAAAAAAAGTCTTTCTCTCTTCCTTTCCAACTCTCTATATACCCTCCTTGCTTTAATGCTGTATCACAGTCAGTTGTAATAGGACCTGTCAAGCTTCGTCCTATTATCTAAACATTTCTGGAATATCATTTGCAAAAAGTCTGTATGGCAGAAATAAGGCAGACACTTAAGAGTGTGGAGAGATTTGAGATCACAACTCTCCCCATGCAAGTCCAGAGGACCAGAGATCCAGAGTCACTTCTTACTCCTGCATCTCCATTTTACGCTCTGCAAAACAAGGCTGGATCATATGATCTCTAATATTTTGAACTGGAATATATTCATAACAAATAGGTCCTTAACTGGAAATTTCTTTCTCTGTATGGTATTATATCATTGGAAGCATACAGAATATGCTAAGTGGGCACAGCCCCTACTACTTGTCAAGGAATTTACATGCTGAGACTTATTTCTGTCCGAACTGAGATAGACAGAAATAAGTGAAAGGGAAGTCAAAATAGACCTGGCCAATAATTAAAGCAAAACAAATAAAAATGTATTTTATTGGAATAAAAATGTATTTTATTCCAATAAAAATGATGAGCACAAAGAGATGAGTGCCCATCGCAGGCTGATAGGCAGTGTGGAGGTAAGGGAAGCTATATAATTAGAAGTGGAAAGACTTCGTATATTGCCATCGACCAGGGGAGGTTGAAAAAAAGTCTTTAAATTTGATAATGGGGAAATGACTGAATAGTCTATATATTATGTTCATGACTGTGAAATGGTCTATATACTATACTGATAACTGTTCCTACTTGTGGTAGGAACCTATACACTGAAAAGATCAGAAAGCCTGATGTGTAACTTAAGACGCAGAATGAAAGGGCAGAGTCTGATGGCAGATTCCTTTTTCTCCCATGCAGAGGGGTCTCATTTAGAGCTCCCTCTTGGTAAATCCAAGAGACATAACTTCGCATGTCCAGCTCACTCTTCCTTTTTCTTCTTGAGAATGAGCTGCCCTTTCTCAGAACTTGCTGTTCTGGTTCTGCAACCTGAAATCGTATATGAAATTCACCTAATTCTGGGGTCCTGTCACCTGGCCCTGTACGTACTTATACTATGCTACATTTTCCTAGTTAGCCTCTCAGTGATAAAGGAAATGGGTTGCTTTACATAATCAACTCTGGTTTATTTCTCAACTTGATCAAAATCAGGACTCAGAAGGGGAGTGCTGTGTGTCAGAAGGTGTCAGAGAATCCAACAGGTGTGTTGTCACAGAGCCTCACTAAGAAACAGGGGAAAAAAATTTAAAAAAGAGCATAGACTGGGGCACTCAACTATCAGGAGCTTGTCATCCCTGGATGGCTGCAACTGTAAACTCCTTCCCTCATGTAACCTTCAATGTCTATGAAGGATTTGATGGGGACACTAAAAGTCTGGCAGATTCACAGGATAGGCCCTCATCTAGCTATTTCCCTTAGGTGCTGGGTGATACTGAAGTTTATACTGGAGAAGGAGATTAGCAGTACGGTCCTGCCACAAGCTCAAAAATACTTAGGAATGGGATTCTGCAAGTAAAGCACTTAGCACTCAGTATAAGCAAGTAAAGAATAATATTTATTATTTACTATTTTGTTGGACTGAGTCTCCGTCTCTATCCGTAAAATGTTTATGTCTTTAAAAAAAGATGAAATAAGTGCCCAGGCAATTATGTGTGCTTATAAATTAAGTACTAAAATAAAGTATAAATAGTCACTAGTAATTAAGTACAAAAAAGGATGGGGAGAAAAGGATATACAGATGTCTTGGAAATATGATAAAATTTTCAAAGATCTCTCTAATTGAAGGAGAAATTTTATAATTTTGTGAGAGATTAAAATACTCATGTTTAGGTTCATATTTTTTGGACTTGAATATTCTCTCTGTTGTAAAGAATTTTCTTTACAAATAATGAAATTGTTATTTTTTTCCTTCCCACTCTAAACTTTAATCACTGACCCAAAACTTTGTGGCAGAAGATTGAAGAGTTGTATTTTAGTATAATGGATTCTCTTGCTTGGCTGCAATTCACATAAAGTTGAGAGAGAGAGAGAGAGGAGAAATTTGGATTGTGAGAGAAAAACTGTGAAGAAGAAAAAAAAAGTATGAAGGAGAACAGAGAAATCAAGGAAAGAAATCAAAGGAAGGAGACACGGAAGAAGGGAGGTTACAAAGGTTACAAAAGGTGAAAAGCCATGGGGAAAGGGGCAGGGCAAATAGGGGAAGCATAGACAGAAAACAAAGAGGGTTGATGGAAGCGAACTGGAAAAAAAGAGGTGCTGAACTACAGGACCAGCTTACAAATCCCCATGATTTTATTAAACTGTCTGTTAATAAAACACTTCGAAACTGAACTTTTAACTCGGGAACTTCGGCTTTATTGACGTTACCATTGCCAATGTGTCTAGTACTTTGAAAAGCAAACAGAAACTGGTATTACCTGAGTTTAACTTCTGTCTGTTTTAACCCGCTCTCAGTGCACTAACATACACCCACATACGTGCTCACACGCATGGCCACGTAATTCCCTGGGTCATAGTTTTGACACTGGCAGGTCTTTTATTAGTTCTGAATTTTGTGGACAGACATCTGTGACTCACAAAAGGCAGCATTTTATATGATTCAATCAATGGTGACTCCTTCTGTGTCACTGCCTATGTGTGTGGACGGGATTCTCAACCCTAGAGCCATGACTAATGGTGGCACGTGGGTAGGAAAACAGTTTTTCTACAACATCAAGAGTGCTCAGTGAATCTAGTCACAGGCAGTGGCATTTTTTCTCCCACCAAGTTATTTTCCAGTTTACTCTCACTACGCACCTCTTTGACAGCATCAATCAATCTTAAGCCAAAGTGAGTAGGTAAAATTAAGAACAAAATCGCTTTTAAAAAAAAATATATAGTTCCCATCTGTTTAGGTAATACCTTTCAAAATTGAGTTCTTTTTTTTTAATTTGGTTGCATCAGGTCTTAGTTGCAGCAGATGGGCTCCTTAGCTGTGGCATGCAAACTCTTAGTTGCAGCATGCATGTGGCACCTAGTTCCCGGATCAGGGATTGAACCCAGCTCCCCTGCCTTGGGAGCGCAGAGTCCTATCCACTGCTCCACCAGGGAAGTCCCAAGAACAAAATCTTATATAATAAACTAAAACTATATCAGGGAATACAGGCTCTCTGAGGAAGTGGAGGGCTGCAGTGATGACTGAGAAGGTCCATTCCTTCTATGCAGAGAAGAAGGCAAAGGGAAGGATCGGAGGTGCTGACAGTATTGTGGGGAAGAAAATGTGAGCTTAAAAGCTCTTGTCAAAAACAAACAAACAAAAACAAACAAAAAAACCTTCCAAGACAAATAGGACTTGGTTACTAACTCTGGTTTGAAAAACAAGAGCTGGAACTATGCTAGAGAAACAGGCCAAAGGCAGTTTATTTCTTCCCCTGTCTAAAACCAGAAGGCATACTTGTACTTTATGGATAGATCTGACCATAAGCCAACAACATCGGCATGACCCTTCACATTGTTTCATGGATGGGTCAGCCCCAAGGCCTGCTTTACTTACTCAGTGAAGCACTTTCCAAATATGTGCATTGTCCATATTTCCTCTTCATGAGCAATAGGGCTGTTTCATTTTTAAAAGTGCCCTGTTACAATACTACAAAACTATGATAATCAAAACAGCATGGTATTGGCATAAAAACAGACATATGAGACTAGAGAGCCCAGAAATAAACCCACACACCTTCAGTCAATTAATCTTCGACAAAGGAGGCAGGAATATACAGCAGAAAAAAGACAGTCTCTTCATCAAGGGGTGTTGGGAAAGCTGGATAGCCACATGTAAATCAATGAAGTTAGTACATTCCCTCATACCATACACAAAAAATAATCTGAAAATGGTTTAAATACTTAAATATAAGACACGACACCATAAAACTCCTAGAAGAGAATATAGGCAAGACATTCTCTGACATAAATCATAGCAGTGTTTTCTTGGTCAGTCTCCCAAGGCAAAAGAAATAAAAGCAAAATTAAACAAATGAGACCTAATTAAACTTAAAAGCTTTTGCATAGCAAAGGAAACCATAAACAAAATGAAAAGTCAACCTACAGATTGGGAGAAAATATTTGCAAACAATGCAACCTACAAGGGCTTAATTTTCAAAATAAACAAACAGCTCATACAACTCAATATCAACCAAACAAACAACCCAATCAGAAAATGGACAGAAGACCTAAATAGATATTTCTCCAAAGAAGACATAGAGATGGCCGACAGGCACATGAAAATATGCCCAACATTGCTAATTATTAGAGAAATGCACATCAAAGCTACAATGAGGTATCACCTCACACCAGTTAGAATAGCCATCATCAAAATGTGTACAAATAACAAATGCTGCATAGGGTGTGGAGAAAAGGGAACCCTCCTACACGGTTGGTGGGAATGTAAATTGATGCAGCCACTATGGCGAACAGTATGGACGTTCCTTAAAAAACTAAAAATAGAATTACTATATGATCCAACAATCCCACTCCTGGGCATATATCCAGAAAAGATGAAAACTATAATTCGAAATGATACATGCACCCCAATGTTCATACAATAGCCAAGACATGGAAGAAACCTAAGTTTCCATCAATGAATGGATAAAGAAGATGTGGTACATACATACAATGGAATATTACTCAGCCATAAAAAGAATGAAATAATGCCATCTGCAGCAGCATGGATGGACCTACAGATTATCGTACTAAGTGAAGTAAGTCAGACAAAGACAAATATCATATGATATCACTTATTTGTAGAATCTAAAAAATGATACATGTGAACGTATTTACAAAACAGAAATAGATTCACAGACATAGAAAACAATCTTATGGTTACCAAAGGGGGAAAGGGGGAGAGAGAAATTAAGAGTTTTGGATTAACAGATACACAGTACTACATATAATGTAGATAACCAACAAGGACTTACTGTATAACACAGGGAACTATATTCAATATCTTGTAATAAACTATAATGGAAAAAAAAATCTGAATTTGAGTCACTTTGCTATACATCTGAAACTAACACAACATTGTCAATCAACTATACTTCAAAAAAATTAAAAATTAAAATAAAAGTGCCCTGTTGAGGTGGAACAAGTTGGGTTTGGGACTTTTCTTTAAATCAGTACAACTAGGAACTGTTCTTGATTATGTCCTGGTTTGGCTCTAGTTTCTCAGATAAAATCACCCAGCTCCCTAACTTCTGACCTTTTCTTGTGGAACCAGTGTCTACCATAAGATTGGCTATATTACATTTTTTGGGAGGAGGTCTTGTTGTGTGCTCTGCTGCCTATCTGATGCCTGCATATCCCATACCTGGCACTGCAGTGACAGAGGGGACAGTTTGTGTGGCAGAAAGAAGAGTTTTGTTCTCAGAAGACCTGGATGTAGAATTCAGATGTAAATCTGGCATTGATCATTTTTTTAAAATTTAATTAATTAATTAATTTATCTTTGGCTGCATTGGGTCTTCATTGCTGCACGTGGGCTTTCTCTAGTTGCAGCGAGCCGGGCTACTCTTCATTGTGGTACGTGGGCTTCTCATTGTGGTGGCTTCTCCTGTTGTGGAGCACGGGTTCTAGGCTCATGAGCTTCAGTAGTTGTGGCATGTGGGCTCAGTAGTTGTGGCTCACGGGCTCTAGAGCAAGGCTCAGTAGTTGTGGTGCTGAGGCTTAGTTGCTCTGCGGCATGTGTGATCTTCCTGGACCAGGGCTCGAACCTGTGTCCTCTGCATTGGCAGGCAGATTCTTAACCACTGCGCCACCAGGGAAGTCCCTGGCATCAACCATTGACCAACTGTTTAGCTTTGTCATTTAACTTCTCTAAACCTCAGTTTCCTCTTTGTATGAGACTCATAAACCTATTTTCAGAGTGATTATGAGAGTTGAACTAAGGTAACATATGGAAAGGCCCTGACACATAATAAAGATTTAAGATAGTAATATGACTATTTGATGTCTTATTATAGGAGAAGGCAATTCTGGATCTAAATGCTAAAGAGAGGATTTTTGTTTTGTTTTTTAATCAAATCATGACACTTAGACTTCTAATTGTCTGACCAGGGAATCAGCCCCCATGCGTATAAGTTACTATTTTGAGAAAATCAGTAAAATAATTTAGGGACTCTGCTCATAAATTTAATTACTTGAGTAGGCTCTTCGTCATTTTTGGCTTCAGCGTTACCACTAAGGAAATGGATAATGAGATCTTTTCCCTACTTACTTCAAATTAAGTTCTAGACAAAAGTAATGTATTAGACAACTAACCTGTAACAGAGAAAACTTTTTTAAACTATAAAAATGAACTTTTAAAAATTGTTGTTTTCTTATGGCAAAACAGAAGGGCTCCAGGGAAGTGCAGATGAATAGGCTACATTCTTAAATGAAAAAGGAGGGGGGGAGTGGGTGGGGAAAGAAAAAAGTTGGTTCAAGCTATTATTTCCTACTTTAGAGCTATGTGATTTAGAAAATGTCGATTAAACTAGTTTTTAGTGTAACAAATGAATCTGGTTCTAAAGACTGCAGTACCCTCCTACTGTAAGCAGTAAAGGATTCTTTCCTGAGATCTGAAGGGTTAATCCAGCAGTGTAAACATCCCTTTGTCCTTGGATTCTGATCCTCAACTTGTTCTTTCATGAACTTCAACTACCTAATTTTATTTATTTATTTATTTATTTATCAAGCAGGTAAAGTTAGTCAAACCAGTCGTCTTTATAGGTAGACATATTTTCATCTCATCTGGAGTTAAAGTTAATTCCAACTTGTTTTTAAAGAAAGTCAGTGAAAGTCAGTTTACAGAACCATTTTCCTTTTGGCCGGTATGTTTGACTCTGCAGTGTTCACAGGTAAATGTGGACCAACTGTAGTGCTTTTACTCTTGCGATCATCCACTATCACCCACTCTAAAGTCAGCTGCATGGATGAGCAGTTAAGGCAAAGCATTGTACTGATGGATTATAACCAGCCCCTGACTTCAGTTTACAGTTTCTCCTCAGACACGCTCTTAAACTGAGCCAGCCTCACTTACCTCAGCTGGATGTGTGGGCTGTAACTGAGTGTGACTGTATTTGCCTTGATGATAACTGCTTAATAATAACTTGGCTAAAATTTGCTAAATCATTTGTTTAAACATGTCCTAAATGCCAAGTGCAATACAGATGATTAAAACTTTTTGTTAAAATTATTCATATGCTTAGGAATAAAGGGCTAATCATATACACACATATATATCTGTACACACATCTAGATTCATACTCTAAATATATATCTATATCTATCTGTGTGTGTTATCTCAAGCTAAATACATATTTCTTTTGCTTGGGTCTCAAGCTTATCATAAAATTAGAAATTTATTCTGGTTTAAGCACCTTCATCAGAAGTATTTATAAATTATAAAGATTTAAGCATGAAAATAATTTACACCTTTATAAGTATTTGCAGTTTTGGATATAAAATGACCTCTCAGTTCAATTCAGATATAAGCCACTGAGTTACTGGGGCACTTTGGCAGCAAATCATCTGGCCTTTGGTGCCTTCAGCACTTCTCTGAGCTACAGCTTGCCTAAAAGTTTAATGAATTCACACTCTCAAAGTCCCTTGAGGTTTCCACATAATAGTATCATGTAAGTATTACAGTTTATAAAAGACATTGAAAATTTTTCTTTGTTCAAAGAGCACTTCTTTGGAGGTAGCAGTTAAATAGACTTCTTAGCAACAATAACATGTTAATACATAATTAGGAATAGAATGATTGCATAGACAATTAACACTAACATGTCCAAAACCACAGCATGACACATAGTTTGGTTTCCCCAATGCTTTAGAATTGGTCTATGAACAAAACATGTTTGCTCATTTCTTTAAAAAGTCAAGAGGGGTTATCAATCAACCTAACAGTTTTAAAAGACATGGTAAAAATAAAAAGAAATAGGCTCTTACCTATAAGCAATATTGAACACAGGGCCACTTGAAGCATTTTATAGGCCATGATCCTGTTTGGGAAAGAAAAGATTTATTTATTTTAATTTAGACTGAGCAAAGCTTTAGGGCATATGGGGTACTTTCCAGGAATATGAAGCGTTTGCTGCATACCTGGAGGCCCTATGAGCTGAGACAAGTCAGAGAGGCTGCTGCATGAGATGGCCTTTTTATATAACTCCTACCTTTTTACCCTTTGGACTTTTTGAACTGACTTTTTACAGGCTGTTCTTATATGGGCTGTGTATTTATTTACTAATTTTACCATCCACACAGACTAATGTAATGTTAAGAAACATACCAAAACAAAACAAAAAAGGTGAAAAAATTGGATTACTTACACATCGCTGTGGGGATAGAAAATGGTACAGTCACTTTGGAAAACAGTTTGTCAGTTTCTTACAAATATGAGCGTACAACTAACCATACAACCCAGCAACTGCACCATACGGATTTATCTCAGTGAAATAAAAACTTATGTTCTTACGGAAACCTGTATAAGAACGTTCACAGCAGCTTTACTAGTAATAGGCAAAAACTGGAAACAACCCAGATGTCCTTAACAGATGAATGTTAAATACATTGAGGTAATCTACACCATGGATTACTACTCAACAATAATAATATAATAAAAAATATCGATAGACACAACATAGATAAATCTCTAGGGAATTATGATGCGTAAAAATAGCCAGTCTCAACTGGTTACTTCCTGTATGATTCCATTTATATAACCTTGTTTTTTTTTGTGTGTGTGTGGTACGCGGGCCTCTCACTGTTGGGGCCTCTCCCGCGGCGGAGCACAGGCTCCAGACGCGCAGGCTCAGCGGCCATGGCTCACGGGCCTAGCCACTCCGCGGCATGTGGGATCTTCCCGGACCAGGGCACGAACCCGTGTCCCCTGCATCGGCAGGCGGACTCTCAACCACTGTGCCACCAGGGAAGCCCTATATAACCTTCTTGATATGACAAAATTATAGATGAAGAACATTTTAGTATTTATTAGGGATTAGGGATGGAGGCGGGTGGGTGTGGTTATAAAAGGGCAATACAAGGGACCCTTGTGGTGGTGGAACTATTCTGTATCTTGACTAGTGGTAGATTTGTGAACATAAACATAATACAATTGTATCATCTTCTTAGATTCCACATATAAGTGATACAAATGAACTGATTTACAAAACAGAAACAAACTCACAGACTTCGAAAACAAATTTTTTTTAAGATTTTTTTTTTTTGATGTGGACCATTTTTAAAGTCTTTATTGAATTTATTACAATATTGCTTCTGTTTTTTTGGCTGCGAGGCATGTGGGATCTTAGCTCCCTGACCAGAGATCAAACCTGTACCCCCTGCATTGGAAGGTGAAGTCTTAACCACTGGACCGCCAGGGAATTCCCTGCCCCCCAAAATTTATGGTTACCAAAGGGAAAGGTGGGGAGGAGGGATAAATTAGGAGTTTGGGATTAACATATACACACCACTATATATAAAATAGATAATCAACAAGGACCTACTGTATAGCACAGGGAACTATACTCAATATTCTGTAATAACCTATATGGGAAAAGAATTTGAAAAAGAATGGATATATGTATATGTATAACTGAATCACTTTGCCCTACACTTGAAACTAACACACACACACACACACACACACACACACACACACGAGTACATATAAGACTGAGGAAATCTGAATAGGATTAGTAGATATATCAATGTCAACGTCCTGGTTGTGATATTGCACTCCATTATAGTTTTGTAAAACATTACCAATGGGGAAAGCTCAGTGAAGGTCACATGGGATTTCTCTGTATTACTTCTTACAAGTGTGAATGCTTCTACAGATCTAAAAATAAAAAGTTTAATTAAAAACAAAGGAATGTTTAACTGAGTGGTAAAATTTGCTTGTTTCCAACAAAAGTATATAATGAATACAATCAGAACACTTTTTTTTCATTTTGATTTTTCAAACAATTCCATTTTTCAGTGGCATGATTAGCAGTTAAATGAATAATTTCATCATCATGCAGTTTATTCTTAACAGAAACTATGCATCTTTTAGCCAGTCACATCAAGATTATGCAATCTGTAACAGGTAAGGTGTAGGGATAGAAAAGTGGTAGGAGACAACTTTCTGGATGTTTACCTTGAATCATAGTGTTTAGAAACCTGGATCTACCTAGCTGGGAGCTGTGCTTCCAATTACTGATAGAGGGCTTGGGAAGACAGGTGTCTGGAAATAAGCACAGCAGAGTCTTGGCAGCCTATCCCATGTGTCCATCTAGAAAAGATTTTGTTGGTGCAACAGCTACTGCCACATTTCTGTAAGCCTCCTTGTTTATTACTTGATGGAGTGGTATAAATATGCACCTGTGTGATAGACTAGAAGAACCTCAAGAAAACCAAAGGGAAAGTACTTTCTTGTTATTTAAAGTTTATAGGGCTTCCCTGGTGGCGCAGTGGTTGAGAGTCCGCCTGCCAATGCAGGGGATACGGGTTCGTGCCCCGGTCCGGGAGGATCCCACATGCCGCGGAGCGGCTGGGCCCATGGGCCATGGCCGCTGGGCCTGCGCGTCCGGAGCCTGTGCCCCGCGACGGGAGAGGCCACAACAGTGAGAGGCCCGCATACCACAAAAAAAAAAAAAAAAAAAAAAGTTTATAGAACCAAAGGAGAAATTTACCTTTCCCTTTTCTTTTCTTCTTTCCATCATTCTTCAACTTTTGGCACCTAAAATGAGCCTTGGCTGGAGGAGGGATGGGAGCAGGGTTGCATCCTATCTCTTTTACTTCTTTCACAAAATAGGTCATTAGTTATTTTGGATGAAGTGTATAATGCAAGTGTAAAGTAATAATATTTATTCCATAAATTATATATACAGTCTCATTTAATCCTAGTGACAATTTTATGGTGAAGGTATTATCATTTTACAGATGGGTAAACTGAGGCTCAGAGATGTTTAATAACTTTTTGAAGGAGTGTCCAGAAATTACAGGGTGAAACTTTGAAGCAGAAGTAGAGTGCTGCTTGTGCTTAGAGGCAAAAGCCAGTGAAATGAAACAAATTAAGGTGAATGTGACCCCAGTTTGGCCCACAGGTGAAGGTGGCCTCAGCAACTCAGGTTCGCAGGGGAAGTAAAGGTATTTGATCCTTCATGGGCCAGAAAATCTTGTCCTTCTTGGTGAATGAAGCCATCTCTGATCCCCCAAATCAGATTTGGCTGCTCTTTCTTACATTTGCATATCCTTAGTACATAGGCCATCCTTCCCTGTTTTATGGTTATGTATGTACATTTCGATGTTCCTGAGTAGATTACACGCTTCTTCTTTTTTTTTTTTTTTTTTTTTTTTTTTTTGCGGTATGCGGGCCTCTCACTGCTGTGGCCTCTCCCGTTGCGGAGCACAGGCTCCAGACGCGCAGGCCTAGCGGCCATGGCTCACGGGCTTAGTTGCTCCGCGGCATGTGGGATCTTCCCGGACCAGGGCACGAACCCGTGTCCCCTGCATCGGCAGGCGGATTCTCAACCACTGCGCCCCCAGGGAAGCCCGATTACACGCTTCTTGAAGGCTGGTGCTGCATCTTACTCCTATTTGTATGCCTTCAGCACCTAGCACAGGACCTTTCATACAATAGTTTCATATAAACATGATTGAACTTAATTGAATCAACTGATTCAAATTAAATTGAACTGCATTAAACTGAGTCAGTATTTTCCTGCACTAGTCTATCAATATACAGCCTTATCCTACTGGCAGAAAAAAAAAAAAAAAATCTAAAATGTAGCTGTTTTTTTTTTATGTTAAGCTTTGGTTTTTGAATAGTGTTCCCTATAGCTTGTCTCTTCTTATGATCTATGAAAGAAAAAAGCTAGATCCATAAAAATTGGCAATCTTAATTATAATGACATAGAAATGCTCTTGGAAATGAAATTGGAATATCTATATTTGAAAAACAGAAATATCAAGTGGCATGAATTAATGAAACTCACCAATGGAGTCTGTTTACAACTTTGATGCTTTATCTTTATAAATTATTACTTTAATATGGTCTGATAGACCTTGGTAATATCCTATGGCCTCTTCCATATCAGTGAAATATAAATGTTAGAAGAGAAATGTGTGAAATCATATATAATACTATAAAAAATTTTAAACAGGAAAAAAGAAAAGAAAGAAAATTGTATTCTACCAAGGAGCAAACTCAATTTAGTTTCTGCTCTGAGCCATGGTACAAATGCAATTAGACCCAACAAACTGCAAAGCTTTGTAGAATGCAATGCTCATTTATAAAATTCTGATAAGAAGTGATGGGGGGCATGGTGCAGCATGATTCAATGACATCATCAGCATCAAGAAAAGGTGGAAGGTTAGTCAACGTGTTGGAGGAGAGGATATTATCCCTTATAAACATTGTACTGAGCTTTCAGCAGCATTCGACCTATTGAAAATAAGCTGGTGATAGCACTTAGTTTTGTGAAGTTATTTGAGATTCTCAAAGAGTTACTACCTGAGAACAAAATTTTACCATAGCACCTGGTAAAGGAGTCAGTTTTAAACTGATTTGACTGCAAATGGGTTTGATATAGTTTGTATTCTAAGATAGAGTATTAACATGTCATTATTATCAGGTCATGTCATTATTATCAGGTCAAACCTCTTAGAGGTACCATTTCCCTCTTAGGACTGAGGGAATAGCCCATTACACTCATGGTTTTGTTTTACATTTAGGCAGAGAATGACACAGCAACTATATCCCAAGATTGAATGAGAGTTTCTGTAGTCTGTCCTACAGGCAGAAAGTAGCTGTTTAGTGAGGCACAAGAAGTCAGATTCAGGCTCAGTTGGTAGAATGCAGAAACTGTTTTTGAATTACTATGTAGAATATTGTTTTGCCTTGGAAGCTGGAGCTTTTGTTTTTATTTTTATATTTTTCTCAATTTGTGAGTAAAACAAAGCCCTGTTGTAGGCAAATAGAAGGTATAGTCTTTCTTTAACCTTTTCCCTCCACTTAAGTACACTATATTCCCTCTTACCATGGTAACTATTGACTTTTCAATGCTGTTGTCAGGACATGGGGACATGTACCCCCTCCCTTCATATATTAATAGCAGGAGCTGGATTCATTTGGAGATATTTGCTAAAATGTTGGAGAAAAATATTCTGCTTTTGTATTCATTTTCAGTGTGACTGCTACAGATTTTAAAACTTGCTACAGCTTAAGATGCATTTGGAGTTTAAGGACTTGCCTAATAGACTTCTCTTTTACTAGATGTAGGTGGTTCAGGGTCTTTGAAAGATTGGGCTGATCCTTCCTGGTTTGGGGAGGAGGGGAGAGCTCCCCACTATCCAGGCTTATTGTCATCTTGAGATCTAGGCTACCCCTATTGTGCAGGGGTTTCTCCTCCTCCCTCTTTCCCATTTATTTGCTAATCTGGACACCCACTATAGAGCAGTATGAAGACAATGGGGAATTTACAGATTTATCCTTCAGGTGTTCCTTCACTCACCTATTTACTGGGCACTTCCTATGATCTAGGCACTTTTCAGAATCTATCTGTTTTGAACACATTCCATATACATTGTTCCAAGTACTAGAATTACAAAGATATGTCAAACATTGTTTCTTGTGTGGGAGAAGATCATTTCAGGGAAAGTCTCCCAGTGAGGCCAACTGGATTTTTTTGTGAGGACAAATCCAGTTGAGGGAGGAAGAAAATTCCAGGAAAGGAAAGAGGGTGGGTATAGATCAAGGTGCTCAAATGGACACAGTACATTTGTCAGCTGTCATTTGAGGCTATCGCAATAACATCTGGGAATATTGTACTTAAGCAATCCTCTATGTTATTGATGTTCAGTAATTTCAGTGATTTCTACTGGTTGTCACCATAAACAAACTGGAGTAATTTAAAGATGTGTCATTAATACAAATGTATACAGTCTAACAGTTTAAGTAAAAATACCAATCTGTTTTATGATATGGTGTCAGAATCACACAACTTCTTGATTAAGCTTTGAGATAATGCATGCCAAGGCATTTTCCTCATTATACACTGAATAATTGATAGTTGATGATATGAGACATTTATTGAGCGTCAGCAATGTGCTAGCTAGTTTACGGAGCACAGAACTATCAAGGGACCTTGCCCAATTGGCTCACTATCAAAACACAGTCTGTCATTTGCTATGTCTTCCATGCCCCACTAAACTAAAAGCAAAGAAAGCATTTCTTGAGAATCACTGCAGTAGTGAATGGGGCTAGATTTTCCTCTGCAGGTGGCTCTGTGGGCATTAGTATTAGTTCCATAGGGAAGCAATCTGTTCGCATGGTTCTGGTAATCTCAGAAGATAAACTTGATAATCTAGTGTAGATCTGAAGTAAAGGCTGTTCTATCATTTTATGATGCTTTTTTTCCTCTGCTGCAACCTGTAATTGAGCCCTCACCACTGTGACTTACTCAGGATCAAAATGTAAGGGCATGTGTTTTGGTCTAGTGTATAAAAACAACAGCTGGATTCTCCAAGGAAAAGAATAGCTTTAAAGGATTTAAATTATTGCTTGAAATGCCTTGTTCCTTGAAGAAAAGATGGGGGAGTTAAGATATAGGAGGTTATGGATGAGGGCATTTGAAAATGAAATGCCATGGGTGGGGAGGCAGATTGGGGAGCATACACAGAAAGTCTTGAGTCCTGGGTTGGAAGGGGCAAGAGGTTAAAAGGAGAACATCTGTTGGCACAGTGGCTGCATAAGAATGGTAGAAATTGCTTCCCATTAATTGTTGTTGGGTGGTCGGTATTAGTTTGTAATATGCTAGAGCATATTACAGCTACAGCATGTAATATGGCAGCTAGAGCTGCCATAGCAAATACCACAGAATGGGTGGCATAAGCAAAGGAAATTTATTTCTCACTGTTCTGGAGGCTGTAAATCCAAGATCAAGGTGTCGACAGACTTGGTTTCCTCTGAGACCCTTCGTTTCAACTTTTCTTTAGCCTCCCTCTTGCTGCCTCTTCACATGGCTTTCCCTCTGTGCATGCACACATCCCTGGTGTCCCTATCCTAATCTCCTCTTCTTACAAGGACACCAATCAGACTGAATTACAGCATACCCTAACATTCTCATTTTAACTTAATTACCTCTTCAAAGGCCCTATCTCCAAATGCAGTCACATTCTTAGATACTGGGGACTAGGTATTCAACATATGAATACATAAAGTTTGGGGGGGGGATATAATTCACTCCATAACAAGTTAGCAAAGAGAAAAACCTTCAAACCTGGGTAGTTTTGCTTTTCCCAACTCTTGTTTGTCCATAAGGAATAGGAGTATTTGGAAAGTTGACCAAAAATAGTGGATGGAGGAAGAGTCCCCCTGAGACTCTGTCAGCTGCTGATGTTTTCCATGGTGAAATTGTTTTTCTGTCTTCAGTAAAAGAGGGATTTGAGAAAGATAAGAAATGCTCTCTCACAAGCCTCTCTTTCTGTCTTTCCTGATTCAGATTCCATCCTAGGAATTTAAAAATTGTTGAATTATTTTATCTCTGGGTCAACATGTTGAGGCTAATGAAAAATTTTAGTTCCCATTCCCACGGAGGTTGACCACCAGGTTGATGGATACATTTCTTTTCCATGGAAGCAAACTGTATTGGGACAGGTATAAATGGGCAAGAGTGAATTAAGGAGCTTGGAAAGAGTCCTTTGTACCATGGCAGCACTGGTTTCATTTTTAGCAGGCTATTCAGATAGAATTCACAAATTTCTCATGAGCCCTAAAACCAGATTATTTGGTTTATTCCTGGTCATATAATAGGCATTAAATGCATTATTGTAGTCATTTTTTTGTTATCCACTGTAATATAGTTCTCAAGCAATCCTGAGAATATTATCCTTTGGAACTAGAAAATCAAATTTAGTGCAGGTTCCAAGGCTCTTGAAATTGTGATTATCCCCATACAGAGGGTTACTATATGGAATAGAGATTTAACTTTTAATAGAAGTATAATGGCTTTCAATGTCCCAGTTCCCTTTAGGTCAGAGAGATGTCATATTCTCTACCATCACCATCAGACTTTCTGCTCAGGATTAATAATCCTTTAGTTACTCTAGATGAGAATTATGATTCCACAAAAGTTAGGTGGGGATAAGAATGGAGGGGTAATCCTGGAAAGGAGGATGAGAAAAAGGAAGAGACTACAAACACAGAAAGAATAACCATTAGGACTCAGTCTAAGATAATTAAACAAAGATATTTTATGGTCTGATTGAGATATGATTATAAAGATAAGACCATGACAGAGTTTGGGGTATGTTTGTGCTCTAGGGGAAAGTGAAAGACAGAAGAGGGGGTGGGTAAATGACCAACTATATACTATTTTATCATACACATAGCTGTCTTGAAGAAACTTTTGAATACCTAAGTTATAAAATAATGTGAGGCAATATTTAATAAATCCAGCCAAGTCTAATGAGCCCAGTCCCTCAAACTCCTCAGCATATGATGGCATGCTTCTTTGTGGGGGAAGATCCTGCCAGTGGAAAGTTGATAATAATAATTACTTATCACCTCAGGTATTATGGGGATTTTTATCTATAAGAGTTAGGTACAAGAAAAAGGAAATACAACTTTTGGAGTTGTATTTATGCAAATATGACTTCTCAGTGGTGAGAGACTACCTAGGGATGGGGACCCCTTAAACGATGGGGTGATTAGCTTTGGCAGGAAGTGATGTTCTGAATAGAGACAGCAACCCAATTGACCAATTCGGTGGTTAGTGATCAGAGGGTAGAGAGCGCTTTTCCTAGGAATGGGGAGGAACACGTGAGAAAGTTAAAGAGAAAGAAATAGCGCCCCCAAAGGAAGAGTGGTGGAGAGAAGCATGTTACAGAAACTGATACAAAGTCAGGAAGCCACTGTGAAAAGGATTCAGGCTCTAAACCAATGACTCACTTCCCACCTGCAACCTCCCTGTGCCACACTCAAACTGAATGATTTGGGGTGAAAAGGTGTGGAATTTGGAAACTCGAGAGATGTTATGAACTCTCAATCCCCATGTGCATACTTCATATCAAAGCCTGTTGACATTTTTTTTGTTGATTAGATGTTTTCCAATAGCATTATGTATCAGTCACCACACCCAGGAAGATGGTCCATCATTAACCATACCACTGGGATAAGGTCTAAGAGCAAGTTGCCTCTTCTGGATGGCGCGACAGTCCCCATCCAAGGTAGGGATATCGAGAAAATACCTCTGAGCCAGAAGAGCAGGATGGCATCAGTGTTTGAACTGGGAACCTTGAAACTAGCTACTTCCACATTCAGCCCACATTCAGTAATTCCTCTCCACCACACCCTATGATTTCCCCCAGCAGTATCTGTGAAATGAAAGGCTTCACACCTTGTTGAGGAAATATCAGGCTACAAATAACAAGATGGTAGAGTGTTAAGCTGATGATAGATAAGCCCTGATATCACATCACAGGCTAATTTCTTTTACATGTTGGATTTTTTGCATTACTTTTTTGTTATATTTATGGTAGAACAAAGATAATTGAAGTTCAACAGTAAAATAAAACCAAAAACTATTCTAAAACTGTTGTGCAGTGTTGATTGTAGACAAAATTTGTCCCTGCTCTAAAAACTTGTTTTTCATTACAACATTCTTTGAGCATACCTCAAATAACAGAAGTCTGGCGATTTGATATGGGAGGGATATGATAATACTAAAAATAGTCAGCAAATTTTATATTAAAAACAAAAGTTTATTTAAGTTTCTGAAATATACCAGGCATTTCCTGGATGTTATTGTGGTATGTTATGGGGGGAAGACAATACAAGTATGGGTAAGAAAGGTCCCCAGACTGAAAATTGTCCATTGGAGAACATACAGAACAATTTGTTTCATTTCAAAGGTCTGCAATTTGAGTTAGATAAGAAATTTTAAGAGGTGGTTCTTTTTGCCACAGCAGGAAAAATGTGCTTACCTCTCCCTTTGAATTGTCAGTGATTCATTGCACGTCTGTAAGTGCTGTTCTCAAAGGTCAGGGTACGAGTCTTACTTACATGTGTGAGGTTTTTTTCCACCTTTGAACTTTTAAAAAGACTCATTACAGAGTGCCCCAAAGATCAATGTGTGTTGTTTTATCACTTTGCATTCTAATAATGCACTAAGTTTGGCTATTTGCAATGATTTTTTTCTTTCTTTCTAATTTTTATTGGCGCATAGTTGATTTACAATGTTGTGTTAGTTTCAGGTGTACAGCAAAGTGAATCAGTTATACATATACATATATCCACTCTTTTTAAAATTCTTTTTTCATATAGGCTATTACAGAGTATTGAGTAGAGTTCCCTGTGCTATGAAGTAGGTCCTTATTAGTCATCTATTTCATATACAGTAGTGTGCATATATTAATCTCAATCTCTCATTTATCCCTCCCCTCCCTCTTACCCCCCGGTAACCATAAGTTTGTTTTCTATATCTATAACTCTATTTCTGTTTTATAGATAAAAGGGTTTTGTTGAAAGAAGATGGAACAAGTCTGAGAGGGATCTGGACACATTATTTCCCCTTCATTTTTTAATGGACAAATCCCAGGAAATACAATTATAAAAAACACTGTCTTGTCTTCTCAGGGTGAGGCTAGTGTATAATTCTAGTCAGCCTGTTGAGTTGATATACAGCCTCAATTCAGAAATTAGACATCTGTATTTAAATGGGGGTTCAGGACGGAAAATTTATTTGCAGATTTTTTTGATCAGTCTTGACAAATATTAACTCATAGCCACAAAATTCGCATTTCCCCATACATTCACCTGAGTGTGTCACTTTTCTTCCTGGTATCTTTAACCAGCTTCTCCCATTCCCACAAGCTTCTCAGCCTCTGAGAAGGCTCTTGTGTGCCTCTCAGAGGCACACAAGGCTCAATAACTTCACTAATATTTTCCATAACACAAAATTACGTTTTGTTGAAAAATGACAACCTGTTGTTAGCTACCTCCATTGAAGACAGGAAAACCACATATTTATTTAAAGTGTAAGACAATACTGTACTTGGATGTGCTGTTTATTTCATGCGAAATCCTAACGTGACAAAAATGAACTCACTCTCTTCTACCTTTCAAACTGGTAATTTTGGGTGCCTTACCCAATACTGTCAACGGCAAGACCATCTCCCCAGGACTTCAAGCTTAAAACCATGGAGTAACTTTTGCCCTCTCTTTCTTTCCTGCTTCCTTCAGACCCGTGAAGGACTAAGTTAAGCCAACCAAACTTGTATTTTCTCCTTGCATTTACTAGTATCTTGTGGTCCCTTTTAGGAATGCCCACTCCCAGGTTTTCCTAATATTGACCTTTCTTATTCATCTCTTTCTCTCCATGAGCACTGCTCCAGTCCTCATTTCCATGGTTTCTTCTCCACTTTATTGCACGTCTTCCAGAGATGACCTTTATGGCTACCTAAACTATCAGGGCATCCAGTTCATCTCTTTCCCACATAATATCAAATTTTCCCCAGCTCAGGAGGCTATTTCTCACTTTTCTACTATAACACTCTGCTAACTAGCCTTCCTGCTTCCGGGCTTGAACTCCTCCAACCTAGTACTCACATGCATCCAGAGCAATCCTTACAAAGCACAAATTCATTCATAGCCCTCCATTGCTGAAGGACTGACTCTGGTTTCCAACCCCCGCAAGATCCACTCCAAATTCTTCTGTACAGCATTCAGGGTCCACCATGACCTGACTCCCACTTTCTTCCCAGTCCTCTTGAAGCTTGCACCCCCTCCTCTCCTGCCCCACTTTGTGCCCCTCACTCCAGACACAGTGAGCTACCTATTGAATGTCTGTGTAGCTTCACATTTTTCCTTTTTTCAACTGAGCACTCTACCTAAAATGCCAATCCTGATTCTGTTCACCTAACAAGTGTAAGATCATCTTTCAAGGCACTGGTCAAGTGCCATCACTTCTTTGAAATCTTTCCTAACCCACCTCCCTCCTTGGAACCCAAACTTCTCTCACAGGACCTGTAACACCTTCATGCATGAATGGAGGCTTTAAAAGTCCATCAGTGTTGTGGAAACTATTCATCGTTTCCCTTAGTCTCCAAGCACCTTCTCTCTAATCCCTCCAGTTAGAGAGACTGAAAAACTAGAAACTATACTTAGATTCTGGATGTAAAAAATATTGTTTTGTTTTGCTGCTACTAGGCAGGACATGGGATGTGAGTGCGCAGAGGCAATGGCCAGCCTCAGCATTCATGTACTTGGAAACTGCCCTCATGTGTAGCTAGAGGCAGTTGCAACAGTGGCATCAGGAGACTGCTGCCCTCTGTTCTGAAGCTTCATGGTGTGAGGCTGAATTCAGCTGTCCTGTGGTGGGCCCCTGACTCAAGCCCTACTATCTCTTCATGGATTTCGTCAATATCCATTTCCCTGCATCATATTACTTGGTGTCTGACTTATGCAGAATGGTTTCTGTTTCCTACATTGAAACCTGATACACTCTGCCTCTATTAAACTGTAACCCCTTGAAGGCAGAAGCATGATATTTGTATTTTTATATTCTTGGAACCTACCATGGAGCTGGCTCTCACCAAATGAATGACTGATTCACTGCATGAGCCAATAATGGCTCAAAATTATACATCACTCTAAACATAAATTTCACCCAGACACTCCAACTTCTCTTTAATGCTCTTCTTCCTTATCTGGCCAGCACTGTCTCTTCCTGTGCTTTAGTCTAACAACTCTAGTTATGGTATTCTGTATACACACACGTCTTGCCCCTTCCTCTCTCTCTTTGTTCTAATGGCTCCTGCAAGTGTCTTCCTCTCTACTGACATTTACCACTTCTGGCAAGAAAAGACTTATAAATCACAGTTCATAACAAATAATCTTCTGCTGATGCCCAGTGATGGAAAGAAAGTATGCTTCTGGTGCTTTCTGGCATTATGCTTTGTCTTTATTTCTATTGGTTGGCTACAACTAAAAGAAAATCCAATTATAATTACTTAAACCAATAAAGATAAAGTTTTGTTTCATAATGAAAACTCTGGAGGTGAGTGACTTCTGGCTTTGGTTTAGTAATTCAAGAATGTTTGAGACTGCTTCATGCAATTCTCTTGACTTTCCCTCATGGATGCAAATGACACCTCAAAATCCTGTAATTGCACCTGTATTTAAAGCAGAAACAAGAAAGGGAGGGAGACGCAAGAGGGAAGAGATATGGGAACATATGTATAACAGATTCACTTTGTTGTAAAGCAGAAACTAACACACCATTGTAAAGCAGTTATACTCCAATAAAGATGTTTAAAAAAAAAGAAAGAAGAGAGGTAGAACCAGCCCCGACTGTGCCTTTTATATAGTGGTTTTCTAGAAACCACTCAACACATTTCTGCTTGTATCTTATTCAAGAGGACTAAGTCAGATGGCTACCTTTGCTGCAGGGGAGTCTAGAAAAGCAAGTTTTCAGCTTTGATAGTAGAAAGAGGAAAGTTGGGAAAATGGCTAGTGGGTTAGCCAACCCAGAGTGAATACCATATTTTCTAACTCATTTAATACCATCACTATTCTTTGAGCAAGTTTTGGGCCTCATATTTTCCACCATCTCCAGGGATGCTTATCACAGTGCTAAATATTTGGGAATATAAAGATGGTCAATTATATGGGTAACAGAATTTCTATAATGAAAAGCCCACCATTGTCTAACCTGGAGTAGATTAGAAGAGATGAAAACACACTGACTAGGTTCACACAAAAGCAAGAAAATGAGCAATAATGGTGTGAGGTGCTTTCAGAGACATTTCGTTATTATCGATTGAGGGTTATTGGCCTCTTTCAACATTATCACCTTAATAGCATTTGTTTTCTGTGTTTATTATCTTAGGGCGACGTCACTTCTTATAGTTCTTAGGAGATGGCACACCATTGTGCATGGTTGGAAGGTACAAGTGTCTGTTTTTTATGTTTATAAACTTTGTTTTGAGTTTAAACATGTTTGTGTAGAGTAATGAAATGTTGGTTCATACAAAGTGAGTTAAGCAAAAGGGGGAAAGTGGAGTTTGAAAAATTTGAGCCGCCATTTGTGACTAGTACATGAATGTTGCAAAGCTGAAATGTTTGGTTAGGAAGAGCTGAAGAGTCTCGTATCCCAAATTGACTGTTCTTAACTTCAGGATCAACCATAAGATGAGCAGATGATGTTCTCATTTTAAATTTCTCCTCCCTGTTATTCCCCTAGTATTTTTTTTAATCATGAAATAATGTTAAAATGAATACTGAGGCAGGGCTGAGGGGGGTGGCTGAGACAGGCAGTCCCAAAAGTAAAGACAGACTGAGACAGGCAATCCCAAAGAGGAAACGAATTGCCTTTATGACAGCAGAGTGGCAAAGCGGAGTTTAAATGGGGAAAAAGGCTTTTGGTGGATTGTGCACAATGATCTCAGGGCTCTTTTTCAGCACCATCTACTAGATCCCCCTGGTGTGCCTGTCATCCAGGCCAACCAGAAACATCTAGTGCTTTGGGACTGCCCACTTACTGTAGGAGGGCTCTGCTCAGATTATTAGACGGAGTGCTTCTGTGATAATCACACCCTTCCCTCTGGTAGAAATTAGGTATTACAGCCCATTACTAATTATAGGCTAGTGGCTCTGGTGCCCTCCCAAAAGTAAATTTCTTTGAGGTAGCAGCTGGAAACTGGGGGTAATTAAATAAATCCAGAAGAGGCTCATCAAGCTTTTCTTACCCATAAAGAAAATAAAATACCATATTTTCATTGAAGTTCTATGAAAGGAAAAATTGGAAAGATAGCTCATGTTGCTTAGTAAAGAGCATTTTGCTATCAAAACACCATCATAGCCACTGTTAAAACAAAAATGCAATCAGGAAAATTACTTGAAATGTTTGTGTTTACCACCGGTTTTCAAATTAGAGCACCATGTGCGCTTGGGTTGCCATTCAAATTCTCTCTTCCTCTATTGAGTCTTACAAATGTAGTAACAGATAAACTTCTTTCTTTGGAAGTAGAATGAGTACCCCAAAACTGACATTGTTTTTCTTTTTTAGTGAGCCTCATTGCTTGTGTAATGCCTGGAAATCACAAACACATCTAAGTCCAACTTCTTTATTCCATAGATGCTTGTTTCTGATTTTAAAACTCTCATATAAAACATCTGCTGAGTACTATTCAACTACCTTATTTGCAAGTCATAGTACCTTAGAATGAATGAGTTTGAACACTTAGAGGTCAACTAGGTCTACTAATTTGTCATCCCAGCCAGCACCTTTGCATAACACATCCTTGACAAATCTTGTTTCAGCTCAGGTTTTGGTGACTCAGTGCTTTGTATCCCCTTTTGGACAGCTGGCATACACAGCCCTTCCTTATATTTATCCCCAATCCCCCTCTTTCCACCTTCCACTTGGCCAATTCTGTCTTTTGGAACAATACAGAATGTCTATTCTTTGAGTCGTGCCAGCACATCAAACAATTGAATGGCAGCTGACAGGTGAAAAAGGTTCTCACGGAACACAAGCCTCCACATTCTGTTCTGATTGCCTTTAGTTCTTCCTTCCTTTCTCTCTCTGGCTGACTGCTTTTCTTCTTTCTTTCCTTCAACTGGAGAAAACACAACCCAAGGGACACGGGTAAGTGCTGGGGTGAGAACACAAAGGGCCTTGACCTCTGCTGTGTAACAACCGCAAAAGGGAAACTATCCATTTTCCTTCCCTACCGTCCTCAGCTCCCTTACCGACCTCGCCACCCAGATTCTTCCCATTCTGTGTGTTTATGTGTGTATATGTGTGTGCAATCATTTCGGATCGAATTCTAGCCCCAGCCCTGGGCTCCATTTTCCAGTTGGGGAATGCTAGAAAAGAGTGTTTAGTAAGGTTACGTAAACCTCAATTCGGGAAGAGGAGCCTAGCCCAGACACCTTATCACCAGGTGGATCCAAGATCAGGACCGGACTTAACTTGCCAGACAGACACTCGGGCCCACAGAGCAGGGTGAGCTTCGCGCTCCGGCCACCAGGGGGAGCGCGTGCTCGTCGAGCCAGGTATCCGCGCTAGGGCGTGGGCGAGGGCGTGGGCGTGGGCGAGGACGTGGGCGTGGGCGTGGGCGTGGGCGTGGAGATGGGCGAAAGGCTGCTGGGCCCGGCTTCTGGGTCCGCGAGGGCCGCGCGGGTCGCGTTCCAGGCCATGGGAGACAAGTATGCCGCTCTGCGGCGGGCCCACCTGCATCTGGACTTCATCCACGCCAACTCGTGAGTGCACTGGCGTAGCCGGAACGGGGGAGCCTGTCCACACAGCGGAGACGTTTGTCCATCTCCTCATTCTACCATACTGGCCTATCTCTAATGATTTCTCTCCCTAACACACTGACATTTAAAGATTAAAGTTGCCCTCCAAAGAGTAATTTGTATTTATCGATTCCAGCCGCTGTTGCATCCTGAGTCTTTCTGAAAATGTAACCTCTATGAGGATAGGAATCTCACATTTTAGTTATTACTAGGGCACTGTTTCTTCTCTGTCAGGCCAGTATACCCCGTTTGACTACTTTTTAGGTGTTATATCGAATATTTAGATTGCAGAGGCAGATGACAGAGGTTTTTCTTGTCCATCTGTTATTTCCAGCACAGCAAAGCATAGTAGTGAGTGCTGTGTAATTCACAGTGGTATGTTGATTTTTTGGAACCTCTTAGTAATTTGTATTTACTGAAAGTACCGATTGATAGAAAGGATGCAGCAGATTTGAAACCACAGAAATGGAAATGTAAAGAAGCCTGGCCTTGCTGCTTGGGAAAAACACTGTAATTTTTACAGACAACAGAATAAAACAAACAGGCAATATTCAGCAGATATTTAGTTTTATCTTGTTATCATGGAGAATGATTTCAAGCTGGAAAGGATGGTACAAGTAGTTAAAAGTTAACTGAGGTAGAAGACAAATGAAGAAATAGCAATTTTGAGCGAGTTGAAAAATTATAATCTGAGTGCTGAAAAGACTGTGAATTTTATCCTAGAAAAGTTCCTCAGCGTCAGTTTTGCATAGTTTCTGTAGCAATTGCTCCCCAGCCTCCCCGCCCCAAACTACCCCATTATCAGTTGGTGGTCTGGTAACTTAATAACAAAAGTGACAGCAGTGTGAAGCCACAGCAACAAAATCAGATACAAATTGGCATAGTCTCAGCTCCCAGAGATAAAATTCTTATCTGAGACTGGCCTCAGTAAAAACAGCAGTGATTTTTTATTCCTCCTTTGCTTCACCCCCACATCCAATCCATCATCAAGTCCTCTTCATACCATCTCTGTGTCTCAAATTCATCCATTTCTCCCCATCTCTACTGCCATGTCCCCTCTGGATTTCTCATAACCTCTAAACTAGGTTCTCTGCTTCCCCTTCTTGCTCGCCTATGATCCATTTTCCTAAAAGCTGCCGGAGTGAGCTTTTAAAAACTTAAACCAGGTATGTCACTCTTCTTTTTTTTCTTTTTAATATTATTTATTTATTTATTATTTATTTTTGGCTGTGTTGGGTCTTCGTTCCTGTGTGCGGGCTTTCTCTAGTTGCGGTGAGCTGGGGCTACTCTTCGTTGTGGTGTGCAGGCTTCTCGTTGTGGTAGCTTCTCTTGTTGCAGAGCATGGGCTCTAGGCGCGTGGGCTTCTGTAGTTGTGGCATGTGGGCTCAGTAGTTGTGGCTCGTGGACTCTAGAGCGCAGGCTCAGTTGTTGTGACTCATGGGCCTAGTTGCTCCATGGCATGTGGGATCTTCCCGTACCAGGGCTCGAACCCGTGTCCCCTGCGTTGGCAGGTGGATTCTTAACCACTGAGTCACCAGGGAAGCCCCAAAGTGTGTCAGTTTTTTAAAAACATGACAGTGGTTTCCAGTTGCATGGGGAGCAAGTATGAGCTCCTAACCATGGAGTAGGAAGCACTGCATGACCTGGCCATCCCATATCTCGATGTGATCTCCCCATTTTACCATAGCCAGAGCAGACTGGCCTGCTTGGCTCTTTTCTGCTTCAAGGTCTTTGCACCTCCTGCTCTTGCTGGAGCATTTTCACTCCAGTTCTGCAAGGGACTGAGCTCTCATCTTTCAGGGTTCAGCTCATGTCTTCTGTGAAGAAAGGCTCTCCCTTCCTCACCAGTTACTCTTCCCCATCCCTCTTTCTTAGTATCATTTAATCATAATCTGTGTTATCATCTTTATATGTTTGTTTACTTGTGTATTTTTCATATCCCCCACTAACTTGAGCCCACAAAGTGTAAAGAACATGTCTGCCCACATTGGCACATAGCAGGCTGTCAGTAAAAATCTCGAGTGAAATAGTACAGAAGCTTATATGGCATTTTTGGCGAGGGGATCAGAATGATTGCAGTTACTTTCCTGAAGGATTGTTTTGAAAGGCTTGTGGTTTGGAGTGCTGCTTTTGTAAAGCATGTCACCAACACTTTTCTTTTGCTCTGTTTTAGATTTTTAAGTACTAACTTTCTTTTGAGTGAAGGACACCTTTTTGCAATAATGGCATTTAGTTGGTTTATGCTTTTTTTCACGAACAGTGAATATTTATTAAAAGGCAACTATTTTATAAGAGCAGCCTAGCTCAGAAATCAGAGACCTCAGATGTCTGCCATTAAAGGAGTTAGTTCTGCTGTAGCGTATAATTAAGAGTCAAATGAATGGTGTACTAAGCAATTAGGATAGTGGTTCACAAACTTGTCTCTTCATTAGAAGCATAGTAGGTTTATTCTGATGACAAATTTGAAAGCTGACTGGAGTCAAGAGACCCCTCATCAGCATTTGTTTATAGTTTAAAATTCCAAAAATAGATATATATATGTATTTTTTTAAAATAAATTTTTAGCTAGCCTATCATCCTGTGGCCTGAGGTATTTGGAGTCACTGAGACATTGCAGATTATCCTTCCTCCTGTACAAATGAGCAGATGATTTTTGATAAATGGGTCTCTTGCTTCTGCTACCTGTTTACTAAATATAAAAAGAAAATTCCCTACTGAATCTTACCTTAATGCTGCAGTAAGGTTGCTGATTGAAATATCCACAACCACAAATGAAAAGCAAGTGTGCGACCCTGAAGGTGGCTTGATATCACCCCATAGGAACATTCAGCCTTCAAAGTATAAATAAGGATGGCTATCTAGTGTGTTCTATTGCCCAGGACCTGGCAAGAGGGATACAGGGGAGAGTGACCACTGGTAATCTGTGAGATTATTTAAGAATCAGGGTTGTCCAAGGTGAAAAGATTCCACAGAAAAGTGTAGGTTAGTGGTGCAAACAGGGTCCCCTGCCAGTACCTGTGTCTGCAGATGGAGTCTTAAGGTCTTTCAGTGAGCCCGGAATTTGATCAAGGTTTTTCAGAAGTAATTTGGCCTTAAATAATACAACTTTAATGAAACATTCTCTAAAAAAAACTTGAGTAAATGCCTATAAAGCAATTTTAAAATGTCAAAATTTGCTTTAAGTACAGTCAGGTCCTTGAAGTCTTTGTTTTATCAGGAGTAGACAGGATATTTTGGCAATAGTGTTCTTAGCCCTGGCTTTGTCATGTACTTCAGAATCTTGACCATGCTGAGAAAGTAGTTTCTAGAATAACTCCATAATTGATTATCTGCCTAGAACTGGAGAACATTGTCTGAACATGTCTTGAACCTTTTACATTGATTACAGAGTTGGTTTAACTTTGGTTTTCCCTCTATTTCTTCATCAGCACCACGCACAGTTTCGTTTTTGGAGCACTGGCTGAATTGCTGGACAATGCAAGGTAAGGCTTATGTGTAAACAAAGGTTATTCAAAGGGACAAAGGAATTTTATGACATTAATAAAGTCTAGTCATATTAAGAGATGAAAATTCTTTGTCATTTCCCCACTTGGAATGCTTTGTGATTTGATTTCCTGTAAAATCAAGGTATTATAGGAAAAAGAACAGATGGAAGGAGGAATTATTCATCTTTATTTAGTTTGTATTTATGATCATACTTGAAGTTTAGGTAAATTGGACATCTGTTTTTTTTCTTTTTACATCTGTATTGGAGTATAATTGCTTTACAATGATGTGTTAGTTTCTGTTTCATAACAAAGTGAATCAGTTATACATATATTCCCATAGAGCACCGAGCTGATCTCCCTGTGCTATGCAGCTACTTCCCACTAGCTATCTATTTTACATTTGGTAGTGTATATATGTCCATGCCACTCTCTCACTTTGTCACAGCTTACCCTTCCCCCTCCCCATATCCTCAAGTCCATTCTCTAGTAGGTCTGTGTCTTTATTCCCGTCTTGCCCCTAGGTTCTTCATGACCTTTTTTTCCCCTTAGATTCCATATATATGTGTTAGCATACAGTATTTGTTTTTCTCTTTCTGACTTACTTCACTCTGTATGACAGACTCTAGGTCCATCCATCTCACTACAAATAACTCAATTTCATTTTTTATGGCTGAGTAATATTCCATTGTATATATGTGCCACATCTTTATCCATTCATCTGGACATCTGTTTTTGTGTTTATAACCATGTAATAGCAGATATTCATTTGGATTTTATTTGAGTTATGTATCAATGTATACTGTGTATTGAGAATTTATATTTGGGTTTGGGCATTTTCTGAAGTCTGCACCAAAGTGAACTGCATAGTTAAGGAGAAAAGAGCTAAGTGTTGTTGATCCCCTGCTGTGTATCAGATCCTGTTCTAAGCTCTTCCTGTACAGGTGTTAACTCATTATTCTTGACAACAACACTTTGCCCTGGGAATCATTATTTGAATTCCCCAGATGTAGAAATTGATGCACAGAGAGGTTAGATGACCTATTCAAGGAGATACAGTTAATATTTGGCAGAGGTAGAATTCAAATTCAGGCTGTCTGGCTACAGAACTCCCTTGCCCCATTTTACTGTCTCTGACAAAGGTATTGATGTTTAAGGAAATCTCTTTAACAATTTAAGACCAGCTCAATAGTATGTTTGTGAAGGAGTCAGTTTTTCAGCTCACCGAATATGGCATTTGATTGTTTTATATTTGTATTTGCCTGTAACAGAAGATTTTGTCACCTTTTCTGCAGAAAGCAAAGTCCACCCAGGGAGTAGTATGTGGTTGTTAGATAAGGGATCTCAGTGGGGAGATCTAAATTCCCTGCCACTGATTGATGACTGTATTACAACATTTTGCATTTTCCCCTCGTTTCTGGCCTTTGAAGGGAGGTGACTGAGTGTGACCACAGGGTGTAGTCATTTAACCAGCCATCTAGAACTTCCTGCACAACCATGTTCAATGCTAAGTCAAAAGTCCCTAGCTCCTCTATATGAAACTCTGCAGGACTAATGGAATCACAGTCATCACAAAAAGGGAGGGAAGAGGAGAAAAAGAAATTTGCTTGGTCAGAAGATCTGTGAATGCAACTTAGGTGGAGCTAATAGAGATGGGGCTACTACACATGAATGTTCATGGTTAGTGTCTGCAGGAATTCATGGTTTCTACTGTTTGCTTCTGCTCAAGGCTTTGAAGCAAGGCTCCTCCTGTATCCATTAGTCCTCTGTCCTACTCAGTGTCCATTTCCAGCAACTTGACATCTGTAACTGTGAAAGAACACATTTGTCTCTTTTGCCTACTGTCTTTTCTCCTATAAAGTTGTTTCACTCATTCATTTCAACAAAGGAGGGCAAGTAAAATCGGAATGTAGAAGAAATAGAACAGTGGGAACGGTTTATGGAGGAGAGAGGGTGATTAGCAAAGAAAGATTGACTGCAGACTCAGGGGAGTGAGGGAAATGTGATCAATCAAGCAATTCTTCAAGCAGCATTTGTAAACTGGCAGCCCCGGAACAAGTCCAGCTTGTCTCATGTTTATTTGACTCATACTGAAAGTTTGCACAATATTTATAAAGAATAAAAAATAAAAGAAGGAATTGTTTGTAAAGTTTGAGAAACATGAGGTGCCACATAAAAGAATCTGGATCCCATGCTTTTTTTTGTTTTTTTAAAGATTAGACATACCAACCTTGAGGCTGCCTTCCTCAATGGGATCAGGTGTGTAGCAGGTGCACTCTTGGGACCAGCCTGTTTGTTCAGCTTTGCCATTCCCAGTGTTCCCCATGGCCAGCCTGAACTCTTTGGCTCCTCTGTCTTCAGGGGACACCTAAGTTTGTCACCACTGCTTAGATGCTAGTAATTGACAGCAAATGAAGCTACTTAACAGACTTATGCAAGATGCTCGGTTGGTCTTACAGAGGTCTTCATAAAGTCCCTATGTTACTCTAAGACATTATTTTATATCATTGTATTCAAGATTTTGATGATTTCCTGTAGTTGTCAAAATTAGAACTGGAAGGCATTAAAAGAATGTTGTGGAAAGAGGAGGAAAAAATGTGATGGGATAGGAAGGAATTGTTAGGGGACTCTTCCTGATACAACAGATGTTCAGAGAAAAAGTACCTGGGTACAAAGCTTATTATGAAATGTCTTAATATGCTGTAAAAGTGAATGACTGTTCTTTGTCTCATCCCATGGAATTTTTCTATGAAGAAACTGTTTCTATGAAAAAAACCTTTCAGTACAGTGACGTTTATTGAGCCAATTATTGTATACATGGTTCTTTGTATAACATGTAATTATACAATGGAGATAATGATACCTATGTGTCGTGGGTCTGTGGTAAGGATTAGAAGAGAAGGTTTAAGATTTATTTGTCACATGGATAATGCCCAAGAAATGACAGTGGTAACCCCAGAATTTCTGTAGAGGAGGCACTTAGAAGCAGCAGTTGGCTAGAGGAAGGAGCTAAGGGCCCAACTTTGTAGAACAAGTACATTGTACCTACTCCAATTTATCTGGGGTAGTTTTGGGTCGGGACTGATGGAAATTTTGGGAGACACTCAGATTTTCCCATCAGAGTCCCACTGGTTGTTATTATTCTGAGCTTCCTTCTAGACTCTTCCTTCCCTTAACATACCCACTTCCTCGTCAGCTAAGCCCTCATTGCCTTTCTCCTTTCTCTCACAGCTTTCATGTGGAAACCAGGATCTTCTGGCTCTTTCTCCTTTCCTTTTAAAGTTTCTACTTTAAAAAGTAATTTAAGAAAATACATAAATAATATCTGTGAATTGTAGAAAACTAAGAAAATTAGAAAAAAAGAAAAGGCACCAGTAACCTCATCATTTGTGGGTGTGTGTGTCCAGCACACTTCTCTGTGCAAGACCAAATATTAAATATTTTCACCTTTGTAGGCCATGTGTTCTCTGTTGAAACTACCCAACTCTACTATTGTAGTGTGAAGGCAGACTATAGGCAATAGGTAAATGACAATATGTAAATAAACGGTCATGGTTGTGTTCCAGTAACTTTATTCACAAAAACAGTTGATGGGCCCATAGATCATAGATTATCAACCTCTGACCTAGAGAAAACCACTGTTAACATTTGATTTCTTTCCTTACAGATATGCACATGAATATCATATATGTTCTTTAAAAATATGATTATATGGTACACAGTACTTAGTAGTTTTCTTTTTCGTTTTGTACTAAAATATATCATGAAGAGACTAGGGATAGGACGGGAATAAAACACAGACCTACTAGAGCATGGACTTGAGGATGTCGGGAGGGGAAAGGGTAAGCTGTGACGAAGTGAGAGAGTGGCACGGACATATATACACTACCAAATGTAAAATAGATACCTAGTGGGAAGCAGCCGCATGGCACAGGGAGATCAGCTTGGTGGTTTGTGACCACCTAGAGGGGTGGGATAGGGAGTATGGGAGGGAGGGAGACGCAAAAGGGAAGAGATATGGGAACATATGTATATGTATAACTGATTCACTTTGTTGTAAAGCAGAAACTAACACACCACTGTAAAGCAATTACACTCCAATAAAGATGTTAAAAAAATAAAAAATAAAATATATCATGAAAGTCTTCATATGACTTCTGGATTATTCTCCAACCATTTTTTAAAATGTTCATATCCATTTTCTTGAGCTTCTTGTGTAACTACCACTAAATTCCGTCTCTTCTAAATTTCTGAGTTTCAGGCTTTGCGACATTCTCAAATTACGAGTGATCATAGGTCTTAGTCTACAAATGCAGGGTGAAACATTTTAGTTAAGTGTTTTTAAAGCAATTTAAGCAGATTTCTCCATTGTTTGCTATCTGACAGTAGATCATATGTCACATGAGCAATTCAGATTATTGTAATTTTTAAAAATACGATTTCATACTGAAACAATATTTTTATATTGTTTTCAGAGATGCAGGGGCTGCAAGACTTGATGTGTTTTCAGGTGAGCAGATTTGCTTTCTTTTTTTTCCTTCTAATGGAAAAGCCTGTAGTTATTTTGATTTTCTTTTATTTCATGAAAATCAAACCACATTCTATAGATTTTTAATGTAACCTAAGTGCTTTGTGAGTTCGGTGACCCCGTGGGGAGCCAGGTTGAGAACAGCAGACTTTTTGAGTGAAATTGTTCACTTGCTAGAGGACTCATTTACAAAGTGAGATCTTCCAGGGTTTTGTGAAAGCATCAGAGTGATTTGTAGCAGTCAGTTTGTCTGCCACGAGAAACCAGTTTTATTTTAAAATGCATATTAACTTAATGGTTATTCATAATTAAGTATACATCATTCCCAACATATTACAGTTTTAAAGTGTGTAAGTGAATGCGCAGTATGAATGTTTGAAGGCTATGAAATTCAAACCAAGCATGTTTTCTTTACTGACTTCATTTCCAGTCACCAAGTATTTATTGCACTTATTAGTTCATTTCACTGAATATGATGCAGAGGAAGTTAGGTTTTGTGATTCAGTTCTGTAGTTAACACTACCTGGAGAAAATATGATGCAGAGGAAGTTAGGTTTTGTGATCCAGTTCTGTAGTTAACACTACCTGGAGAAACGCCTATGGTGTTAAAATGGATCCCCAACCCGGATTCTGTCAGCTCTCCTGTAAATATTGGATGTTGGTCACAGGCCAGAGAATGTGGTCCATGATATAAAGTCTTATCATTATTTAAAAAGCAACTCAGTTCAATTCAGTTTTCTAAGTGTTTTAAGATTTTGTGCTAGGTGGGTGCTTCTGGTTCACGAGGAAGAGAGACATGGACATCTTGAGAGATTTGAAGAAACATAATAAATGACGCTCTTCTTCCCTTTCTACTCCCAGGTTCTGAGAAGTTTGAGAAATCAAATAAGAGAGTCAGTCTTCATTGATGATAAATGCTAGGTTGGAGTATGGAGCTTAGTGTGGGAGAGCATCAGGCACTCGCCCACCTAGTGGAGTCATGCTCTCTGCAGGCAGCTCACTCTCAGAGGGAACAGGAGAGATCTGAACAGAACCTTAAGTTACTTTTCCCTAAATTACCAGTCAGATGAGTGAGCTCACTGCTTCAGTGAAAACATGGTCAAGGTACAGAGAAGGGCCCCTTTACTACTGCTGATTGAACTCCATTCTGCATAGAAGGAAATGCCAGTAGTGGAGAAAAGGTGATCTTTCCATATATATCCAATTATATAAGAGTAAATGAGAATAAGCATCTCTTGCCTAGGAGAGACTCAAAGCATGGTGGGAACACAGAGAAAGAACACCCCATATTAAAGAGCCAGGGCTTGAAATATGGATGTGATTTTTGTCAGGTAGTGTAGGAAGAAAAGAATATTCCTGTCTCAGGAATTATTGTGAAAAAAAGAATGGAGGTAGACTAGTTCAGAGACTCATTCATTTATTCAATAACATTCAATTGCTGGGGATAGAGCAATGACTAAAGTGTTTGATTAAGCCTGTGCTCTCATGGAACATGCATTCTAATGAGGAAAGATAGACAATAAAGAAGTGAACAAATAAATAATATACCAGGTCACGATAAGTGCTAAAAAGAAAAACAAAACAAAACATAGTGGGATAAGAGAACAGAGAGTAATGGGAAAGATGTACTATTTTTCATGTGGTGCTCATGGAAAGTTGCTCTAAATAGGTGATATACCAGCAAAGACCTAAATGACATGAGGCAGTGAGCCATGTATATATTTGGAGAAAAAGCATCCAGGAGACAATGATGGGGCTTGGTTGACTACAACTAAGTGTTAGAGCCAAATGGATGAGCACCTTGAATATCATACTAAGATTTTTTGTTTGTTTGCTTTTCTGTAGCCAGTGGACCATTAAAGGTTTTGAGCAATGTCAGTTGGCAAACTATCCAATAGAAATGTGCCCTTTTCTTTTTAAAGAAAGATAGTCTAGCAAGAGCATACAGGATGGTTTGTAGGTGGTCTGTAGAAGTGTGAAAGAAGGATAGCAGGGAAGTGGGGCTATGGATGATCTACACAAGATTTTATGAGGATTTGAACGAAGGCAGTGGTCCTAGCAGTGGAGGAAGGAGAAAAGATTCGAGCTGAATTTCATTCACAGCACACATATTATTGAAGGGTCGAAGGGTTGAGAAGAATTATCTGGAATCACAGAAAGTACAACAAATGTGATCAGAATTCACACATTATGTTCTTCTGGGTTTGTGCAAGGCATCACGACATGGCAGTATTCACCCCACTTTCTTTAGCACTTGGCATTGTCACAAAAAATAAAAAAGAATCTTTGCAATTTGATTTGAAAGGGGTACTTCTTTCTTTATTTAGGTAATATGTGTTATTGCAGCAAACCACAATATGGCTATCAACCTAGGAAACTGATTTTTCTTCAAAAAATAGAAGAAACTAGGGCCAGGGCTTATGCACCAATAGATAAAATTGGTATGGGGGTACATAATTAATCTAAGCATTGGACTAGTTTTTAAATTATTTACTGAGGCTTGTGAATTACTTTCCAGTCTTAAGTTTTCTTCAAGTAACTTGAGGGCTATAAAATTCAAACTGAATATGTTTAGCCATGGTTGTTTTATCTTTCTGTGTGTATTATTCTAGTAAGCATGGATATGCATTCAGTACATTTTTTTAGTGCTTACCAAGTGGCAGGCACTGGGCTAAGTGCTGAGTACACACAGTGCCTGCTTTTAAGGAATTGGCATCCTAGTAAAGGGATCTGTGGAAAATATTGTGTGCAGCTTCACTTTTATGGGTAGAAGCCCATTGAGCTTTCATCATATCTCTGAGGCAACTGAGTTCCAAAAAGTGGAAGAACCACTAGTCTGAAAGAGAAATAGATGCATGAACAGGTATTTGAATATACTTTGAAAAGTGGGAAACACAGATTAGAAAGAAAACACTCATTATGGGCACCTGATGATGTGGAAGGATTAGGAAGCCTTCCTAGAAGAAATCATGTATGAACTAAAGACCTAAAGGGAAAATAGGCCTTAACTTGGAGAATCAAGGATGGAAAGGATGAAGGAGAAGAATGTATAGTCGCTTGAATCTGGAGAGAACATAGGACACCCTGATGGTGTTGCAGAAATGTTTGAGATGTTCAAGATTAGTCCCAGGTGATTATTTGTGTGGAAGTGGAAGAGTGCAGTATGGGCAGGGGAGGGGATGACAAGAGATGAGCTTGGAGGTGTTCTTCAGAGAAACAGAACCAATAGTAGATAAATAGATATCTCTCCCTGCCCCTTCCTCTCTCTCTCTCTCTCTCTCTCTCTCTCTCTCTCTCTCTCTCTCTCTCTCTCTCTCTCTCTCTCTCTTAGTCTCTATCATTCTATCTATGGATATACATATAGTAGAGAGGGAGGAAGAGGAAGAGGGGGATTATTTTAAGGAGCTGGCCCCCATGATTGTGCGGGCTGGCAGGTGTGGAATCTGTAGGGCAGCTGGCAGATTGGAAATCCAGGTCAGAGTTGACGTTGCAGTCTTGAGTTCTAAATCTTCAGGCAGGCCAGCAGCCTGGAAACTCAAGCAGGGTTTCTGTGTTGCAGTCTTGAGGCAGAAAATTGCTGTTTCTTTGGGAAACCTCAGTCTTTGCCTTTACAGCCTGCAACTGATTGGATGAGGCTGACCCACATTATAGAGGGTATCTGCTTTACTTACAGTTAGCTGATTATAAATGTTAACTGTATCCACAAGGACTTTCATAGCAACATCGAGTTGACCAAACAATTGGACACCATAGCTTAGCCACGTTGACACATAAAATTAACCACCACAGAGAGGTTGGAGGGTCAGGTGATGAAAGGCAAGCTAGATTTGTTACCTGGTTGGGTTGCATCCTGTGGGCAGTGGCAAGGGTTATAAGCAGGAGAGTAGTGAACTGTACCACTGGCTGCAGACTCTCGGCGTGCTCTGATTTGTGGGAGCAAGAAGCAGGGGAGCTGCTACTGGAATCCAGAAGAGAGGTGATGGTTTCCTGAACTAAGGCAATGTCATGGGGATGGAGAAAGTGGTCAGATTTGAGAGATGTGAGGAGGTGGAATGGAGAAGGCATGTCTACATGGGGCGAGGAGGTGGAGAACTTGATCTTGAGGCTTTGACTTGGGCAGCTGAAGCCTAATGGCAGAGAGATGCCATTTATTGAGCAGGACACACCGGAAGGAGGAGGCATTCTGCTTGGGGAGAAGGTGCTGTGGTTTGTTTCAGACATGCATGCTTAATGGTTAGTAGAAATCGATCTGAAATACATAGTTTTAAGGAATTGAAACAAACAAGGCCAAGCCTCTGAGTGGGTACTTGGGGAATATTAAATTTTGAGGCTGTGATTGTCTGCAGGCCTTCATGGGAATTTATAGAAAAATTAAGCCTCTATTAAGACTCTTGGGAATTTTGAGCCTTTCCCACCTATTCACCAAAGAAATGCCCTGCTTTCTTATGTGAGAACTATATACCAAGAGCTACAAAATCAACTGTTGCAACTTCACAGGCTGAGGCTTGTGTTAGGTGGTTCCCAGTTCTGATAAACCTTAGGATAATAAGGAGGAGTTTTTGTTCCTAAACTGCATCCAAGACCAGTTAATTTAGAATATATCCTGGTGATTCAAATGTGCAGCCAAGGTTGAGAACTATCGCATTGTGCAAAGAACTCCACAAGAGTTGAACAGTGGAGAAGTGTCAGCCTTAGTCAGGGGACAGCTGAACAGAGCAAATACCTAAAGCGGGGAGGAATATTCTGACACAGAAGTTGAGGTAAGCAGACCAGAGGACCAGGTAGGGAGAAGAACTGGGGAAATTAGATGGTAGGGAAGATACAAAGGGTTAGTAAACAGGAGGTGAATTAGAGAGAGGAGGGGGGGATTACAAGTGGACATGTGAGCATAAAATTATGAATCCAGAAAACTTGGGTATGATTTTTAGATATGTATTTATAGATTATTTTGAACATTTAAAAAATGTAGATTCCAGGTGACCATTGAACCCAGAGTTGACTTAACTGATGTGCTAGAAATGAATCTGTAAGGATGGAGTTTGTAAATCCATGGCTGCCTGGGGATGGGGTCGGGGGTGACAGGGCATGGGCGGGGCAGAAGGCAGAGACTACAAGGGGCACGAGGAAACACCTGGGGTGATGATCATGTTCACTATCCTGATTGTGGTGATGGTTCCACAGGTATTTACATATGTCAAAATGTGTCACATTGTATACTTCAAACGTGTAGCTTTTTTGTGTATAAGCTATTTCTCAATAAAGTTGTTATGTTACCAAAAAAAGAGAGAGGTGTGCTGGAATTCACGTATCCAAATGTTGAAATTACTTCAAGAGCCAGATTACAAACTGTGCATTAAAATTACTCTCATTATTTTTAGTTACACCTTCACAATTTTTTAAACAAGAGATTATATTATGTAAGTTAATGATATCTCTTAATCATCAAAATTGACTCCAAATAACTTAGCTATTTTCAAAAATCATATGCATTTTCAAGAGGCAAATATTTGCTGCCACTAAGAAGCACGCACGAATGGCTCTTATGGGAATTAGCTACTTGGAAGAGAGCCTGATGAATTTAATAAGAATGACCTGGATTGACTTTAGAATTAGTGCTTTGGTGGAAGGGCAACAGGATTGGTCAATTTGATAGAGGGATCCTGTGGCCACATAATTGGCTACCTTTATTCCCTCTCCCAGGGAGAAAATACCTGAAGTTTAAAGGACCCGTCAGATTCCAGAACAGGGCATGTCATGCTGTATACATAATTTATTAATATGTACATGTTTTATGTTAATTTAAAACCTTTTTGTTGCATGATTGTTTTCTCCCTGCAGTTTCTCATGGAACTGTAGCCAAGATGCCTTTCTGAGCTTTATCCTCGTGCCATAACTCAGTCACTCAGTGGCTGCATTTGAGGAGGACAAATAATTATGTGAGCAGCATGACTCTCTGATGAACAAATTAAGCCCCCTATTTATTAGTAATAACTGCATTCTCTTACAGTGGATAATGAAGAACTGCAGGGTGGATTCATGTTGTGCTTCCTGGATGATGGATGTGGTATGAGCCCTGGTAAGTTAATTATCTAGATTCCTACCTGGCTGTTAGAACAAACAGCCTGAAAACCTATAAAATAAATAAAAATAAATTGAGCTATACATATAAAAACAGGTATGGAGCTATTAGGAAAAATAAACCCCAGACTTATCATATTGTTGAGCTTTTTAGGTTTAAATATTCCAGCTGACAGAGTAAATTCATTGTAACCATCTAAAGCAAGACCAAAAGTGAATGTAAATCAATATTGCCAGAAAAATGACAGGCACAAGGCACAGATTTCTTGTAAGGAACAGCATCTGGGAATGAATAGAAAGCAAACACAGACAGTGAGATTGTCTTTAGCACACCCTTCAGGTATTGCTTTCAAGAGACCCGAGGCAGTTTCTAGTGTGTTTAGGCTATTTTAAATTTTTTGTTTAACCTTGAGGTAGAGGTCACCTCTCCTTGTTTTTAGCAGTTTGTGTTTTTTCCCTGCACATTCAAAGGTTTAGTTGCTTCTTGAATGTTCTCCTCATAGTGAAAACATCTACAATGCATTGCATGATTATCTTCGTATCTTCAAGGCTAGCAAAAGGCAGCACAGAGTAGGTACATAATATTGTTTGCTGTGGAATTGAGATGTTATTCCTTCAGATAAAAGATTTGCATGAATTGGGATTCCTTATCCCTGAATTCTTATAACACTTGTGTTATGTCCCTCAAGCTAGGCTTTTTGACCACCAGATTTAACAAACAGTGAGGGAGTTCAAATAATATGGTAGTGTTCTGGTCAGTTTCACACCAGAGGAAAGAATGATCATCGGTGCTGATAGAAGCTAAGAATAAAAAATAAAGCAATTATCTTCTTTTGAGTTTCCAAAGACCCCCTTGGTCTGAATGGTAAAGGACTATGTGTGACATATTCTAAAGCAATTCCTTAAAAAAAGAAGCAACTCCTTTATATGGGTCCACAAACAAAATAATCAAAACACAGGCAAGTGACAAATATTCAGATCTTCAGAAGAAACTCACTTCAGTTGACATATACAGTTGTATTTTAAAAAGGCCCAGTAGTGTTGAGAGCAATTCTTTATTAATGTTGGAACTCAGGTGATAAGTTGGAAGAGTTTTTCTGATGACTGAAAATAGAATCCGTCTGTTGTCCAAGCTGAGCTCTATCAGTCTTGACCCTTAGAAGATGACTGCAGTGATTTCCAAACTCTTTTCACTTGCAGTTTTGCCCCATTACAGTGCATTCCCCACACAGCAATCCTGAGTGCATTTTTTTCTTTTAATAGATCATATTGATGCCCCTGCTTAAAACCCTTAGTGGTTTTCCATTACTTTAGAATAAAATTCATATTCCTCAGCAACACTTTCAATTTCTTGCATTATTTGGCCTCTGTCCACCTCTTTGACCTTTTCTTGTACCTTGCACTTCCTTGCTTATAGCACTCCAGCCACACCTGGCTGCCCCTTCATCATTTAAATCTCATCTCAGATGACACCTTATGAAGGAGGCCTTCCCTGAGCATTCTATCTGCAGGCTACATTCTTGTTAATTCCCTGTAACATTACCCTGGTTTTATTTCCTTTACTTAGTGCTCTCTGAAAGGATCTTGTTTGTCTACTTCTTTCTCCTACCATGACATAAAGTTATTGAGGACAGGGGTCATGCCTGTCCTATTCAGTTTTCTGTCCCTGTGCTCAGAACTCTGGCCACCGTACGTGGGAGTCTGTATGGTGTGTGATTTGGTCTTCTGCAACTCTGGGTGATAGTTCTGTGGTTACCATTTATCAGTGTGACCTTGGGAAAGTTACATAAACTCCTAAAACTTAAATTTCCTCATCTGTAATGTGTAGATAATAATAATAATAATAGTATCTTCCTTGTAGGCTTGTTATAAATATTAAGTGGTTGGTGCAAATAAAATATATGATATAGTACCTGGCACATACTAAATAATAAGCAGTAGCTAATATTATGATTATGTATACCCTCGTCTAATAGCCAACCCTTAATAAGAACATGTGATAAAATGTCCAGTTAGCTTCAGACAAGCAGAGTGTCTTTACACACCTCATGCCACGTGCCACTGAACTATATAGCATGTCTGCCCCCAGACTGACACAGGGTCCTCAGGGCAATTCTGGAGC